>NC_038255.2:31757924-32098829 GCF_000004515.6 Glycine max
TGTATTATTGTATATGTTTATTTTTATTTGGGTATTTGAGATGTAGGGTTGAATCTGCTCACTCGTCTTTAAAAAGACTGTTACAAAATAGCATTGGAAACTTATGTAGTGTGTGGGATGCCGTGAACAACATGATTACGTTGCAGCACATGTGACACCCTCTACCTCTCACATATATATTAATAAAGGAATAAAAATTCAAATATTAATTAAAAATATTTTTAAAACATTTTTAAATATAAGCCTTTCAAATGGGTAAAAGGCTCACATTCACTCGATCTCAATCACAATGGTATAATCTCAAAATAGCATGTTATCACATCTCATTAATCATATTTACTTTACCTATGAACTATGCAATATACACAACTACTCAATTGTTTTCAAAATCATTTTAACTCGTCGGGTTTCCACAATGGATCCTATCACAATACTCATCGCCCTTAAAGGGTCTTACAATTGTGTAATTGCACAATTCATAGTTCACAACTCAATACACACATCTCATCTTAATACACATGTATTTCATCATCTGTCACATGTTCATTCTAACCCCCAATTGCAATAAACTCATCCCTTATCTCTGAGCGGACTCACGTGTCTTCAGCTAGCGATAGTAACATTTCTAGCGGTTCCCTGATATTCCTTCAGTTATTCCTCCTACTGCTCCGATAGAATTCCCAAACATCAGAGAGACGAAGAAGAGATTGAAACCTCCATTTGTACTATTTTCATACGATTCCTTTTTCTCCCTCCAAGAATACTATCTCAAAAATCCCAACGGTGAAAGTGTGAGAAATTGAACTTCGAACAACATATCCAAATTTCATGAAAATCCAACGGTTAACAAATTAAGGATTGTAGTTTTACCGAGACAGTTTTGGGTTTCTGCGGGAAAATAAAAGGCTACAATGCGAAGGGTTTTCTTCTAAGCTCAGACATAATATCGAAATTCACAACGGTGAGAATGCTTGGAATTGGGTTTCAAAAGTGGTGTTCAAATTTCACGATGATCCAACGGTGAATGAGCCCGAGATCATCGTTTTTCTAAGACATGTTTGGTGGGCTGCGGGAAAAAGAAAGGGTTTTGAGAGGAGAAGGGGAAAAACGAAAATGAGGCCAAAAAGAGGCATCTGACTTAACATAACTATTTATACCTAGGGTACTCAGCCTATTATTTGTTCTATATTTATTTATTTATTTATTTTATAAAAACAAACTCTATTTTATTTTCTATCAAACAAATAAATGAAATACCCTTTTTATTTTCTCTCAAATCATTATTTTAATTAATAATTATATCTCCTTATTTATTTATTTATAAAATCTCATCATTTTTTTAAAACTTTATTTATTTATAAATAACAATCTTTTTTAATCTAGATTACAAAAATTGAGTTGTTACAATTCCACCCCTCTTAAAAGAAGTTTCGTCCCCGAAACTTTGCCGAAAGATCGAGAAAAAGATATTACACATATAGTTTTCAATATCAAGTTGTGTGCTTTGTTGAAACACTTATCTGTGACTTCGATCATAATAGTTTTCTACACTTGACGATAAATCTGGTGATCCTCGTTCCCTCAATGATAGTTTTTCATGAGTTAAGTTGTGTCGCAAGAGTAACATCTCAACGATAATAGAATGTGAATGACATACTATTTGGAGTATAATAATATCATAGGAGGCACTAATGACAATTTGAAATGAACAAACAAACACAAGAAGACATGACTGATCACATGGTCGACTTTTTTTCGAACATCAAACGTTTCAAGAAAAATAATGAGTTTCGACTCTTTTAACTACCCTCAAATCTATCCCTCTTCCCTGAGCACGATCTTCTTTACTTAGGTATACTTGACTCATAACTCTCACTTAGGTCCAAGAATTATAACGATTCAACTCTAAGGTTGCCTACCTGATACTAACTGGGTGCTAATTAGATAAGCAATACAGATTACTCCCTACTTCTGTAAGTTTGTTCACCTTAAGGTAATCTTCACACATATATACTCATGTCACCCTATAACTTTGCACTTGAACTTGAGGTTTCGATTATTGTTTACAATATCTAACTCTATAACTAGGACATTAGTCATATCATCGGTTTCCTATTCAAACTCTAACTACTAAGCTAGTTCTAACGTTTAAAACTAAACTCACAACAAGATTCTTGAGAATTTTACCCATCTCTTTTATCTTGGATTCAACTCCAAAGATCCTCACAATGTATCAAACTAACGGTAATGTCTCCCAAAATATTATGGTGAACCCCATGGTTACCTTTTCTAACTCACATATAGGATAAATCTTTTCATAAGTCTTAAGTTGTCAAGAAACATTGATCACTATTTGTCCTCCTACAAGCACTCCTCTAAACTTAAAAATTATTTCAAATATTTTACTACTCCAATAAGGACCTACGCGGCTAAGATAACACTCAACAGTTTACAGTGGTCGACTTCTCTATGAACTTATGGCTTACTCCTTACAAGGATCTCACTCAAAAACTTAAACTTACTTAAGTCATCTCCAGCAAGCATTAAGGTTAATCCAATGAGTCCTAAAATAACCTTTTGGTTCGACTACTAGTTAAGAGCATTTCATCTTAATCTTAGCTTTCCTCTCATCTCAAAACAACTTCTGCCCAAGAAGGATTTGTAGTTATCTTTCACCTAGACGTAGCATACTCTAAGGGTCATCTTCATCTAACTAAAATGCTTAACAAAACTCTTAGCTCGGAACATGATGCCCAAGGGTCTATAACAACCTTATAATGCACATCATAATTCAACTTAACTGGAAACATACTAAACACTAATCATCAAAACCACAACAAGAGCTAACTCAGGGTGAGAGATCCTATCACGCATTCCACGAACAGACAAAGGCATTGATCTTGTCAAGACATGACCAGGTACACGTAGAGGCCACAAAAGATACTAAGGTAGTCATCGGAGTATCCTCAATTTTTTTTTATTTTAAGGTAGAGAGAACTAAGATTTATCTCGCTAATCATACAACTAATATCAATAATCCTTTAGGTCACCTACCTTATGCAAGAACACTCACTCTTAAACCCTGTCATGCTTAGCAATTAACGTCTTACTAACTACCTTACACTCTTCTTAAGGTTTCACACTAAACCTCTTAATTTATCTTTCACAACTTTTCCAACTACTCTATGTTCTTAAACAACTCTATACCAATATTTCTCAAGAACTGCGGTTACAAGTTTTTATAGGTATTACACTTATAAGATTCTCAATCTTGCACTTAGGTGGTAACTAAGCATATCTTCAAGGAACACAAGTACATGACTTACTAAGTTTGACTTTCGTCTATAGGTAACAATGATCATGTTTACTCAAGTATTTCCTCTCAAAACATCTTAACGTGATTGTCAAAGGCGAAGTCTCTCTTTATTCGTATTAGAAGTAACAACAAGAAAGATTATCAAGCAGTTTAACTAGACATGACTGGAAGATGAGCAACCAATAATAAGATGAACATTCGATTGATTAGGAGACAATAATTTTAAATCAAGAAGGATCACTCATCTTGAATCAATAGTAGATACTCCAAATGAATTCTAGAAACGAAAACATAATCACAATGTACGCACATATGGAGACATCAACTATCACTTGATTGTTACAGAAACATCAATAATCCAATTGTTTGATGTAGGCTCATAACACAAACAATGAATTATACTCAAGCTTGCAAGTGAAATCGAATTACTTGACTTAAGTACGCAACACAAAGAATAGTTTACACTAGAATCAGAAGGTATGGTCAAAAGAGTATTCTATATGAAATATATATCGATACGAGTCCTCGAACAATAGAGTATCAACATTGCTAAGAACAACAAATCACGAACAACCATACTATCTATGCAATTAAGGCAAAACACCATACTACTAACATACCCAGAATTATAAGGTTCTTATAATAAGTATACAACGTACATATAAGAAGTAAGAATTTAATAGTTAATAAGGATGTATTAAAGAATCACAAACTTCAACTACTACAGTCACGACTACACACAAAATAAAGTAAGTAGTCATGCGTTTACACGTCAAGAAAGACATACTCATCCAAGACATATATATGGTTCAAAAGGTTTTCACAACACTAATCCACACATCAAGATAGAAATAAGTTTATTAACAACATACACGCAAGAAGATAAGGGCTCATTAAAGCATTATCCATCAGTATCAAGGCTTCTTGCATCACCTAACGGCTTGCCATAATGTCGAACCGCACTTCACAAATTATAGAGATGGCCAGTCTCATAATTCATGACTCAACAGTGGATTTATGGTATAGCAAACATTAAGGATGCAAGGCACATACAACTATTTTTTTTAAGTCTCATTCGATCATGCAAAGGAAAATAAATTAATAATTCAAGCATGTTCATCAAAACTAGTCATAAGTAACCATACAGAGTGCACACCAGAATATGATAAGCACATAACACACTGGCCGAAAGGTTCGACCTGCTCTGATACCACTAAGTGTGACACCCTCTACCCCTCACATATATATTAATAAAGGAATAAAAATTCAAATATTAATTAAAAATATTTTTAAAACATTTTTAAATACAAGCCTTTCAAATGGGTAAAAGGCTCACATTCACTCGATCTCAATCACAATGGTATAATCTCAAAATAGCATGTTATCACATCTCATTAATCATATTCACTTTACCTATGAACTATGCAATATACACAACTACTCAATTGTTTTCAAAATCATTTTAACTCGTCGGGTTCCCACAATGGATCCCATCACAATACTCGTCGCCCTTAAAGGGTCTTACAATTGTGTAATTGCACAATTCATAGTTCACAACTAATTGTAACATCCCAATTTTTATAATCTAGATTAAAAAAGATTGTTATTTATAAATAAATAAAGTTTTAGAAAAATGATGAGATTTTATAAATAAATAAATAAGGAGATATAATTATTAATTAAAATAATAATTTGAGAGAAAATAAAAAGGGTATTTCATTTATTTGTTTGATAGAAAATAAAATAGAGTTTGTTTTTATAAAATAAATAAATAAATAAATATAGAACAAATAATAGGCTGAGTATCCTAGGTATAAATAGTTATGTTAAGTCAGATGCCTCTTTTTGGCCTCATTTTCGTTTTTTCCCTTCTCCTCTCAAAACCCTTTCTTTTTCCCGCAGCCCACCAAACCTGTCTTAGAAAAACGACGATCTCGGGCTCATTCACCGTTGGATCGTCGTGAAATTTGAACACCACTTTTGCAACCCAATTCCGAGCATTCCCACCGTTGGAAATTTTGATATTATGTCTGAGCTTAGAAGAAAACCCTTCGCATTGTAGCCTTTTATTTTCCCGCAGAAATCCAAAACTGTCTCGGTAAAACTACGAACCTGAATTCATTAACCGTTGGATTTTCATGAAATTTGGATATGTTGTTCGAAATTCAATTGCGCACACTTTCACCGTTGGGATTTTGGAAATAATATACGTGGAGGGAGAAAAAGTAATCGTATGAAGACAGTACAAATGGAGGTTTCAATCTCTTCTTCGTCTCTCTGACGTTTGAGAATTCTATCGGAGCAGTCGGAGGAATAACTGAAGGAATCTCAGAGAACCGCTAGAAATGTTACTATCGCTAGCTGAAGACACGTGAGTCTGCTCAGAAGTAAGGGATGAGTTTATCGCAATTGGGGGTTAGAATGAACATGTGACGGGTGATGAAATACATGTGTATTGAGATGAGAAGTGTGTATTGAGTTGTGAACTATGAATTGTGCAATTACACAATTGTAAGACCCTTTAAGGGCAACGAGTATTGTGATGAGATCCATTGTGGGAACCCGACGAGTTAAAATGATTTTGAAAACAATTGAGTAGTTGTGTATATTGCATAGTTCATAGGTAAAGTGAATATGATTAATGAGATGTGATAACATTCTATTTTGAGATTATACCATTGTGATTGAGATCGAGTGAATGTGAGCCTTTTACCCATTTGAAAGGCTTGTATTTAAAAATGTTTTAAAAATATTTTTAATTAATATTTGAATTTTTATTCCTTTATTAATATATATGTGAGGGGTAGAGGGTGTCACAGCACACACAGATTAAAGCATCATTTGAAACAAGTACACATGTCGTTGGACATGTGTTCCAAAAAACCTTATACAGGAGGCTGCTTGGAATGGTTTCAAGGTATGCTTTAAATCAGATTGCTGCTGAATTTGAACATGTTCACTATGCTGGCAAGAATCCCTCAAGTTGTGGTTGCGTGGTGAGAACCACGCTTGGTCTTCCTTGTGCTTGTGAGCTATCCAAATATGTTGGTAGTTGCATCCCACTTGGTTCAATTCATATGTTCTGGAGGAGACTCAGTTTTTCAGACCAAGGGTTATCTGAGCCCGAGGTGGGCATCAAAGACGTAATGGAAACAATATACCAAAAATTCGAAGAACTTGATGTTTGTTGCAAGTTTACTCTAAGAAGTAAACTTTGGGAAATTGCACACACTAATCAGAATTCGATGTGTCCTCCTCCAGCAAAGGTTAACACAAAGGGACATCGAAGAAAACTACGAGTAGGAACCCAAGGTCAACAAAGTGCGATCCATCTTACTGGGAGTATGTAGATGTCTTTGAATCACAACAAAATAGCAATTTGTCCGTGAGACGTATTGCATAATCCTCTGAGCAACCGATTCAAAGAACGATGATGCCCATGTTGGACCAGTTTCAGCCATTTATGCACGACTTCATTGATAAGATTGTTGATGTCAAAGGTGATGGTAACTGTGGATATCGGTCGGTTGCCGGTTTATTAGGTATGGGTCAAGACTCTTGGTCGGTGGTCCGCAACCATCTGCTTAAAGAACTTGCCAATTTCTCAGAAGACTGTGTCAAGCTCTTTGGTGGCACGGAGAGATTTGAGGAATTAAGGATGTCACTACTTGTTGATGGGTTAACCAAGGTATGTAATTTATGAATTTGATTTTTAAGACTTTAGTTTGAAATTAAGTTTGACGTGTATATTTGTTTTATTCAGGTGACAACGGATAAGTGGATGGATATAACGGACATGGGATATGTCATTGCATCAAGGTATAACGTAATCGTTGTATCCTTGTCTAAACAACAAAGCATGACATTCTTTCCCCTTAGAAGTCAACCGCTGAAAAATTCTTCATTGCATCGTATAATTTGTATCGGTCATGTGTATGACAATCATTTTGTTGAGGTACATTGTAGATATGAAGTGTTTTTTTTATGATTATGCAATGACTTTTGTAGGATTGAGTTAACATTTTTTTCGCATACACAACATGTTTATTTAAAAGAACGTTGTCCCTTATCGCCTGTATCATTGTTATGGTCTAGCAATTGTCATCCGCAGGCGAAGTCATGGCCAAATCCATATATTGGCAGAATGCAGCATTACAAGAGCTTCATGATGTTCAAGAGAGACTATGTTGACTTAAATGATGATTGAACATGTAATTTATAAATGCCTGATCGTTTTGAACATGTAATTTATTTGTTACGTCCACAACAAAATTATTACTTAATTCTAAAAAAGCATGTATGATATATCGTTGTCTGACTTGACTGCACATTGTGAAAAACCGTGTTTGATAAATTGTTGTCTGCATTAACATAAAGCGCGTGAAAGGACCCTGCACAACATGACTACACATGCAGATCTGATGCAAGCTAAAGCATGTCATGTCATTCGTGTAGTTGACAACACATACAGAAAGCATGTGCATGCGTATTTTCAATCTTTAAAAAATGCAACACTAATATTAAAACTCATCTATATATATGGCCTAACCTAACCTTGTAAGAAAGCACAAGTTTCAGTATCAACCCAAGTCTTACAAAAAACTATGGCATTCTTGAGAGAGACAAGCAGTCAGACAGTTGTGAACTCCACATTAGGTTTTATTTTTCCAAATGGATCCATTGTTCACAACGACAGTAGTGTTTCCTTCCAAGCTTCCACTCCAGTTCCTATTCGAGTACCTAACGGGTGTGATTTTCAAACGTTAAAAACCAGAATACACAATACCCTTAAGCTAACCGACAAGCAATTTTTGGATGAAATTTACTACCGGCAGCCTTTCACGTATGCAGGTAATCAATTTCGGTTTCAATGTATGCAACTGAAAGATGATGCTGATGTTAACACAATTAATGTGTAATCATGAATTTTCGTTTGTTGGTCCGATTGAGTTATTATGTAGCATTGCTAGAACCCCAGATGGTATTTTAAACTTACTTGAAACTATTATAACCCCTACTCATGATGCCCTGCTATATTACAATGGGAGGTGGAACATGTCACGCCAAAATGAGTTTGTAAGTTACTCGTTCACAGGAAAAAATCCCAAAAACTTTGACATTCCCACCGGATGTACCATGGATGAACTGAAGGATTTGATCAAACAAGTTGCGCCTCGTGGGATTCCCCCTTATGGTGTTGATGAAACACAAATGGTAACACAATTGTTTTTTTGGAAACCAAGTCGCCATGAGTATTCAGAAAAAGTTATAAAATTTGAAATAATTGAACTCAAAACCAACGAGGACGTGATGAAGGTGCTCATTGAGTCTAACTACTGGAAAAAGATTGGGCCAATAGAAATTTTAGCTGTTTTCAGTAAACCTTTACCGCAAATGGAAGATGAGTTGTCCTTGTCGCAAAATTAGCATCAGTTAGTTAGTTGTAGTATTCTATGAAAATTTAATTTCGTTTGACTATGTTGAAGTTAATGTACTGTTTGAATTCATGTATTGCATAATCGTTTTCAATTACAAGAATCTCAACTAAAAAAATAGATTTATATATATAACAAAGTAATTAATAAATTGTTTTTCTTCTTACAGATCAAGGTGATCCGTAAGAAGAAAAACAAGTAGGGGCAATTTTGCCATTTAAGAGCTTTGCTGGGTGCACCTAGCAACACTCGTCAGGTAGCGATATGGACAAGGTCGCCCACCCCTGGGCTATGTCGGAGGGGTGACTGCTTAAGGCCCAAAAGCTACATGATGCAAAAAAAAAAATGTTTATATGGTTGTGGAGTATTCTTTTCCTATATTATTTAGTTATTTTTATAAATAGATTAAAACATATCATCTTATATCTATTTATTGTTTAAATTAAGATGTGAGATGTGAATAAAAAGTATCAATTTGTTGGTTGTTAGTTTTTTCTGATGTGTTACATTCATATATTAATGTTTAATTGGATAAATAAAAGTTCAGATAAAAAAAATACATCAACGTTTAATGAATTTTCAGTTATTTGTAACATATTAATATGTAATGAACCTACTATAATAAACTTAAAGTGAGTTTTTTTTACAAAGACAAGTTTGTTTCCTTAAAAGTAATGATAAACAAAAGAATTCATTTTTCCTTTGATTCATCTAAAATCCAATCCATCCAGTTGTTTTAAAAAAAATTACTTAGATCGAATAAGATAAATCCTATAACTAAATGAATTGATGAGATCCATCAATTAATTTTCAAATCAAATGGACCACCTAATAACTTTTGGATCAAAATAATGGATCAGCTATTCACTTTATGGATTAAAATAGTCTAACATAATTTTTTTACTTATTTATTTATATTATTTAAAAGTTGTATGATAGTTTCTTATATATTAATTTTATGATTTACTAAAATAGTTTAAATAAAAAGTAAATATTTATTTTAAAATTATCTTCCCCAGAAATCATTCATCCCAAAATTATTTGAAGTTAAACATATTTAACTATGAATTCTTAAGTAAAGAGCTATTAAAAAATAAATATATCTTATTGGTTTAAATAGTATTAATCTATTCTTTTGAGTCATAATCAATTGTATAGTTTCATACTTACATAATCTCTGAATCTTTCACATTCAGTGTGTATTTTTATGAGATACAATGTTATAGATTAACTTACTTAAAAGTTATACTTACCATAAATTATAATTAATTGATTACGTAAAATATTATTTTACATTAGCAATGCATCATAGAAATTAAAATCTATTTTTAATATATTTTATTATTAATTAAAATTTATCTTAATGGGCCTTGTATCTTATTTAATGAGTTACATATGTACTTTACATAATAATAAATCTCTACAATGTATAAAAAAAATTAATTTTTATATATTGCTAGTATGAAAATATATTCTTTTATGACCATTGTAATTAAGTCATTTTACTCTTCGATGGGACTCGAGATATGCTTATAAACTTTAGCACAAATATGAGATTAATCATCGGTATAAGATTTAATCATATTTAAAGTTTATCATTTCTCCCTAAGAGTGTCCTGTATATGTGAGAATTAGACACAAGTTTTCTCTCACAAACTCGACATGTGTACATCATTTAAGCTATATTCCTTGGATAGTATGAAAATAGGTTTTACACTAATAATGTATAGTAATTTTATATCATGATCAAATTTTGGGGGAGTCAAAATAAAATTTGACTAAAATGAAATTTTGTTCATTTATCTACCTTTTAGATTTTAATTTATTCTGTTTAAAAAATTTATCTTTGATCTCTTGAAATTTTTTGATACATCAAATTTGTCCTTAGGTAAGCTTTTGGCACAATATTGATCAACTTGGTGAAATGTGGCAAAATGTGATAAATTTCACGTCAACTAAAATCCACACCATTAGTGTCAAAAACTGACACAATAATTAATTTAGTCTAATAGAGATGTTATAAGGGACAAAAGTAAAACTTTTTAAATTGAAAGAGAACAAGTTGGAACCTAAATAGTAAGTAAGGGACAAAAATTCTATTTTAACCCATAAAATCCAATGCATAAATTTAATATTAGGGAATATTACTAAATTTGAAATTACTTTTCAAGATCACATTCTAAATCATTTTTAAATTTATCATCATATGCTGCTGTAGGAACATACGAAAGTGCTTCTTATTTCCTTTCAAACCTTTTTGGGTTCAAGTGATGTAAAAGATAATTTTGTTCATCTCTCTCACAAGTTTTTTTCTCTAAAAAAATCATTTCTTTTACTCTTAAATAATTAATTTTCTAATAATAATTTATCAATTACGTAGAAAATAAAAAAGTTCATTTATTTAATTATCATAAATTAAAATAAATAAAATCAATAAATATATAATTGAACATGTATGTAAAATCTTTTAACAAAAATTTAAAATCAGTGCATAATTTTTTTTTAATCCAAAAAAAAGCTTTTATCAAGATAGAGGATGGGTATAAGAAGTCACCACTCGTACATAACGAAAACAAAGTAACTGTAACTGAAAACAAAGCCAATCCTCGGTCTCAACAACCAAACCATACGAAAATCATAAATATATGTAATGAACGTGTATATTCTTGCTTTTTACCTCTTCTATGTATAACTAATAACTTTTTAATTAGTTTTACTATATTATAGTATACATATAAATATAATAATATTGTTAACTTTTATAAGTATATTAAGAACTATACCAACAATACTTTTTATTGGTTGATCGTATAATTTTTTTTTTATCGAAAAAGTATATAATCATTAAACTGGTTAATAAAGTAGTGAACAATTTTTTTTACTGCAACAAAAAAATATTAATATTATTTATTATTTAAAAAATAGGGTTAAATTATTCAAATAATAAGTAAGAATATTAAAAAAATGTTTTTAACACACATAATTATAATAACTAGTAAATTATAAAATTATGTTTTATTTAAAAAATTTATATATATATATATATATATAAATTCAAAAGGAAAAAATAATTATGGAGGAAGTCGAATCTTACCACTCTTGCACAACTGTGGACATCAATTGTCGTCAAACCTTACCAGAATTCCAGGCCAATGTATAATATTAACAACAGATAAATCAAATTAATATCCAACGTGGGAGAAAAGGGAAAAATGTTACGTTTATTACTTACTTCAGCCTGTCATGAATCATGGTCTGGAAATGGACATCCCAACCCACGCCATTATCCTCTTAATTTGGTGAAAACTAACAGATTAAGTGAACTAACCAAAAAAGAAAACTATAATGAACTTATAATATATACACTCAAAGGGTTTCTTGGGGATAATTTCCATTCCGTTGGTACCATCTTTATATATATTTGATAGGGTACGTATCTAAGCAATGAAACCCTTCCTGTATTTGAGGCCAGGAAGAATACCTCCCAAAAATAACGAAGAGAATAGATTTTTCTGACTTAATATTTGTTCCCTTTTATTCCAACATCACTAGATATATATATAGGCTTACAGGGTTCAGAAATTCCAAAATAACAACAAACGCTTCTGACAACTCCACTTAGCACTTGACACCTGAACCACTAAAACAGATCTATATCCCATAATCCTAACAGCCTAGTGGACGTACTCCTCTGAACCTTAGAGTCTCTTAGCAATCCGTTTGGGCTTCTGTATATTGTCTCTCAAGTCCTAGGTGTTATCATCCCTTAGCCCATTGAGAAACACCTTGTCCTCAGGGTGGTAAGCATTCTACTAGTCAGCCTAATCTTCCCAAGTAGAGTCTTCTGGTTGTAGGGCGAGCCATTGTGTGACACTCTCTACCCTAATATGCATATAAATGGAAAAAATATATATAAAACGCGGAATCTAATTAAATCAATTTATTCAATAAAATCATAAATAAATTCATGTGGGTAAAAGGTTCACATTTGCTTCACTGTTACCAAATAAAATTTTAAAAAAAAGTTTATGACTCAAAACAAGTTCATTCAAGTTTAGAAAAAAAAAACTCAAGTTAAGTAGCATAATCAAATAAAGTAAATGACATGTTTGGAGCATCATGCAATTAAAATAGAAACTCATGCCCTAATGTCACATCCTATCAGAGCATTGTATCCTGACGTCCTCTAGCACAAGGTTCCTTAAAACAATTCACCTAGTCATCCGTTCTCACAAACACAAGGTTCAAGATCATCACATGATCCAAACACAAACAACACACGAGGAGTGAGTTATCACATTCCTAAACAGGTAGAGATAAACGAAGGCACATATATATAGTATAAGTATCACAAGCTCAACTTAACACAATTCACATCATTTTACCACTCATTGCATAACATCACTTGTCCCAAGGATTTAATCACAAAATCACATTCCACACCTTCACATTAATCAAGTTTTCAAAACAACATATCTCAAGTACAACACAATATCTCAGACTCACACAATTCATTATTCACTATCACGTAGCAAGTCTAGGTGTTATGCAACAAATACACTAAGACTCAATTCTATATGTAATGTGGTACTATGTCAGTGAAAAACAACACCAGGGCGCCTAGGAATACATAACAAGACACATCACACTATGAGTATGTCAGGTCACAATCTCTAAGCGAAATCATAAGGCAACCAATCAAGGCCACTCTATTTTGTGAGAATGTTCCAACCATATGGGATCAATATAGGCTTAAAAGAATACTCAAACCGAGTATATTTACCTCCAAAGCCTAGACTCCGAAGAATCCGTTAGGGTATCACCTTCCTGATTTAGGTCAAACCCCTAAAACAACTTTTGCATGCAGACACTGCTTATGAATTATACAATACACATGACCTCACACTTATTTTTAAACACATTTAACACAATGTGTTACAATTTAACACCTCAGGTTCCTAACTTGGAACCCTATACTTCCCTTTTAACACTTAATGCATTGCACTACAATTTAACACCTCAGGTTCCTAACTTGGAACCCTACACTTTCCTTTTAACACCTTGCGTATAAACATTTTTCTCAAAGTAAACACCAGTCGGGTTATTGTATAATTCACAACTCACAACATAAGTAATATCACATCAAGTATTAACCACACACTTATTCATAACCATATCCCATGTCCACAATTTTACATCTCACAGCTCATGAATTATACAGTACTCACGACCTCACACTTGTTTTCAAACACTTTTAAAACATTGCGCTATAATTTAACACCTCAAATTCCTAACTTGGAACCTTACACTTTCCTTTCAACACCTCCCACATAAACATTTTCCTTTTAACAACTTGCACATAAATACTTTTCTCAAGGTAAACACTAGTCGAGTTATTGTATAATTCACAACTCACAACACAAGTAATATCACATCAAGTATTAACCACACACTTATTCACAATCAAATTTCATGTCCATAATTTTAACATCACACAACGTCACAATTTAACATCACATATTTACGTGTATCTCACAAATTAGTTCATGCTCGACTTGCCACTTATACTCAATCTCAATCACAATTTTATAATATACAAATAGTGTTACATCTATAAACATGCATGATATATAAATAACTAACAAAACAAATATTCTAATCATGAATTTACAAAGTGAAATATAATTAAACAAAACTATACCAAGGATTCACTAAAACCTTCGAAGAACCTTATAGTTAAATAGGCTTTGGCCAATTTTAAATAATAACAATACAAAACAATATATAAACTCATACTAAATATTAAAACTAAAACAATAATCGAGAATGTCATTATATTAACCTATTCTAATTCCAAATTACAGTATTAATTCCAAACTATATAAAAAAAACTTAAGAAGCACGAAAAAGGGAAAATACAAAATCAATATCTCATTCTCTCTTACGATAAATCCTTCCTTACTTAATTTCATTAATTCACGTTAATTAGAAGGAAAATAAATCCAATTTCTAGGGTTCACACTCAACACAAGAACATACCAATTTTCAATAATTTTGCATTGGAACATCAATTGGTCCATTGATGTGTCATTATTTTTTCCTATTTCTTAACCCTTTTTGCACCATTTTAAGTACTGATTAATCTTAATTGTCAAATTAATTAGGGAGTTTTATTATTTGGGCTCATTCATCTAATTTGATGTTTTTAATCTAATTTCAGGAATTAATGAAGCATTGAGCTTGAATCCAGAATTGGGCTTGGACTTGAAGAGGGCAGACTATTTTATTCTACAAAATTTTATCTTATCTAGACTTTATCTTATCTAGATATTATTTAGATTTGATCTCATCTAGATATTATTTCATCTAGATCTTATCTTATCTAGATTTGATTTTATTTTATTTATGGGCTTAGATTTAAAACAGATTTGTAAGCTTTGGGGCTGGAAAACTATATAACAGCACCAAGGTTCTAGTTTAGGTCCTCTCTTCTCTCTTCTCTTTCTCCTTTTTTTCGTTTTTGCAATTCCAGTTCTGACTTTTCGTTTTAGCAATAAAATTTCGTTCTTCAATCTATAATTTCGTTCTCTATTGATTAATGGAAGGCTAAATCCCCAACGTTTTTTTCTCTTGAGGATCAAGCACAGTTCTCTTTGAGGTTCTATTATTACTGTTAAATTTTGTTCAGTATTTCCTCTTCACTAATTACTTTGAATTTGTTGCTATTAATTCATGCATGCTTAGTGTTTGATTAATTGTCTCTGCGCTTAATTTACGTTCATGCTTAATGATCGTTTATGAATAATTGGTGTATGGTTGCTTAATCACATAATGAATGCCTTATGTTAAATTTCGCTTAGTAATTTAATTTAGGGTTGGATTAAGTGGTTGAACTGATAAAGGATAAACTCTCGTAACCTAGGATAAGAGACTTGCTTGTGAATCAAGGGGAAACAACGTGTTTTAATTCTGATATTTTATAATTCACATCTATTTGTTGTTTAATTTACAAAAGCAAACAACCCCCCCCCCCCCAATTCGTTACTATTTTCCTACTACCTGTTATGAACATTTGGTTTATCATTGCTCGTTGGGAAACGACCTAGGATCACTTCCTAGTTACTGCATTTTAATGTTTATTTGATTCGGGTACGGTCTCGATCATCCATCAACACAGTCAATTCACGATTAAAAGCATGCAAACGAAATTGAATTTCATAAAAAAACACAAAATAACCCAAAATTAACCCTTTAAGGATCCATACACATGTTCATTCTAATTCCCAAGCGTGAGTAATTCATCCATTACCTCTAAGCGGACTCATGTGTGTAGTCTGACATGATAGCGGTGTCTCTAGAAGTTCCCTAAGATTCTTCAAGCTTTTCCTTTGGTTGCTCTGCTAGGGATTCCAAGTGTTAGAGAGAATGAAAAGGGATTGAAGCCTCAATTTTGCAGTCTCCGTGTGAGGGACATTTCTCTCACTACCAACATTATCTAGAAAATCCCAATGGTGGAAATGCGTGAAACTGAGTTCCCAAGGGGGTTTCCCAATGTCAAGATAATCCAACGGTTAACGAATCCGGGATCATAACTTTACTGGGACAAGTTTGGGTGTATATGGAAAAAAGAAAGGATTTTGAGAGAGAAAGAAGGGAAAATGAATTTCAGAGCAAGAAAGAGCGTAGAGACGTAACATAATTGTAAAAATTGACCTAGTGTGTCTCTATTTATAGCTAGGATACTCTGAGCCTATTATTTACTTTATTTTTCTTTATTTTGTTATTTTATAAAAAGGAACTATATTTTATTCTTTCATTAAATAAATAGCCAATTAAAACATCCCTTTATTTTCTAAAATATCATTTTATTCTATTTATTTTCTAATACTATGAAACCCTTTCCTATTACTTATTTAATTTCTAAAAACTCTATTAATTTTCAAATAAAGTCTTTATTTTTTTATAAAGAAAAAACAGGGTGTTACGAATTGCACAAGTATCATATGCTTAGGTGGGGTGGAAGATTCCCACTTGTGATCCAGGATAACCAGTGATTGGATAATGGGTTTGCCTTTCATTGCTGTCGGTGGAAGGGGATCCTTAGATTGAATTGGACTCTAATGGGACTTCAACAAAGAACCATGAAACACAGGATGAATTTTAGCCGACTTAAGTAAAACTAACTTGTAGGCCATTGAACCTACGACCTCGATGATTTTGTAGGGTCCATAATATTGTTGTCCTAGCTTTTGATAAGTAGTACCCAATACGAAAGACTAACGATAGGGACGTAACTTAACGTAGACCCAATCGCCGACAACGAAAGTAGTGTCCCTGCGATGAGCATCAACAACCTTTTTCATTTGTTCTTGGGTGCGCTCAAGCTTCTTCCTAAGAAGCTGAAATACCTCTTGACGTGAAGCTTGGAGGAAATTGACTACCTCTACTGAGGAGGTTCCAGGCAAATATTGAGGGATGCTCGAGGGAGGCTTACCATAAGTTACTTCATATGGAGTCATCTGGGTGGTAGAGTGGCACGTTGTATTATAACACCACTCAGTCAAGCTTAGAAATTTGCCCCATTGAGATAGTTGGTTATAAATGAATGCTCTTAAATACTGCTGGAGCACTTGGTTCAGAACTTTAGTTCGGCCATTGCTCTGAGGATGATAAGTTGTGCTCATGCGCAACTTGGTCCCATTGAGCTTGAAGAGCTCTTGCCAGAAGCGACTCATGAAGATTGGATCTCTGTTGGAAATTATACTTTTAGGAAAGCCATGAAGCTTGCATACCATGTTGATGAAAAGTTAAGTAACACGGTGGGTTGTGAAATTGGTGGGTAGCATGCCGAAATGAGCTTCCTTTGAGAAGTTGTATACCACGGTGAGGATCACAGTAGCCCCTTGATACACAAGCAATCCAGTGATGAAATCCAAAGCCATATCTTCCCATGATCGGGATGGGGGCAGAATGAGTTGAAGCAACCTCGAGGGTTTTTGCAAAATGTACTTGGTATGCTAGTAATCTGAACAGGTCATGATGCAATTTTGAACGTCCTTCTTCATGTTTGGCCAAAAGAAATTTTGTTGTATATGGCTCAAAGTCTTAGCCAGGCCAATGTGACCTCCTAACGACAACTTATCATACTCTTCCAGCAAGAGAGGAATGAAGGAGTTTCCCTGTTCAACTAGATGTGACCCTTATGAAAAAAGAGGTCGTTATGAATATTAAGTTCAGGATGATCCTGTGGTCGATCACGTACTACCTAGAGCAGAGCCACAAACTCGACATTACCACTTAATTCCTTCTTAAGATCATCTAGGAATCGAAAATGGGGCATGGTAAGGATCCAAAGAGCCTCTGCAGGTTTTTCATTCACTTGAGACAAAGCATCTACCACAACATTACTCTGACTAGATTTATACAATATAGTATAATCATAACTGAGGAGCTTGGCAAGATAAAAGTGATGCTCAGGTTGTGCTGCATCAAAATGGTACCCATTCCAGTGTCAGAAGAATTTGTCTCTAGTACGAATGGAATTCCAAAATTCAGTAGAGCTAATATTGGAGCTCGAGTCATGGCCCCTTTAGGCCTATCAAAAGCAGCCTGAGTGTTAGAGGACCACTTGAACCGGTCTTTGCAAAGGAGGTGAGTTAGTGGAGATGCCAATTGCGTGTAGTTCTTAATGAAATACCAATAAAATCCTGTGAGTTTGAGAAATCCTCGCAGAGATTTAAGTGAAGTGGGTACTGACCAATCCAGCATAGCTTGGATTTTCAATGGTTTTGGTTCCACTCCATTAGTTGACATGATATGTTTAAAGTAATCAATCCATCGCTTCCTAAACACACATTTAGGAAGCTTAACAAAGAATTTCCCTTGGTGTAAAGTTTGAAGGACACACTCAAAGTGTTTAAGATGCTCATCAAAATTCTGACTATAAACAAGTATATCATAAAAAAAGACGAGGACAAACTTACGAATGAAAGGGTGAAATAAATCGTTCATTGTTGCCTGGAAATTGGATGGGTCATTACACAAGCCAAACGACATAACGTTGTACTCATAATGCCCATAGTGAGTGTGGAAGGCGGTCTTAGGAATGCCTATCAAATCCATGTGAATTTGGTGGAAACCTTGGGCAAGGTCCAACTAAGAGAACTAGGTAGCATGTTCCAAGTCATATAACAACTCATCAATGGTGGGGAGGGGAAATCTGTCCTTGACGGTTATGACGTTCAGGGCATGATAGTTGACACAAAAATGCCACGTGCCATCCTTCTTCTTCACTAACAGAACATGCAAAGAATATGGGTTTCAATTAGGGCGTATGTGGTTGTGACGGAGCATGTCCTCGACCTGTGTTTCAATTTTTCGTTTCTAGAAGTATGACTAGTGATATGGTTTGACATGGACGGGTTAGGAATTAGGTATAAGGTGGATGGTGTGGTCGGTGGGTCGGGGTGGAGGGAGTGAATTGGGTTGTTGGAAAAAGAGTGAGTAAGTGTCTAAGAAGCATTAAAGTTCTGGGGGTAATGAAGTGGTTGAAGGTTCGGATGATGGAAAGGTGTCGTAGAGTTGAAGAAGGAAGAAGGCAGCGACCCAGTTTGTGTGGAGTAGGCACCTGACTTGACCATGGGTGGCTTCCACTAGGCCAGGCCCAATTCAACTGTGGAGCTCCACAAACTCATCTCTCCAAGTAAAGGACATAGTAAGAGTTGAACAATCAGTGGTAATTGGGCTCATACTTTTGAGTCATTCCACCCCAAAAACCAAATCTGCACCTCCTAGGCCATCACGTAGAGATCCACGACAAATTTGTGCCCTTGAGTAGTGACAGAAACTGCTTTACACACCTGGTCACAACAAAGTTCACTACCATTACCCACCATGACACGAAGCTGCTTAGTGGACTGGGTTGTGAGGTGGAGAAAATGGACAATCTTGTCCTGGACAAAATTATGGATACTACCCCTATCTATAAGAATGACAACATTGTGCCCGTGGACAGAATCGTTAATGCACAGAGTTTCCGACACGGAGTGGCCGGCCATCGCGTGAAGGCTTAGTTAGGCAGAGGGTGAGTTGTCCACCATAGTAGCAATGGGAGGAGGGTCATTTGAAATGATGGAAGTGAGATTGGGAGGAACAGGGTCGTTTTGGGATTCGTCATCTGAAGCAATCAGGAGGAAGAATTTGGCCTTGCATTTGTGGTTGGGACCATAATGTTCATCACAATTGTAACAACACCCTTTCTCACGTCAAATCACCATCTCAGTTGGGGTAAGCTTCTTAAAAGTGGTTTTCGGGGGAGCCGGAAGTAATGGAGGTAACGGCTAGGTTGAAGCAATAGGAGCTATTGCCAATGGGGAAACTGCCTATTGAAAGCGTGAAGGGCATTTGGTGTCATTAAGTTTATCCTCCTGTAGCTTGGCAAAGGTTGTTGCCTCAATGAGGGACAACGGCTGTAGAGCCTGGACCTCGTGGTGGATCTCCGACATAAGACTCAAGATAAAATAGCTGAGGAGGAAAGAGGGAGGGAGTCCAACAATACAATTGGCCAGACTTTTGAATTTGGAGAGATATGAATTGATCGAACCATGCTACGTCAGTTTAAAGAGAGCTTCGTCAGGTCGTCCTAGAACAAGGGTACGAATCGCATTTCCAGGGCCTGAAGGAAGCCAGTTCAAGAAGAGATCTGGTCATTGCGATAAATCCATTGAAACCAACTCAGAGCGGTGCAGTTGAGGTAGAACGATGTGACCTAGAGTCCTTCATCGTTGGGGGTGCCATGGTAATAAAAAAACTGTGAAATCTTGAAAATCCAAGACATTGCATCAGCTCCATCGAAACAAGGGGCATCAAGATTTATATGTGGAGGGGGATGCGACATCGACTGTTTGGGAGAGCTACTCTCGAGGGAGTTGAAGTGAGAGATAACCTCGTCGATTTTGGAGTGGAGGGAGCTCTGGGTCGAGGTCAATGTGTTTTGATTGGGTTAAAATGGTAATGGCCTCTTCAAGGCGGGAGAGTGTTTGAGAACGAGTGTTATCAACCATGGAAGGAGGCAATGAAAGCACCAAAGTTGATAAGATATGTATCTAAGCAATGAAATCCTTTCTGTATTTGAGGCCAGGAAGAATACCTCCAGAAATAAAGAGAATATTATCCATTCCCTTTTATTCCAACATCACTAGATATATATAGGCTCACATGGTTCAAAAATTCAAAAATGACAGCAAATGCTTTTAACAACTCCAATCAACACTCGACACCTAGACCACTAAAACATATTCTATATTCCATAATCCTAACGGCCAAGTGGACTTACTCCTCCCAGGGTCTCTTAACAATCCGTTTGGGCCTATAATATTGTCTCTCATGTCCTCGGTGCTATCAATTTTCAACAAAACTTTGCAATTTTATATCTGCGTGCATGGACAGATCCAAGAAGAGAAAAAAATTAAAAAAAAGTTAAAATTTAAGAAATACTAATATAGAAAAATGTATTAAAAAAATAAGTTATTGAATTGATATTTACTTTAAAATTTTCTATCAGTAGATCTTATTTTTAATTTTATCTATAAAATTAATAATAAATATTTTTAAATTTATTATTTATTAAATAGTTATTTATTAGAAATTAAGTATTTAAATATTTATGAAAAAAATAATCGACCCCGTTTAATAAACTCTTGAATCCGTCCATGTCTGTGTGTTATTTTTAATTAAAATTAGTTTTATTTTAGTACTCCAGCGAAATACAAAATTACATTAAAAAAATATATAGATTATCGATGTAAAATTTTAAGATTGATTAGACAACAGTACAAATAATATATAAAAAGCTGTATAAAGTTTTATTCTTATATTATATTATGTGTGCATGCTATAATTGTGAAGCAGCTAACTGCACCTTGCATAGGCCATTGTGCAGTTGTGCTATTATGACTATGGAAGTTGCGCCAAAACTTGTAGGCCGAGGAGTGTTTAAGAACTGATAATATTAAACTTTGGTTCATTCAAGCTATCACTCGGTGTGCACACTCATTAGCTTGGAAACTAATTCACTTAATTTCTTGCTTCAACAGTCCTATTGAATTTGTTGTTAATGAATCAACAAACTTAACCTAAAAACCATGTGATTTTTTAAAGTTGCTTTTGTTGAAGAGGTGACTTGAAGGTTGAGACCCGCAGTCTTAAAATGGAAATCACTCTTTTCCGAAAGAAAAAGACAGGTTGAAAACTTGAAAGCGTTAGAGGTTACTTTTACAGTAAACTTTACTTTCTTTTGAAAATTTTTCAAATGATATACTTTTTTTAGAATAGTCTCATTTATTAATAATAAATTCCAACGAAATTTTAATGCATATTTATTTAGATATTAAAATTATACCTCTAAATGTTACAAGGCATGGTTCTTCATTTTATATTTTATACTAATGAGTGAAATCAACATTATGATCGATTTCATTCGTTAAAAATTATAGTATTAAAGATGATAAATAATTTTGCTATACATTTGATTTGAAAAGAAATCTTAAAATAACACAAATTAAACGTACCAAAACATGATTAAAACTCAACCTTTTGTTACTAAAAAAATTGAGACAAATTTTATCTTTTGGTACAAAATATTCAAAAGATATAGTACTCGAGTGCATTTGAATATTATTTATTATCTTTAAGTTAAACAATTTTATCATGTCATCTATTTTTTAAATTCACATTATTTATTAGACAATCTTATTCTTGTAATGTATTTTAAATTCACATTATCTATTAATTACAACAGTCTTATCATATCATGTATTTTTAATTTGCATTATCTATTAGTTAGATTACTATATTCTCTACTTTTTTAGAATGCTATACTCTATATTTTGAAATCAAATAATAATAATAATGTGAATTACATTAAGATAATTAATGTTAAAAATGTATTTTATTAATTTTTATATTATTTTGTTTGTGACCAACAAAAGTTGATTCAGTTGCTAAGAAACATATCCATATCTCAAACGAATGTGAGTTCAAGTTTTTCTCTGAATATGAGAACCTTATTGATAAGTAATAATAAATGCTCATTGAGTCTCGAAGTCTTCCTTAATCCTAATGAGTCTCCAAGATCTAACTCACATAAACTTTATGTTATATAAAAAATTATTTTATTTGTGTTGTTCATTCTTTATCAAACAATGTATATCATAAAAAATTGTTTTGTAACTCAAGTAAGTAGTTGTCTAATATTGATATTCTATGAAGCTTATCAAACAAATCTTGTATCTTATCATTAAGGATTAATTTGTCACATTTTTTATACATTCAAAAATTAAATTTAAATTTTTAATCTTTTAAGATCAATTTTTATTACTTCACACTTTAAGGGATAAAATAATTATATCTTAAAATTAAAAGTTCAAAGACCTGTCCACGTACCAAATTTTTTTTCTTTCTTTTTTTACAGGAAGAAAATTAGGTGAATTGAATGTATGGAGCCCATCAAGGTGTAGCTATGTCGCAAGAGTTAAAATAACATTAATTGAGATACTTACAATAGCCCACTAAAAATATTTCCACGTTCTAAATTTCTAACTCTATGCCCTCCACTCCTCGTTGATGTAGAGGCTCGCTCCTAATTCTCTTGTGTGTTTAATAAAACAAGTCGCATTACCTAAAAAAAGTATGAAAACTTCACTGAAGTTTAGATAAAATGAAAAATGTTAAATTAGATCGAATTTACTTAATTTTTTTGTGGTTTTAAGCTCATTCATCTTAATTTAACTATAATTGTAATATTTTTTATTTGAATTATTTATTATTTGAATAATTTTAATACACTATTACAATAAATATTTTTATATAGTTAACTAATTTTTTTGGTGAAATATTGTTAATTAATTAACTAATTAAAAATTATTCCAAATATAAATTGTTATCAAAGTTAAAAAAATTCAATTATATGACAGATGAGCAGATGATTGTCATCGTATTCTAATTAAAAATTTTATTTTAACCCAAACTTTGAAATAATTTAATGACAAAAGAAAGTTTTGAAGGCAAGTTCAGAAAGTATAAAAGAAAATAAAATGTAATTTACTCATAAATAAAAGAAGTTAATATGTGAAACCTAATCTCTTGATTTATGAGCCAACTAAAAAACATTATTGTTGTTCAAGGAAACAAATTATTCACCTTATTTAACAGTACATATCTACTCTTTACATAAAATTTAAGAACTTAATTTTGAACTTAAATAGGTTCTTATGATCACAACTTAAAATATGTTTTTAATTTAACAATTATGACAAATTTATTTTTTCCTCCAAAAACTTTTATTAGGAATTGTAGTCTTGGTAAATTTAAAAAACAATAAAATAATTTGTCACTATATTTAGTCATTCCTTAACATACATCTTGAGGTGATATGTGATGTTGCATTTTTAGATACATGTTAAATTATTAGTAATTAATATTAAGAATTATTTTAAAAATTAAAAATTTGAAAATTAAAGCTAACTAAACAATTTTTAGAGGACAAAAACTAAATCAAATTACATTCATAAGAAAAGCATAGTTTATCATTAACGTTTCATGATTTGAATTCTATGAAGTCATATTTGCAAATTTGATTTTCATAAAAAAAAAAACATTAAATTTTACAGCAATATAATAACTTTATGAAATTATCATATTATTAGAGAACATCTTCCATACTAACGTTGAAAAAATGTTGGGATTACGACCCATGGTAGGAAGAATTCAACCCTACCCACGATACATTTCATGCTGTGGTGAAGGTCCCAAAAGGTGCCCCACCACATCATCAACGCAGTTATTTACCAGGGACTATATTATAAAGTATACAAGGTGCTACTAGCTAGTCTTTTAACACATTAACATATTTATTTTATGGTGAAAACATATTAACATTATTGTTAGCAACTCTATGTGTCGGTGGGCACTTAGCATAGCCAGCCCAGCTTGAAAACGATGAATGGCACATTGAGTAGCGTTGCACGTGTTCACGCGCCTTGTGCATTTTTAGTAACAATTTTGAATTTTTTTAAACTCTTTTTACGGTATTAATTATTTTCCTATATTTATTTTTTTTAAATCTAAATTATTATTTTTTATTTTTTTTAATTTTTTTAAAAAATAATAATAATATAAAATCAGACATCATTGTTATAATGTTATATGATAAAAATATATATTACTAGATCATTGCAATATTTTTTTTTAATTTCAAGGTCTATTTGTTTCAAAATTGATTAAAATAAAGTAAATTTAAAATTATTTAAAAGCATGTATGTTGTATTAAAATAAATATGAGGGTGTATAAAAAAAATGAGTGTTAGAAGTGTTATTAATTTTCTTAACTACTTAAAATTATTTAAGGTACACGCTCCTTGAATGCGCGTGAGGAAACTTTTTTCACTTCCAAATATAGCTTTGTTTTTATTATTTTTATTATTAATGAGGTCTACATTTTCAGCCCCGGGATCCCATCATGATTCAGTCACCAAGCATCATGATTTTATTATTTCCGGTGGCTTGCAGTAAACGACGTCGTTTCTGGTTAACATGAATTATTCTTATCCAACGATAAGGGGTAACTCCGTACACACTTTTTTTCGAGTATCAATTCTCACAAAACATTGAAAAATCGATAACCAATGAATTAGAATATTATACTGTTTAGTTTAATAACATTTCGCAAATCATTATATCTACCCTCTTATTGGTACAAAATTAGCCACTTTTCCTTTTATCACTCAGATACTATGGTTCTGCTACATTTTCATATTCCCAATAGCGAGAAAGGTACACGCATAACAAGAACCGCAAAAAGTATTAAATCAAATAAAAAAGAAAATGCATATAAAGAGTAAATTTTGTGCTACTACTATATTTTTTAGTAATTAATTTTATCCATTAAGTTTTATCAATTAAGTTTTAAACTTTGATTATAATATACATTTTATCCATTATAAGTATAATAATTAATTAAGATAAAAGGTAAAAAATAAAAATATTTATTTATATAAAAAGAAACAATTTTTAGTAATTGTATTTTTCTAATAAAATTAGATTTATTAATTTGTTTATCATTACTAGCTTAACTTTAAATTGACATAAAAATATATTATAATAAAAATATTCACAAATCTTAAAAATTAATTAGAATGAATTAAAAAATTTATAATGTTTATTTAGAAAAAAAGACACGGTTTATTTTAGTTGTGTATTTTTTTCTTAAATCAAATTAACAGCTCAATTTTTTTAGTTGAAATTTTTAATGGTTGATTTTTTTTAAATGGTAAATTAATGACTAAAATAATTTTATTTATTGTGAATATTCTGCGCTTTTTCTGTTCATACTTCATCTAGTAATGTTCTTCTTCTAGTAATAATAAATTATTTTTACTATCTTTTTAAGACATTCTCCATTTTCTCCATTTTCATACACTTGCAGAGACTCTTCCATAGATATGGTGGTGGCGACCCTCTTGCAGTTCGAGCTAGCTGTTGCATCTTTCTGATTTCTACCTGCCACTGCTTTCCCCGGTACTCACTCTTCTTACATTTCAAGCATTCTCTCTACTTCAAACTTGTCATCACTTTTGCTTCTGTATTTAACCTGACACCATATTCTGCAATGCATTATCATTTTTCTACTTGGTTTTGCCTTCAAGTTCTGAACTTTACTACTGGGGTTTCTCCAGCACTTGCTTGATCTGAGTCCTTCTGTTTGTCTCTGATGTTTTGTTGTTTTTTTCTTTCTTTTTTTTCTATTTTTGTTTGGTGTGTCATGGTTGGTCTCAATTTATCTGCACCAAACTTGCTTTAAGTGAAGTTAAATTTTAGTGTCTTAAATAGCTTAGCGGTCTTGTCCTTACATTGTGTCTTCAGTGTTGGAGGTTTGTTCAAGATAAACCGCCAAATCTTGGGTTGGCTGCTTCACTGGCAAAGTTACTCCTTTTCTGCGTTTCTCCAACTTCCCCTTTTGTTTTCTTTCCCCTTATTGAGTCAACTATACTTAATAATTAGTGAGTTCAAATACCACTCATTGCTAGCTGACTTGGATTGTTGGTAAAATGCAAATCTCAATCTGATTTATTGCAGTCTGTTGCACTTCAGAGGGCTTGTGATTGTTCAACTGCCTATTCAATTGCACTTAAGTAAGAAGTTTTGTTTTGAAAGGACCTTATCTTCGCCACAGCAGCAATGAAAGGAAAGAACAGGAGAAGTGGTGGTGTTGTCCATATGGAATACCTCATTCACATTCAGGAGATTAAGCCTTGGCCCCCATCACAATCTCTCAGATCGCTTCGTTCTGTGTTGATACAATGGGAGAATGGTGATCGCTCTTCAGGGTCTACTGGTGTTGTTTCACCTTCGCTTGGTCCTAATTCTGCTCCTGGTGAGGCAAAACTCGAGTTTAATGAGTCATTTAGGCTTCCTGTAACTCTGTCAAGGGATATGTCTATTCGAAATAGTACTGCTGCTGTGTTCCAGAAGAATTGTTTGGAGTTTCACTTGCATGAAACTCGAAGAGATAAGACCACTAAAGGGCAGTTGCTGGGGACTGCCATCATAGACTTGGCAGATTGTGGTGTACTTAGAGAGACCTTGAGCATTCGTACGCCATTGAACTGCCAGAGGAACTACAGAAACACAGATCAGCCACTTTTGTTCATTCAAATTGAGCCTGTTGAAAAGAGTCGCCCTAAGTCCTCCTTGAAGGACAGCTTGACAAAGGGAAATAATGGCAGTGAATCTGTATCAGCATTGATGAATGGAGAGTATGCTGAGGAAGCTGAGATCACCTCTTTTACTGATGACGATGTTTCCTCTCATTCATCTGTGGCCGCAGTCACTACTTCCTCGGAGTCTAGTGCGTGTATGCCCCCCGAACATGAAGAGGTATTTACCCACATACCATTCTCTTATTTATAGCAATGTACATTTCTTTTGCTCTAACCATGTTAGTGTCTGTAACAACTTTTATTTCCTCCGGCCTTATTCCACGAATATAGTTTTTTAAATACGAGGAAGTCGTCACAATGTTTAGATGCTTTGCACTTGTTGACCAGGGTTTTAGAACTTGCCATCAAATACTTGATTGGTCCCTTTCACATTAAACTGTTTTTATGAATCACTACAAGGAAAATAAGAAATCCTATTTTGTTATACTTTCAATTACCCGAGTATAGGATAGGAAGAAAGCACATGAACAAAGAGAAAAAAGTGGGAAAATGGATGAGCAAGAATAGGGATTAATTTCCATTTGTTATAACAAATTATGCAAGTAGACAGAAGATAAGGGAGTGCATTATGTGTGAGTTGGTTAAATGAACAGGAAGGAAACTGTCAGGGGCATGAATTGAGTGATTTGGGTGGTAGGGAGGTTGCGGCCCCAGGGACAGTGCTGCTTATTCAGTCTTTACTATTTTTCTGTTTATCATTTCATTTTACCAATCATCTTCCATAGTTGGTTCCATAACAATAGAAGTAAGGGGATCTCTAGTGTGATTCTAATAAAATCCCAGTTTCCTATCCATATCTAATTACATGTTTCCTTACACATTTCTATTTGCTATAAGGGGCATGGTAATGCTTGCATTCTGCTTGCTCGGTAGATCTAAATATGATAGTACATTAAGAAAATTCTTGTCAAGCCATAAGGGGCATGATTATGCTTGCTTTTTGCTTGTTGGGTATATCTATATATAATAATATATAAGAAAAATCTCATCAAGCCATGTAGTAATTGCTACTGAATTGCAGAATGGACCAGCTCAAAACAGTGGTAGCAATGACAAGGAGCATGAGCATCCCTTGACCTCAGAGACAAGAGTTGAGAAGTTGAATGTGATGGAACAAGATGCATATGAGAGACTGGAGAGGAGTTCTTCCTATGTGTCATCTATGGATGTGTCCTCTGAAGTCGGGAGTCCAGTAAATGGTCATACCTCTATTACAAGCACTCCCAATCATAGATCAGCAACAACCCCAAAGCAGGTTGCTTCTTTGAATGCTGATTCTTCTTCCCCAACCTTGGAGGAAAATTCTAAGAGCAGGTCCAGAATCAGTGATGATGAAAATTTGGATCAGGAGAGTTGTGAAAAAGTTGCCAATTGTAGAAATATGAGTACAGTTGTACAAAGAAACAATAACGAAAGTGATTTTGACATTTATTCTAGCAACACTACGTCTCTAGACAGTAATTACCTCGTGGACACGAATCCAAGCTTTGGTTTGGAAACCAAAGACAAATTAAGTGAGAGTTGTGAGGAAGTTGACAAAAGCCGTGTGCTGGAGGGGGGAAGTGATAACTATTACAGTTCCATTCAAGATCAGCATGGAAATGAAATGTTTCATTCTGATAAGCAATATCATGTAGAAGATGAATCAGTGGCAGAAGGTTCAAAAGATCAAGTTTTATTGAGTAGCAATTCATATTCTTTTGGTGGGTCAGATAATGGTATGAAAGGCAATGTTCTGAAAAATGAAAGATTGAAGAATGTGAGGTCTGTAAGGTCATCAGCAGACTCAGTTAGGAATATTGGGTCACTTGGTAACAATCATCTCATTGAGGTAAAGGAAAATGGTGTTAATGGAGATGCCCAAAATAATGGAGCGAACATTCGAAGCAGTGACAGAAAAGATGCCAAGGTTTATCCAAGGGAAGCCAGAAATGCCATTTTAGACAACAAGATTGAGCACTTGGAAAACAAGATAAAGATGCTTGAAGGAGAGTTAAGAGAAGCTGCTGCTATTGAGGCTGCTTTATATTCAGTAGTTGCTGAGCATGGAAGCTCCATGAGTAAGGTTCATGCCCCAGCTCGGCGCCTTTCAAGGCTGTACCTTCATGCTTGTAAAGAAAATTTTCAAGCAAGAAGGGCTGGGGCAGCTAAAAGTGCTGTTTCTGGGTTAGTCCTTGTTGCAAAGGCATGTGGAAATGATGTCCCAAGGTAAGCTTGAGTTATATGGGTTACTGCCATATTTTTGGGTACAATGGTTACTTCATTTTATTCCAAGTGTATGTATCCATTGTTCTATTACTAGTCAACATAATATTTTAAACACAAGTTGCTTCATCATGAGAAGTTTGGGATTTATTTCTAATTAAAAAAAAATATGTCTTTAATTAATTAACACAGAAAACAATAAGCTTGTTTGGCATGAGGAAAACTTTACACATACAATGCTCTGTTTAAAATGGAACAAACTAATTCTAGTTGCAATAAAAAAAAAAAAAAGATAATACAAGGTTGCATGGCATATAAGGTGGATATCCTGCATGAAACTCTCAGCTGAATAGATCAGATTAGATATTAGTGGTTGCTGGTTATTACTGCATAACATTGAGTTACAGTTTCATCATAAACTGTAATAACTGCCTTGGTGATTAACCTCTTGCATTTGGATACAGGTTGACATTTTGGTTGTCTAATTCTATTGTGCTGAGAACAATTATAAGCAAAACTACCAAAGGCATGACACCATCTAATCCTTCTGGATCTAGTACAAGAAGGAGGAATGGAGAAGGGAATGGCAAGGTAACACAACCATTACTATGGAGGGGGTTCTCTCCTAGGAAAAACGAAAATACAGCTTTTGAATATGGAGGTATAGGTAGCTGGGATGACCCAAATATGTTCACATCAGCATTGGAAAAGGTGGAAGCTTGGATCTTCTCTCGCATTGTGGAATCTATTTGGTGGCAGGTAACACTTTTGTCCCATATTCCCTTTCAACAATCCTAAAGTTCCCATACAAGCTCATTATTAATATCAAATAATTCCATTGGCATCTAACATGGATCATTCTTTCTCTATGTCCAGTCTTTGACTCCACATATGCAGCTTGCTGATGCAAAGGCCACTTGTAAGGATTCAGCGAAAAACTATAAAAATATGTCTAGCTCATGTGATCAAGAGCAGGGGAATTTATCACTAGGTATTTGGAAGAATGCATTTAGAGAAGCCTGTGAAAGGCTTTGTCCTATCCGAGCTGGAGGTCACGAGTGTGGCTGTTTATCTGTGCTGCCTAGATTGGTTAGTCTACCAGTTCCTTCATCCTTTCCTTCTATTTATTAAGGATAAATAAGTCAAGTTTTTTGTTGTAGTACCTTTTTGTATTGTCCCTTTTCAATTGTCATTTATCAGTAGGTTTAGTCAGCATGGGTAGCAAAAGAGCTTTGAAATGGATGATTGTCGAAATAAAGAATAATAAGGAGTCAGGAGTGTATGTATTTTTGACTGGAGCATAGTGCCTCCAACTGAATCCTCATGGGAGGAATAGGGCGAGAAAGTATGATTTCTGCAAATTGCTGCAGCTGAAGCCAAAATATTTCCATCCCCCCTCCCCCTCCAGGATGGGAAACCAAACTCCCCCAACAAACTGATATCTTTGAATATATTTATCAATATTTATCTATGTTTTGTCAAATTGGGCGATGAAATTAACCTCAGACTGCATTTTACTTTTATTCTAGATAATGGAGCAGTGTGTGGCAAGATTAGATGTTGCTATGTTCAATGCCATTCTTCGGGAATCTGATGATGATATTCCAACTGATCCTGTATCTGATCCCATTAGTGATCCCAAGGTTCTCCCCATTCCACCTGGTCAATCAAGCTTCGGAGCTGGTGCGCAGCTAAAAACTGCGGTAATTTCTCTGATGTATAGTTTTTTATGTGAACTATATATCTGGCTGTCTACTCATGAATGTAATTCCAACCTACTGGTATAGGTTCAACTTACTCGTGAATGCAATTCCAACTTACAATTATAGATTCAATTTACTCCTTTTTTTCTGCTAGTATCCATTTGTGTCTGGAATGCACCTTTAAAGTAAGCCAGGAGTATAATTTTTGGCCTGGAGTGGGCCACTAATATAATGAAAAATTAGAGGATGATTTGATTTCTCATATGTTCTATATGATGTCAATGGAGATAAGTTGGTCATAACCGATAAGTTCTTTTCATCTGTGTTCTGGATTTCTCAGATTGGTAACTGGTCTAGATGGCTGACTGACCTATTTGGTATGGATGATGATGACCCACTTGAGGATAGAGATGAAAATGACCTTGATAGCAATGATGGAAGTCAAAATACCTTAAAGTCCTTTCATCTTCTTAATGCATTAAGCGACCTCCTGATGCTTCCTAAGGATATGCTCTTAAATGCATCCATCAGGAAAGAGGTTAGCCAATAAACTTGTGTTTTCCATCATAGAATTAACTTGCCACGCATTTCTTCTCCTTATTCATTCTTTCATCCTTGTTTGTGAAGGTGTGTCCAATGTTTAGTGCATCACTAATCAAGAAGATTTTAGACAATTTTGTCCCAGATGAATTTTGCCCTGATCCAATTCCCACTGATGTTTTTGAAGCTCTGGACTCACAGGTTAGATAAACAAATTTGCATTTAGTTGTCCTTTGGTTCTCATTATTTATAGGATTTCTAGTTTGACATTTCATACATGCCTAACGAAAACAATGGGTAAATGAAATTGACATGTCTCATCATATGTATGATGTTACAATGTTCTATGATTAATTGATTAAGAAACTCCAACAAATTTGGCTTATGGTCTCTAGATTTGTTTTTTAATTCGACACAGGATGATCTTGAGGATGAAAATGAGTCTATCAACAACTTCCCCTGCAATGCAGCTCCCATTGCATATTCCCCTCCATCATCAACTACCATTACAAGTATTACTGGGGAGATTGGAAGTGAATCTCAGCTGAGAAGAAGCAAATCTTCTGTTGTTAGGAAGTCATACACCAGTGATGACGAGCTCGATGAAATAAACTATCCATTATCTTCCATATTGAATAGTGGCTCCTCCTCACCAGCATCATCAAAGCCCAACTGGAAGTGGAAAGACAGTCGTGATGAATCTGCCGTCAGATATGAACTCCTCAGGGATGTTTGGATGAACAGTGAATGACCTTGCACAGATTAGATTTCACCCTTTTTCCTGTAGCATTTCTTTGGTGTCACTGTAAAAAGAAAGATATATACTCTAGGTTTTAATAGAACAAAAAGTATTGAAAAACGAGATGGTGCAAATGGCATGCTTATAAATAATGATTGTACGAGTCTTTGCGTGTATCGTACAATAAGGTCATGTGAGATTAATTTCTGAGTTGCTTTGTGTATGTGATTTGTTTTCAGATGCTGATTTTGCTTGGGTTGAATCCGAGTTTGATAAACAAAAGAAATTCAAGTACAACTCACCTCGAAAAGAAGAGGAAGAATTTGAAGATTAAAATATTTAATAGCACGTGAGAATTGAAAGGAAGAAATGCAAACAATTTTGGTCTTTTGTGACTACAATTTTGCGTGAACCCCATTGGCTGTAGTCGAATATGACAAGGCTTTACAAAAAGAAATACTATATGATATTTGAGACAGTCACAGAAACCAGGCAGAAAATTTTAGGTAACTTCTAATATTTTACAACATCACATGATAAAGTGATTCTGGGACTGGGGACCAGGAAAAATTAACTAGAAAAAGAGATTACATAGGAGCCATTGAACAAAAAAAGACAACACGTACTGACTATCAGGATTTAGGACCACACAATACGTATTGATTCATTCAAACTTGGACGGTTGCACTACAGAAAAAACTAAGCATTCTCAAAATTTTGAAAAACAATCACCGATTTAGACACCGACACAATTTCTAGGAAATTGTAGCCTCTCGTATTCAAATATACTAGAATGCCGACAATGGATTGATGCCATAGAAGATCGGTTGCCATTCTTCACGCAGTTAACTTCTGTGAAGACCTAAGAGCATTAATATGCCGAAGATGTAGTGCTGCAAGAAGTCCCTTCCAGGTTTCTCCATGCCCACCTGCTACTTCAAAGTTAAGAAGTTTCTTCTGCTTCCTGTAGTAATCTTCCAAGAGCTTGCACTACAAGAGACAGATACCCCACAAAAACTTAGTACAAATAATAAGGCGCAGAGTGACTAGTATACTAGAAACAAACAAAGGCGAATAAAGTATCTCAAACTAGCATATTCTAAGCACAACTTTAGAGTGAGGTTGGGAAAATCTTTTTTTTTTTTTTTTTAACTAAATCAAACACACACAAAAATGGAAATAAGAGAGAGAGGGATAATATATAGTCACCTTGTCTGCATGACTTTGGTCATGATCATCCTGCAATTGTTTTGTTGTCCTGGAGCTGGTCATAAGAATATATTCTTGGTAAGCATTAAATTTTCGAGTTCCTAGATTCTTTTTCCTTAACTCCTCTTCTGAACATTTGAAATTCACCACCAGATCAACACGAGCAATGTGATCAAGAATCTCCTGAAAAACATCACGAGACATTTTTTGAGAATGAATAAAATTGTAAAATTACGAGCAGTTCATGATTTTGAAAGATGAAATGAAACAGCTTACAGCTTGGATCCTTGTTCGTGGGAATCCATCAAGAATGAACCCAGTTTCGCCTCTCGAGTATCCATCCTCCAATCTCTTCGATAGTAGACCAAAAATAATATCCTCAGGGACAAGTTTTCCATGATCCAGGGTATGTGATATCTGCATCGGAGGAACCCCATGTCAAACCAATATTAATTAAGAAAACAATTTTACCACCCATTACCCTAATGGTATTTTTGGACTTGGAGCACAGGAAAAAATCAGGAAAAAGAGATGAGTAATGATGTACTTTCTTTTGTTTAATAAAAGAGAATAAAAAGAGGCAGAGAGAGAGAGAGAGAGAATTTGACCTTTAAAAGTAAAAGTTCAATTTTTTCTTCTATTTGGTCTTCAATTTAAATTTAAATTTCAAAATTTTCTCTCTTCTCTTCCTCACCTTTCCTCTGAACCATTTTGTTAAAACGCGTAACATTTAAATATTCATTTGTTTCACAATAATGAGTATAAAAATCCAATCAAAAGAATAAATGACACAGTATAAAAATCTCACAATTCATAATATTTGGTAGATAGTGTGTTGATTTTTACAGTAACTATCTTAAACGTCACATTCAGTTAAAAAAATCCTAAAAAGTCACATAAAAATCAGTGTAATAATGATTTTACAATGTAAATGCATGTATCATTCATTCAATAAGTAACTATTAATTTTCTAATAAACTTAAATCAAATAAGCTTAACAAAATTCGTAATAATAAGAACTTCTGCTTCCAGTGTTTAACCACTAAATTTTTTAGAGGATTAAAGTGGGCAGAAGAAAAATACTACTATTTTACTTGACGATCAAAATGTTTAAAAATGTAATTAACATTACGATCAAGTATAACTCCGAAGGATTCAATTCCAATTTTCTCTAAACTTCAACCCCCCTCAACATCACATTTCGTAATAATCATTTGACAAGGAAAAAAAAAAGCTAAAGAAAAAGTAAACATTTAAAACGAATCTTCAGTTCAGTCACATTCTTACAACGCGCATAACGGTCTAAGATACAAGCCGTGTAAAATTTTTCATTTGCAGGCACTGATAGAAACTTTCCATAACGGTAATGACCTAATTTTCCCTTCATTTAATTCTCACGATTTTTTTAAATGCAAAAGAAATACTCTTCCAGAATTGGAGAGAATTATAAAGAAATGAAAGTCAGATAGAAACCCTAAAGATCGAAGAATTGATTAATTTACCTGCTGGTAGAGAGAGGAGCGAGGGTTGAGGTCCTGGCTGAGGAGCGTGGCCATGGAAATGTGCGGGACTTCTAGAAGCTTCGAGAGTCTCTGAGCGAACTGGTGCCTCTTGGCGCCGGGCTCCCCTATCATCACCCACTGCACTCCGTTCTCCGGCGCGCAACCCTGCGCGTCCAGTGCGCCACGTGGCGCGCGCTCCTCTTCCATCTCCTCCTCGTCGTCGTAGTCGTCGTCGTCGTAGTAGCACTGGACCGCAGCCGCCGATCCGAACCCGCGGTTGGGCCGGAGCCCGAGAGCGGCAGTCCTCAGTCGCGCGATCGCGGCCATGGCGACGGCGGCGGCGTTTGTTTGGTTGCTGAGGTTTTGGGCGAGTGGGAAATGGGAATGGCTGCGTGAGAGAGAAATAGAGAACATAGAGGTTTAGAGGGGATTTTGATATTTGGGGTTAGGGAGGCACTGTTTGTGGTGTGTAATTACGGGAGTGCCACTTGCGGGCGCGTGGCGGGAGCAAGAGCGATTTGCCACTTGTGATTGGAGATAAATACATAGATCACTTGATTAGACAAAAGTGATTAAGATTGAATGTTCTACAAAAGTTTAATTTTTTTATGAAAATAATTATTTGATCATATTTTATTTATTTCTTGGTTCAAATTTTAATTACTCATATCTCTTTTTTTTTATGATGAATAGGAAAATGAAGACTAAAAAAGATGGTTTAATTGTAAAATTTTTCTATTTTACTTATTATATTAAATCAGTCTCATATTTTTTAATTTATCATTTGAGTTTCTTATATTTTAAAATAAGAACTAAAAAAATGTTAAGAAAAAAATAAAATCATATTTCTTAAACTAAGAAACACTCTCTTTTATTATTACACTCAAATTCACATTTTCAGGATAAAATATAATATTAATATAAATTTTATGTAAAAATAATTTAAAATTTAAATTTTATTCTTTTTTAATTTATTATATTTTTATAATCTTATATATAAGATTAAATTCTATTTTTACATAAATTAAAACATGTATATTTATATAAATTTTATTTTCATTTTATATATTATATTTATTTTTTAAAATAATACTTGTGATTTAGTGAATATATTTTGTTATCTATATTAAGATATTCATATTATTTATTATAATATAGATAAAAATAATGTCAATAAATTACATACATAAATATTTTAAAAAATAAAAAATATTGTCATTTTATTTAATTATGTATCTTTATTATATAATTTAATTCTTTAAAAAAAATTTGTACCTACTTAAATAAATTTAATATAAATAAAAAATACTATTATAATAAATAACAAGAATATTTTAATATATGAAAAATATTATCACTAAATTATATATATAAATATTAAAAAGATAATAAAATACTATTATTTTATGAAATTATAATTTATGTAAAAAATATGATAAAATTTATATAATATATTTATTTTATAAAATAAGTTTTAAATAGTGTGATAAAAATACATAAAATTATAAAAATATAATAAATTAAAAATAGAAAATTTAAATTTTAAATTATTTTCATATAAAACTTATATTAATAATATATTTTATATCAAATATTTAAATAAATATTTAAGTGTTGTGATAAAAAAGTATAGTAATAAAAGAGTACGCTGCTTATTTTATTTGAAAAATCATGATTTTGTAGCCAAAAAAATACTACTACGTGAGAGGCGTGGCATCTCGTGTGGGGGGGAGCACTGTGGCAAGCAAGTGGCAACAGCTTTAATTTGAGTTGGAACTTTGAATGGATCCGTGTTACCCAAAATTATTTTATGGTGGCTTATAAACGTTAAATATTATTTCCTTCTCATATCATTTGATTATTTACTTTTTTATTTTTTTATGTTATTTTTCTCAAATATACCTTTATTTAATATTTATTATAATGGTACAATTATTAAAGATCAAGTTATTAAATAAAGATATTTTAGTCTATATAATTTTTAGTTACTTTAAATGGTTCTTAACCTACGTGCAATAATCTTAAACATAAAAAAAAATATGAAAAAGAAATGGTAGCAATTTGTAATAATTTCGAGACCCATTTACAAAGATTAATATAAGATATAATTATAATTTTCTTTCATGTCAGAACCTAATTAAATCTTTTAAAATAATTCAAGGACTTGTTGTATTAAACCATTTTTCTTTTATTAGTTGACTTTAACAGAAAACTCGTGAAATTAGAAGAAAGATCTTCTTAATAAATTTATTTGCAACATTTAGATCTGTTTAATGATGGGAAGTTTGATAATAGAGTAAAGTATCAAATTAGTCCCTTACTTTTGGAGGCGTTGTCATTTTGGTTCCTCAGATTTAAAAAATGTCAAAATGATCATCGACTTTACATTTCGTTTGTCACGTTAGTCTCTGTCGTTAGTAGTCTCTTAACACCGTTAGTGAATGTGTGATGTGACATGTTAAGTGCCACCTAGATGCACATGTGGAACTTTCACATCAGTTTCTTCTACTTGTCACGTAAGGAGGGACTAAATTGACATTAAAGGGACTAAAATGACATAATTTAGGTGATCATCTTTTTCCCCAAAATGTTAAAACCCTAACGGCTACTTTAACATTCACGCTTTCATTCCATTTTTCCTCCTACTCATACTCTCATCCAATTCTTATTCTTCTCCTATTCATCTTTCTCCATCTTTGTAGTTCTTCTTCTATTATTTTGCGGTTTACCATGTCTGCTAATTCAAGCACAAGGGAGAATGCCACGTCAAACCATCTTTGCTATTGTCCTAGAAGATGTAACGATCCGCCTCATCGCTACGATATCACCACTCTAATAACTCAAGAAATTAAATTCTTTTTCTTTCTTTTATGAAAACTCCATTATTTTTGCTTATGAAAATCATAGTAAATTTGAATTTTGTATATATATATATATATATATATATATATATATGTCCCCAAACAATGTTTAACCGAATACATGAATTGTAGTTCAGTACACATCATACACATAATGAAGATTAAACCAGTTCATAGATATAATTAAATTTGTGATTTACATCCTTAATCCAACAAAAGAGATCATGAACCACTATGGAGGAGTTGATTAACAAAACACAACTCTCTCCCCAAAACAATCCCAACGTCATCACGTTGGTTTGGCGGCTCCTCCACAGAATCTCATCCCTGCACCCTACTGCTGTCATTTTGCTCCCACAAACAAGGTTCGTGATCATTATAGGTATCAACTACACGATACAAATTTGCAAGGGTGAGTTCATTATAAAAAGAACCAATGTTAAATCCAAATAATCACAATTAGCAAGAAAACATAAGCAAGCATCATGAGCTTACACAACATTCATTATCCAACACTCACATCCAACAATTGTTCATTGTCCACATTCAACAATTGTTCATCATCCATATTCAACAATTACTCATCATCCATATTCAACAATTACTCATCATCCATCCATGGATCCAATCAAGACTACACAAAATGATGCATGCACCTGACTCAACTCTCATATGCAATGTGGTACGTACCAACAACCAAATCCCAGGAAATAGCCTAAGCGTGTCCACGCGACACTTTCACTTAGGAAATCATGCAGAGTTCGTCGAGACCACCTAGTTGTGCACGTAACTGCCCCCCATAGGTGATCAGCCTGGGGCCAAAAGGAGTTTCCTACTAGGTGACAAGCCCCCTCAGTACAAAGTACATTCTGCCATAGTTATTTTATTTCCTGTGTCATATGAATTATGAATATGGCCAAAAGTAAGTGCCAAAGACCATGGACCAATTAAAGCGCCTAAGCATCCCCTCAGAAATGCTTAGATTCTTTAACCACGCTTGTCACCCACGTCTGGGCCATCTGACAAGGTCAGTGCACTCCACCCCATGAACATACACTACATACGACGTATGAACGTGGCCCAAAGCAAGTGCCAAAGACCCTGGAAGATCAGTGCACTTCGTCCCCCACGAACATACACAACATCCAACGTATGAACGTGTCCCAAAGCAAGTGCCAAAGACCCTAGAAGGTCAGTGCACTTCGCCCGCCATGAACATACACAACATGCACATGCCAAAGCATTTCCAACATCAATCAACATTCCATTTTCACATCATTCTTAACATAGACATCATCTCGTCTCAATGACGTTATCAACACAACAACGACCTCATTTTATATTCACATAATCATCAACAATACCATCAATTTCATGTTGACATGGTCTTGATTAACAACGTCATCTCAAATCAATATCATCATAAATATCAACATCACCACATATCAATTAAAATCACCAATAGCAACATCAACAATGAGTCGCATTCCGCCTGTAAATATATTTTCCATGCCTGAGGTTCACACTCCCCAGGTCTTCAAACAACACAAGTTTAATAAACAATAATGTTATTCATCAACAATATATATATCACATCCCATTCGTTAAAAAACATAGTTTTCTTGAAAAAAAATCAGCATGCAACAGGGACAGACATATATTCTCATAGCTAGGTTCCCTGACCCTAACTATGGTGTCAAAACGGTAAATTTTATAATAACTCCCCTCACCTATCGTGAGCTCTTTGCCAGTTCTTCTTTGCGTCACTTAGAGGTCTCTCTCTCATTCGCACTTGTCGGTCCAACGCAAGTCTCTATTATGCCAAAATGAAAGGAATTTAGTATGGATTTCAAAAACAAGGTCAAAGGTAACATTTGGGGTCAAATACCACTGTCAAAACATAAAGGGCTGAGGGGTATTTCGGGTTCTACAGAAAAAAACATCTTTTTGAAATTCCGATCACGCCAATGTGACCGGGGTTCAGTGCATGCCGCAAAAACAACCTCAAGGTTATAAAAAGATAACTTTTAAAATGTCTCATTGTCTAGGGTTTTTCAAAGGAAGTGTAAAAACACTCCATTACAGTACCCAACACATAAGAGACACTAAGAGGAACTCAAACTAGTTAGGAGAAGGCTTAGAAGTCAAGATTACCTTAGAGAAACTATGAAATGGAGGATTGAGGGATTTTCTCCATCGAATCTTCGAGGAGGATTCTGAGAATTCCACTCCGATTAAAGTGTTCTTCTTGGTGTGGGGGTTCAACGGCAAGTAAAGGTGGCTCACGACGGCCATCGGTGGTGAAAAGTAAGGTTTTAGGGTTTGGGAGATGTTTTTGGGGGAAGAGGAGAGTGAAAATCGTGTTTTTTATGCTAAGGACGTATTTATAACCTGTAACTTTCGCTAAGCAGGCCTGTCTCGCTAAGTCGAAGCCCACTTCTTGCGCTTAGCACAAGAATTTAGGCTTCGTGCAGCCCCCTCTGCACTAGGGCTCGCTTAGCGCACCTTCTGGGCGCTCAGCGCACTTCCTCTCGGTTGGAATTGGGCTTAGCATAGCTTTGGGCCGCTCAACGCAATTCCCCTCAGTTGGAATTGCGCTTAGCGCGCTTTTCTCGCTTAGCGGGAAACCAAAAGTTATTGTTTTCAAGATCCCAACGGTCAGACTGTAGAAACATATCTTAGGGATATTCAGACAAAATTTGAAGATGATCCAACGGTTAACGAATCCGGTATTGCGATTTCATTGAACTAGGTTTTGGTAAAATAAAAAATCTCATACTTTCAACTTAGCTCAACAAAACTCCACATAATTCAACATCTATATCAAGAGATTCACACATGACTAGTTCAAGGCATACTTCAACTCAAGTCTATCATGTAGTCAAATAACACAACAAAATAATCAAACATCAAATATAATTACTAATATATATATATATATATATATATATATATATACCAGGGTGTTATAGAAGAGCTACCATTTGAACAGCAAGGACAACAAGGAATAATGGGAGACTATTTTATGCTTGTCCATTACCACAAGTAAGTAATGTTAATGGTGTTTTTTGTATTCTAATTTTTGTGCAAGATTGAACATGGGTATTTTGTGTTGTGCAGCAAGATAATCAACACTGGAGGGTGACGATGATTGATGTGGAACACATAAAAGCATTGATTGCGTCAATAAACAGTGAAGGGTGACGAAGAACGACAACCACCACCACTAGGAGAGCGATGATCGACGTGGACCTAGCACAGGAATGCTATCCTTCAACCATAGGGGGGAGAAAATGGTGAGAGAGAATTCATCACGTTTTCAATTAGATTAAAAACTATTAGGGATCAATTTGACACTATATACAAAAATTGACTCTTCATTTTCCAATATAACATTTAAAATTATGTCATATTAGTCCCTATGATGTGACATTGCTTATTTCCCAATTACGCTTGCCACGTGTGCGTCCAGGTGGCACTTAACGTGTCACATCACACATTTACTAACGGTATTAGGAGACTACTAACGACAGGGACTAACGTGACAAACGGAATGTAAAGTCGATGATCATTTTGATATTTTTTAAATCTCAGGGACCAAATTGACGCCTCCAAAAGTGAGGGACTAATTTGGTACTTTACTCTTTGATAATATGTATGAGATGATAGATTTAAGTTTAGTGGTGGAAAATTTGATAGCATGCATGAGGTCATAGATTTAAACCTCAGTGCAACTATTGTACACAAAAAAAAAAATATACATATAAATAATAAATTGAAACCAATAAAATGCTTTAAAAAGTGTTAATAGAGTTAAAAAAAACACCTTATTGGTAGTTTCTAATTTTAACATCCCAATTTTCTTCCTTGTTGAAGTGTAAAAATTTTCACATGTATTTTTTTTTCTTTTTTTTCCTTGATGAAGTGTAAAAATATTCACATGTATTTTATGTTTTTTTGTTCTTTTTTACTTTCTTGATCTAACCAAACAATCAAAAACACTTTTTACTTTTTATTTTTTTTCCTTTTCATATCAATACAGTATATGGCAACCACGCCCTATGTGACAACCAAACGTTACTTTCAAAATCTCTAAGCAGATGAGGGATATTGATATGTAGGCTATGGTTCATCACATGGACAAATTACTGAACGAGGAGGACAATAACTTGTTGCTAGCACCCTTCCAAATAGAAGAATTCAAGAAGGCTATTTTTCACATGCACAATGACAAATCCTTGGGCCTAAACTGGTTGAACTCGACATTCTATAAGAAATTCTGGAATCTTCTTGGTGATGATATTTTCCTAGCAGCCACAACATGGCTCAATCAAGGTGTGTTCCTTCCAAGTTTAAATTCTACATATATTGTTTTAATTCCCAAAAATGATAATCCCATATCCATTCTTGACTTGAGACCAATATCCTTATGTAATGTCTTGTATAATATTATTTCAAAAGGTTCTTGCAAATAGAATCTAGCCTATTCTCTCAAAGTGTATATCAGAAGAACAATCTGTCTTTGTTGAGGGAAAATCCATTCCTGATAACATTTTGGTTGCTATTGAAATTGTCTATCACATGAAATGCAAGACTAAAGGTGAAATTGGTGAGTTGACCATGAAAATTGACATAAGTAAAGCCTTTAACAAAGTGAGTGGAGGTTTTTAGTTGCTATGATGTTGAAATTGGGATTTGATCCTAAGTGGGTTGAATGGATCAGAATGAGTACTAAAATTGTGGTTTTTAATGTCTTGGTCAATGGTACAATGGTTAGTGCCATCTCTCCTAGAAGAGGCCTTAGGGTCATTCAATGTTACTTTATCTTTTTATTCTTTGCATAGAAGGTCTTTTTACTTTGTTGAGGAAAGTAGAAGGTCGTGGCGATTTACATGGCATCAAAGTGTGAAGGGGAATCCTACTCTCACACATTTATTATTTGTTGATGTTTGTTTCCTTTTTTATAGGGCAACTGATAAAGAAGTTGAAACTTTGCAGGCAATTTTGTCATTGAGAAGTCCTCTGGTCTTGTTGTAAATTTCTTCAAATCTAAATTTTTTCCAGCAAGAACACTTCTAAGAGCGTTAGAGAAAATATTTCCAGCTTCCTAGGTATTTATGAATGCTTGGGGGGGGGGGGACTGGTAAATATTTGGGACTACCATCCATGATTAGAAGAAATAAGAAAGCAATTTTCAATTACCTGAAAGACAAAATTTGGAATTGTATTAATCATTGATCTAGCAAACATCTTTGCAAAGCTGGTAAAGAAATTTTCATCAAGTTTGTAGCCCAAGCTATCCCATTTTATTGCATGAGTGCATTCCTTTTTCCATCGTCCTTGGGTGATGAGATTCAAAAATGTTAAACTCTTTTTGATGTTGTTTTAGTGGAAATTTTGGGAAAGGAATACATTTGCTCAATTGGGATTGTCTATCTATGAGAAAGGAATATGGCGGGATGGGTTTTCGTCATCTCTATGGCTTCAATTTGGCCATGCTAGGTAAGCAAGGTTGGAAATTCACATCCAATCATGATGCCATAGTATTAAGAGTGTTCAAAGCCTAATTAAGGAGGATTTTTTGCAAGCTAAGTTGGGTAAAAACTCAAGCTTCACATGGCGTAGCATCTACACTTCACGAGTAATGGTTAAACAAGGCATGAGATGGCGACTGGGAAACAAAAAAGAATATAAATGTTTGCCAAGATCCATGGTTGAGGTCCATCGATAATCCTTACGTTCAAAGCCACCCCATTGAAGGATTAGAAGACCTTAGAGTTTGTGAGCTTATTGATTCCCTCTCTAAAACCTGACAACATGATATTATCCAACATATTTTCCATCATTCAGATGCTACTGTTATTCAGTTATGCCAATTCTTTTTTATGAAGCTGAAGATAAATTGATATAGAATTTCACTAAAGATGGATAATACTCGATTAAATTAGCAAACTAACACACTATGGAATCCATTATTGACAATTCATACTTGAAGATCCCAAGAGATTGGAGCATTGTTTGGTCTTTGCACCTCCTGCATAAAATGAAGATTTTTCTATGGAGATTGTTGCGGGATTGTCTTCCAACAGGAGTGAGGTTGGTTATTGTTACCTTTGTTATGTAAAATCTAGCTGAGTTATGGAACTTATGTTTAATTTCGATGAATTTTTTTCGAGATGAGTAGATAGCTCATTCAAAAGCGATCGAAATATGGACTACAATTCGGGAAGTTGAATATGTTGTTGAAATGAGGTATTTCAATTGGAATTGAAAGTTTCAATAACTTCTTAAAAAAATATGGGATTGAGAAGCATTCATAAATAAGATTTTTTTTATAATCGAAGTACCAGTTGACGTGGTTGCGAAGAAGTTATACGGAGATGGTTAATAGTTTCAAATCAATGTATTTAGGAATATTGTTGTATAGTGTCGAAATCATACAATTAGACTATTAGTGTTAGAAGTCTATAAATAAAACCGTTGATTGCCAATTTTTGGGGGGTTGAAATACTATCACTTAATTCTTCAAACACCGACAACACCTACCATCGAAAATTGGCTACAGGTTCAGCAAGTTATCGTTTATGTATTCAATTCTCATCTTTTATGAATTCACGTCTATTTACTTTACTACATCTTTCCAAACCCTTTACTCTTTCCAATCTCCATTTCTTTTCAAAACTTTACTTTTCTAATCTCAACTTCTTATTACTTTTAGAATTATTATCGAAATCAAAATTATTATAAAAATAATCTTTAAATTGAAAACACTATTATCAAGTTTTCTTACTAATCATCTTATAAGCCACCACATTACTATGATAAAAATGAATATCTTTATCAAAATTATAATTGTTGTATGTATTAAGTATTAGGCAATTCTCTAATAAGTTGAAAACTATGAACTTGTTTATTTTATAAAAAGAACTCACAATTGAGAATGGATTCTATGTTTCATCTTTAAATATTTATTTGTTAATAGAATCATTTAGTGAAAATGGCTTTGCTGATTTGATAATATCTTCTTTTTGTGGAGTAAATACAATTTTCAAGATTAACAAATTGGCACACCTAGTGGGACTAGTTTGCCAAAAACTCGATCTTAAGAACAAGTCTTAATGAGAATTGTATATTGTTAAGAAATGGTAGAATGACAATAAATAGTCAAAGAAACCGTAGTAAAAACAACATCAATAATAATAATAATAATAACGCTACAAACACTTCTACTAATAATAGTGGCATCAATGAACAAAATCAAACAAATTTACCTTTTGGGTGAATAATGAGATGGTTACAGGTATTAGCATGCAAACAATGACCCTATAAATATAAGTGGCAAAGATGTGATGTGCTTACAAGTTTAGACAAGCACCATCAAAACTTCTTTGCCACAAAATAATGTAGTGTCAACTACAAGCATGCCACCATTTTCTACTACAAGACCATGGGGTATGCCACCATTGTCTAACGAAATGAACATACCACAATTGAGTCTACCTATGCCTCAATCAAAATACAATACCACCTATTGTGGTTAGTAGGTGAACTAATAGGCTTCTAGAACTTGGGGGCAATAGTCATTCTTATGATGCTGACCAGTTAAGAAATATAAGAGTTCATATCGAGGATAAGATAACAGGAGATTGCAGCATGGTCTCTGCAGGTGTTTCTAATGAAACATCAATAGTCTTTAGACAACAAATAAACCATAATAATCATGAAATGATTAATAATTTAACAAATCATACGACCTCGATCTTAAATCCCATGTTAAGAACTAACCATGAGAGTTATCAATAGATGAGTGGTATCTTAACTCAAATAGGAGATGCTTTGGCCATTCCTAGAAATCAACCTGGGAATAAACATATAATTCAGGAAATACCGGTGCAAGATGGACTTGTTAATAACAATAATCCTAAAAAAGAAATTAATGACCTAGCACGAATAATCAATGATAGAGAACGACCGAATCTTGCTTTGGTTAATAGAAACCAGAATGCAGATGAAGTTTTAGTTAATATGCAACAAAATTAGATGCTTCAAGGACAAAATGGTCCAAATAGAGGCTTAGGCCTCGAAGTAATTCAAAATCCTTAGATTAATCAAATGATTGAACATGCATTGAATAGGCATGATTTTGAAATAGGAAATGCATGACCACCTTATTTTGTTTTTGTCTTCCCTAATTAGATTTTACAATCTGAATTGCCAAGAGGTTATAAGGTGGCTAAGTTTTTTAATTTGTCGGAGAACTAGAAGAATCTACTGTAGAACATGTAGCCTGTTTTCAAATAGAGTGTGGTGATTTAGCCATTGATGAATTTATGAAAATGAAATATTTTCCAAGTTCTTTAACAAAAAATGTTTTTACTTGGTTCACCACATTGCCACCAAATTTGATATATACTTGGGCACAATTTGGAAGAGTGTCCCATGAACATTTCTTTAGGGGAGAGACTAAGGTTAGTTTCGTATATTTGGGAACTACTAAATGTTTCAATAGCGAAACAATTAAGGATTATTTAAACAAATTTTGACAAATGACGTCTCGATGTTATACTCAAATTCCTGTATAGGAATTAGTCAGGATGGTTGCTACATGACTAGATTTTTTGAATTCAAAATAAATTTGTAAATCAATAGGTTAGAGATATGGCACAATTAGCAAAAAGAGTAAGAATAATTGAACAAATAAAATATGAGAAAGAAAGGCATAAAAGATTTGATAAAAGTAGAAGGGAGAAAATAGCACATGTGGAAGCATATAAAGATAATGATAACTCTATAAATTATCAAGATTTAGATGTTAATCAAGAATATGAAATATGTGTGGTGGAATTACAACCCTGACCTCCCTATACTTGTCAAATGTTAAAATAGGAGGAAAAACAGAAATTCCCTAACTCGAAATATAGCTTTGATGCTACTAAGGTAGATAAAATATTTTGTGTTATTGAAAGATAATAAAATTGCCTTAGTGATGATCATAGAATTCCTACTTTTGAACAAAGAAAAGGAAAAAAGATATTGCAAAACTTAGCATTGCTTTTCCTGGAGAAGAGGTTAAGCAAGCCTTGGAAGAGTTCAAAAAGGATGAGGAATCAAATTTTCCACCTATAGGGAAATCATTGGTCGAATTTTTATCACAAAAACATAAAGCTGAGAAAGAGGTTATGTTGTGTCCTCATTGTAGCGTTGTGTTTGACAAGTCGATTGCTAAAGCCTTCGAAGCCTAAAAAATTCAAAAGATTTTCCAAGAATTGCAAGAAACTGATGTTAAAGAAAAGGGGAAGTAGAGTATGAGCATGACCATGAGCCAAGTTCAGAGGCCTTACAGTTTGTCTCAGAATAAGTTTTATGCCCATCAAACAAATGTTTCGCCAAACAAGTGGTTTCGAACAGGGAACGAGGGATCCAATTCATATTTTGAAGAATTCAAAGTTAATAGTTTGGCACTTCAAAGAGGAGGAACTACTGAGGGTTCTAGGAACATATTGAGTGATTATGCTAGAGAGGATTACTTTGATGACCTTTCTCTAAGTCTCATGGAAGTTTGGGTTACACAAGTTTCCTATTTCACTCCTCATCGAAATGTTGCAGTTTTCGATCCACCCACTGATGATATGAGATGTTATGTGAAGCTACTCCATTTGACTGCTATAGTGCAAAACCAAATTATTAATAAGATTTTGGTCGATGGAGGGGCTGCATTCAACATCCTGCCAAGATCTATGTTACGCAAGTTTTGTAAGAGTGTAGAGGATTTGATACCTCACAACATAGTGGTGTCAGATTTTTGTGGAAAACCCTTAGATTCTGAAAGGTTAGTTTGTTTGGATGTTTTAGTAGGCTGTAGGGAAAGGCCTACAGTGTTTCTGGTAATTTCTTCACAAGCCAATTTCTACATGTTATTGGTAAGGGAATGGATCCACAAAGTAGGAGCGGTTCCATCATTAGTCCATCAAAAGTTGTTCTTTAGCAATGAAGATGGAAAACTCGAGATGGTAAAAGCGAATCAATCATCGTATGGAATTTATGTTGCCTTTGTAAGTGAAGGTGATCAAGCAATGACAAGGACTGCTTCGTTTGAAATCAAAGATTTGTTCTATGTGAACAACAAATTAGGTGATGAAAAAGACAAGTTCTTTTGTTAGGATGCGAATAGAGGTTTCCTGTTAATTATCAAGGCCATTGAAAAAATTATGAAAGTTGAAGAATTACGACTTCATTAGAAGTGTATGTGGGATTCATGGCTCGCCTATCGGCTTATATAGTCAATAATAAGAAACAAATGGCTACTGTGGTCGTGGAAATAAAAAAAGCAAATACTACGACTATCGAAAAAGGAAAAATGGTTACTACCACCGTAGAGAAGAAAGTGATGGATACTTATGCCATCAAAGAAAAAGGGAAAGTGATGGATGTTGATGCCATTAAAGAAAAAGGGAAAGCAATGGATACTAATTCCATCAAAGAAAAACAAAAAGCAATGGATACTGATGCCTTCAGAGAGCAAAAAAAAAAGGGCTAATAATGAGAAATCAAAAGATGTTTTTCAACGAAAAGGTGAAGATTTAAACTTAGACAGTATTTATGATAATTCACCTTTAGGCTTTGAGAAGCCAATGTCCTCAGGATTAAAAAAGATGAAATCTCAGGATCCTTTAGAAGAGATTAACCTGGGTACTAAAGGAAATCAAAAACCGACTTATGTAAGTAAGCTGTTAGATGTTGGGCTTTGAGAAAAAATAATTTCTTTGTTACATGAGTTCAAGGACTATTTTGCATGTGAATATGAAGATATGTTTGGACTCAATAGAGAATTGGTGGAACATAGATTTCCTATCTGTGAAGGTAAGAAACTAGTGAAGCAGACACCAAGAAGATTTGCTCCTAATGTCGTGGAGGCTATCAAAGCAAAGATAGAAAGAGTACTGAAAGCCAAGTTTATTCAAACTCAAGGTATGTTGAATGGATTTCTAATATTGTTCCTATGATGAAAAGAATGGGAAAATGCGTGTCTGTATAGATTTTAGAGATTTAAATGCAACAACTCCCAAAGATGAATACCCTATGCCAATTGTTGATATGTTAATTGATTCAACAACAGGAAATCAAATTTTAAGTTTATTATATGGTTATTTAGGATACAATCAAATATACATCGCTATAAATGATATATCTAAAACCGTTTTTTGATGCCCTAGGGCATTAGGAACATATGAATGGATAGTAATGTCATTTGGTTTGAAAAATGCTAGTGCAACATATCAAAGAGCAATGAATCTTATTTTTCATGATTTGATTGGAAAATTTATGCAAGTCTATATAGATGATGTTGTTGTAAAATCGGAATTGAAAGACAATCATCTAGAATATTTAAGGTTATCATTTGAAAGAATGAGACAACATGGATTGAAAATGAATCCATTGAAGTGTGCTTTTGGTGTCTCTGTAGGTGAATTATTGGGTTTCGTTATCCATCAAAAGGGAATCGAAGTAGATAAAAATAAGGCAAATTCCATTTTGGAGACTTCCCCTCCAAAGAATAAAAAACAACTTCAATCATTATTAGGTAAGGTGAATTTTCTCAGAAGATTCATTTCCGATCTATCAGAAAAAACTAAAGTGTTTTCACCTTTACTCAAATTAAAGAATGAAGTTGAATTTCAATGGGAAAAAGAACCCCAAGAAGTCTTTGATAACATTAAGAGATATCTTGCCAATCCACCAGTTTTAGTGCCTTCTATAAAAGGAAAAGAGTTGGGATTGTATATTTCAACATTAGATTCGACTATTGCTAGCATGCTAGTGCAAGAGGATGATAACGACATAGAATATGCTATTTATTATCTGAGTCAAATTCTTAATGATGTCGAAATTAGATATAGTGCAATAGAAAAACTGTGCTTGTGCTTGTATTACTCTTGTACTAAACTCAAATATTATATAAAGTCTTTCAATGTTCAAGTATTGTCTCAAAATAATGTTATTAAATTTATGTTGTCTAAATCTATTCTGCATAATAGAATAGGAAAATGGACCCTTGCACTAGTAGAATTTTCACATACCTTTGTACCATTGAAAGCTATTAAAGGCCAAATTGTAACAGATTTCTTGGTTGATCATTCAAACGTAGAAATATTGGAATGTTACATAGGAATAAAACCTTGGATATTGTATTTCGAGGGATCGAAACATGTCAATGGTGCTAGGATTGGTGTCATTTTAATTTCTCCAAATAATACACTTGTGAAGATCCTTTTCGAAATACAACCTGTGTGTTCTAATAATGAAGCAGGATATGAGACTTTAATAGTTGGTTTGGAGACATTATTGAATTTAGGTGCAAAACACGTTCTGATTAGAGGAGATTTTGAGTTAGTCATTAATCAATTAACTCATAAATTTAAATACATCAAGAGTAACTTGCAGAAATACTTTTCATATGCAACTAAGTTGTTAGCTCAATTTGAATGGATTGAATTTGAACATGTGTTTCGAGAGCAAAATAAAGAAGCTAATGATTTGGCTCAAATTGCATCTAGTTGTAAGTTGAGTAAACAAAATTTTGAAGCTTTGATAACTATCAAAGAAAAATTACAAGAAGCAGAAATTTTGAATATAGATGTGGTGACAACTCATGATTGGAGAAAGCCTTTACTAGATGAGTTGTAAAGCGGTAAATTATGTCATTTTTGAAGATGAGTTGTATAAAAAGAGTATAAATGGAATCTTGTTAAAATGTTTGGTAGAATCAGAAGCTTATATAGTTTTGACTGAAACTCATGGAGAAATTTGTGGATCTCACCAAGCTGGTGGAAAGATGAAGTGGATGTTATTTCGACAAGGTTATTATTGGCCAACTATTTTGAAGGATTGCATTAATTATGCAAAATCATGCGAGGAGTGCCAGAAACATGGTCCCATACAACAAGTTCCAGCAAGTGAGTTACATTCAATAACAAAACCTTGCCCTTTTCAAGGGTGGACATTAGATTTAATGCGTCACTTCCATCCACCTTCTTCGAAGGGACACAAGTATATCTTGGTTTTAGTTGATTATTTCACCAAATGGGTGCAAGCAATTCTCTTGAAAAATATTGATTAAGGGGATATAGTAAACTTCATAAAACAAAATATTATTTTTCGATTTGGTATCCCGGAAATACTTACAATAGATCAAGGCACCATTTTTACTAGTTGAAAAGTGGTTCAATCTGCCAACTCTCAAAATATTGAATTATTAACTTCTACCCCTTACTATGCTTAAGTAAATGGCCAAGTTGAAGCCATAAATAAGATTTTGATAAGCTTAATTAAGAAACACGTTGGTCAAAAACCTAGAAGTTGGCATGAAAGTTTAGACCAAGTTCTTTGGGCTTATTGAAATTTGCCAAAACAGGCCACTGCTGGTGTTACTCATTTCAAGTTGGTTTATGGGCATAAAGCGGTTTTACCTATTGAAATAAGTTTAAATTCAATTTGAATTCATAGACAAAATGAAATGCTTGTTCAAGACTATTGGGATATGATGTATGACAAGTTGAATGTCTTGGACGAGGAATGTTTAATTGCGTTAGAAAATATTATTCGTCAAAAAGAGAAGGTGGCTAAGCACTATAATAAAAAAATTTTGGAAAAAATATTTTTGACTTGGAGATTTAGTTTTGAAAGTTATATTACCCATTGATAAGAAATCGAAAGTTCTTGGTAAATGGTCACCAAATTAGGATGGACCTTTTGTTATAAAAAAGGTTTTCTCTGGAAATGCTTGTGCAATTTTAGACGTAAACACAAATAGTTATATTGGCTTGGTTAATGTAAAATACTTAAAAACATACAGACCGACGATAATTGAAATAAACATTTCCATAACATAGAAAATTAAAGTGCAAATTGTTCGAAAGGAAATTACATGAATGCCAAAAATATCAATAAATTAAAAATTTGTTCAAGAGTCTACAACGGAGGAAGATTTAGAAAATCAAATAAAATGGCTTCGTTTCAGTTCATTAAAGGCTTTGATCCACATAGATAATGCATTCATGGACTCCTTTTGAGCAAACCCGAGTTACTTGCGCTTCTCAAGAGGGCCTTTCAGCTATTACACTATGTCCTTAGCAGTTGAGTGGAAAAAATCCTTATTGTTCTCTTCTGTTTCTTTGGTAGATCGAAGTTCTTCAAGCTTGAGGCGAGTGGAATGAAGTTCTTCTTGAATTGGCCTAAGTACCGCCAAAAGATCTTGTAGAAGACTATTAGTGGTATGTTGACTATGTAATTGATGAGCTTCAAAGGCATTATTGAAGATATTGAGGAAAAATTCTGTCTCCTTTCAAATCTCATCAACCACTATGTCATTAAACTTAAAGACCTCATTTATTGACTGTTGAAGTTGAGGCTTGTAATCTGGATTAGAAAAAGAGTGTTGATCAAATGCCAGTCTTTGAAACTTTGCCACAACTTCATCAAAATGTGTGAATGGTCTACTGTGACTAGATTCAGAAGCTTTAATGGCATCGAATCAGAAGACCAAAAGAGAGTATTTCCCCTTAAAGATTTTCTATATCCACAATGGGCGATTCTTTGAAAATATTTTCAGAAAGGTTTGCAATATATACCCTGTACCTGTACCTTACATGATTCTCTCCCCCTTTGGCAGCATAAAAAAGATGAAAGCACTGAAATAGAAATAATCATTCACATAATAACCAATCATTCACAGAGGAATCAACCAAGTGCTAAACATGCCAAATAGAGCAAGTCCAAAACAGTATTTATAAATAACCAAAGCATTCATAGAAAAACAGCAAAAGAAGAAATAAACAGCAAGTCCAAAACAGAAATATAAAGAACCAAATCCGAAATAAACCCAATGCAGAAAGTTTGAAATATCAAGGAAATTAAAGATAGATAATGCTAGAAATTAGGACAAATATGTGATTATAAGCAATCAATATACAATTAAGCAATCAAAAACATTTATGAGTATGAACAATCACGAAAAACAACCATCAAATGCAATTATTATAAACATTCAAAGTAATCAATCATCATAAACAAGCAAAACAACCATTTCACTCAACCAAAGTAAACAATCATCATAATCAAGCTTGAAAAATAACTATCAAACACAATCATTTTACTCAACCAAAGTAAACAATAATCATAATTAATCATGATAAACAATCAAAGTTAAACATTCATCATAACCATCATAATCAAGCATGATAATTAAATAGTATAAACATCCAAAGTGGCTAGGATTCTACGTTATTTAGGTCTATGAGTCCTAATTCTCTTCTAATAGCAAATAAGTTTTCTTTGGGGAGAGGTTTTGTGAAGATATCAACTAACTGATTCTTTGTGTCAACAAATTCTAATATGCAATCCCCTTTTTGAACATGGTCTCGAAGGAAGTGATGCCTTATTTCAATATGCTTTGTTCTAGAGTGCAGAATAGGATTTTTGGACAGATTAATTGCACTAGTATTGTCACAGCAAATAGGTATATGGTCAAGTTTTAAACCATAGTCAGAAAGTTGTTGTCTCATCCAAAGGATCTGTGCACAACAACTTCCAGCAGAAATATATTCAGCCTCTATAGTGGATAAGATAACACTATTTTGCTTTTTACTATGCCATGATACTAGAGCAGAACCAATGAAATGACAAGTGCCACTAGTATTTTTTCTATTAGTTTTGCATTCAACAAAATCAGAGTCAGAGTATCCTACTAAGTTATAAGAGGAATTCTTAGGATACCATAACCCTAGATTTATAGTGCCTAACAAATATCTCATTATTCTTTTAACGACACTCAGGTGAGATTCTTTGGGATTTGCTTGATATATTGCACACATACAAATACTAAACATTATATTAGGTCTACTTGCTGATAAATAAAGAAGAGATCCAATCATACCTCTATATTTCTTTATGTCTATTGACTGATCGGTTTCATCTTTATCCAGATAGCAAGCAGTGCTCATAGGAGTGGCCATGTGTTTAACATTTTCCATCTCAAACCTGTTAATTAGTTCTTTGCAATATTTTGACCGGCTAATAAATATTCCATTCTTTGTTTGCTTTATTTGTAGTCCAAGGAAGAAATTTAACTCACTCATCATGGACATTTCAAATTCATTTTGCATATCTTGAGAGAATTCTTTGCATAGAGAATCATTAGTTGACCCAAAGATTATATCATCAACATATATTTGTACTAAGAGAATATCATGCAATTTTATTTTGATAAAGAGTGTGGCATCAACCTTTCCTCTTGTAAAGCCCTTTTCTAAAAGAAATTTGCTAAATCATTCATACCAAGCCCTAGGGGCTTGTTTCAAACCATATAGAGCCTTTTTCAATTTAAAGACATGATTGGGCTTTTCTGAGTTTTCAAAACCAGGAGGTTGATCAACATAAACTTCTTCTTGGATGAAACCATTTAAAAAATTACTTTTAACATCCATTCGATAAAGTTTAAAATCCATTATGGATGCAAAGGCTAATAACATTCTAATGGCTTCTAATCTGGCTACTGGAACATATGTTTCTTCATAATCTATTCCTTCTTCTTGATTATACCCTTTAGCCACTAATCTTAGCCTTGTTTCTAATAACTATTTCATGTTCATCCAACTTGTTTCTAAATACCCATTTAGTTCCTATAACTGGATGATCATTAGGTTTATCAACTAATTTCTAGACTTGATTTCTTTCAAATTGATTCAACTCTTCTTGCATAGCAATGATCCAATGTTCATCAATTATGGCTTCATTTAAGTTTTTAGGTTCAATTAAAGAAACAAAAGCCATATTATTGCATGCATCTTTGAGAGAGTGATAACTGCTAAATATGAGTTATTTTGATAATAAAAATATATTGAAAATATCTTTAAAAATATTTATTTAGCAGTTATCTTTGGCTTAAATATTAAGATTTGATATTTTTCTTATTCATGACTTACAGATATGAAAATGAGAGATTAAAAGAGAAAAAGATCGAGAAAATATCCAAAATATTAGGAAGATATGATTAAAAGTAAAACAAATCCAAAAGATATAAAAAATATCAAAAAGGAAGATTTCTAGCATCAGGCCCAAGTCCACTACAACAACTATAAAAAAGGGGTCAAGCAAAGTAGAAAAAACACCACAGAACCCCCTCTCCTAGGGGTTTCATTTACTCCCTTCCTTTCATTCCTCTTATCCCATCAGTTTTTATACTCCATCCATTGTAAAGCCCTCAATGGCCATGAGTGGCTAAACTGCTAGTTAGGGCCTGACAGACCTAAAAGCCAAGTGATGTATGATGTACTCACTATTTATCAATGCAAAGGTGTTTTCTATTCTATTATCTTTTCTGCTTTAATCTTGCATTAGTCATCTTTATATTCTATTAGGGGTTAGAAGCTCGGGAGAGGGTAACTTCTAAATAAGATTTAAAAAAGGTATGCATGCATTGGTTTTAGGGGTTAGACGCTTGGAAGAGGGTAACTTCTAATAGAACAAGAATAAAGGATTTCATAAGAAAATCATTGCTAGGAATAAAATGATAATTTTATGCCCATGCATTCTTGCAAACATCTAGAATTCATACTTCATGCATTTTATTTGTTGAGTCTTTGCAAAGGAATTTGGAAGATAGATAAATAAAATAGGCTTGTCATCGTGAGGAATCAGGGGCAAGTAATTGAACAGATGTGGGAAGAACAGAGTCACCTAAATTGATAAAGAAAAATCATAAACTCATACATCCTAGGCAAACAAGGCAGGCCAGGTCCCAACCTTATCATATTCTGATTTTATTTTATTTTTATCTTTTATTTTTCTTATCTTATCTTTTCTTATCTTTATCTTAATCTTTTTTTTTCTTATCTTATACTTTTATTTTCTTTTATCTTTATCTTCTATCTTTATCATCTTTTAATTTAACTCTTTTATTTTCATCTTTAAATCTTTATCTTATCTACTATATTTTCTTATCTTTATTTTAAGTTCTTTATCTATTGCTTTTAAATTGGGTTTGCATTAATCTAACTACAAACAAAGTCCCTGTGGATTCGACACTCAAACTTCCGAGTACTTTACTACTTGTGACAAATTTGGTACACTTGCCAACGAGTTAACAGAGAGTGTCTAGTTGTTACCCCTTTTGATATGTCACCGATGATATTATCAAGAGGATGATATCTTGAAGTTCTCCACTCTTTTGGAAGATTTGTATCTGTTCTTGTTTTAGTTTCATCAATTAGAGAGTCTTCATTATTTCCATTTCCTTTGTCTTTGTGCCCTTCCTTATGAATGTGAATATCTTCTAAAGAATTTGTAATATCATCAAGTGTTTCATTTCTTGACCTTATAGGGTTAGTCTCATAAAAAATAATATGAATAGATTCTTCAATAATCATAGTTCTTTTGTTATAAATTCTAAAAGTTTTACTATTTTAGGAATAGCCAAGGAAAATACCTTCATCTAATTTTGTATCAAACTTGCCTAAGTTGTCTTTCTCGTTGTTTAGCACAAAACACTTACATCCAAAAACATGAAGATGTGAAATGTTTGGTTTTCTTCCTTTGTACAATTCATATGGAGTTTTCTTTAAGATTGGTCTAATTAAAGTCCTATTCATTATATAACATGCAGTATTAACAGCTTCAGCCTAGAAATGTTTAGGAAGATTTGTATCATTAAGCAAAGTTCTTGTTGTAACATCCCAATTTTTGTAATCTAGATTAAAAAGGATTGTTATTTATAAATAAATAGAGTTTTAGAAAAATGATGAGATTTTATAAATAAATAAATAAGGAGATATAATTATTAATTAAAATAATGATTTGAGAGAAAATAAAAGGATATTTCATTTATTTGTTTGATAGAAAATAAAATAGAGTTTTTTTTATAAAATATATAAATAAATAAATATAGAGAAAATAATAGGCTGAATACTCTAGGTATAAATAGTTATGTTAAGTCAAGTGCCTCTTTTTGGCCTCATTTTCGTTTTTCCCCTTCTCCTCTCAAAACCCTTTCTTTTTCCCGTAGCCCACCAAACCTGTCTCAGAAAAACAACGATCTCGGACTCGTTCACCGTTGGATCGTCGTGAAATTTGAGTACCACATTCACAACCCAATTTCAAACATTCTCACGGTTGGGAATTTCATAATCATATTTGAGCTTAGAGGAAAACCCTTCGCATTGTAGCATTTTAATTTCCCGCAAAAACCCAAAACTGTCTCGGTAAAACTACGATCCCAGTTTCGTTAACCGTTGGATTTTCATGAAATTTGGATATGTTGTTCGAAATTCAATTGCGCACATTTCTAACGTTGGATGTTTTGAGATAATATTTGTGGAGGGAGAAAAAGGAATCGCATGAAGGCAGTACAAGTGGAGGTTTCAATCTCTTCTCTGTCTCTCTGACGGTTGAGAATTCTATCGGAATAGTCGGAGGAATAACTGAAGGAATCTCAGGGAACCGCTAGAGATGTTAGTATCGTTGGCTGAAGACACGTGAGTCCGCTCAGAGGTAAGGGATGAGTTATTCACAATTGGGGGTTAGTGAGAACATGTGTAGGGATCCTTAGAGAACTAAATTTGGGTTTATTTTAGGATGTTTATTGAATTATAATTTTTCTTTATGATTATGAATGCAATATTATTGTGTTCTATGTACCAATTGATGTCCTGATGAGAATTGATTGATAAACTTGAGTACTCTTGATGTCTTTGTGTTTAACCCATGCTTTTGATTAATTGATTTTGATATAATTGTGAGAAACTATTTTAGAGGTTTTACATCCCATGTTGTAATAAAATCTTTTGTATAAATTGTTATGTTGAGGTTATGAAATGATGTTTCAAACTGTGAGTAAGTGATAAATTGAACATGTGACGGATGATGAAATACATGTGTATTTAGATGAGATGTGTGTATTGAGTTGTGAACTATGAACTGTGCAATCACACAATTGTAAGACCCTTTAAGGGTGACGAGTATTGTGATGAGATCCACTGTGGGAACCCGACGAGTTAAAATGATTTTGAAAACAATTGAGTAAATGTGTGTATTGCATAGTTCATAGATAAAGTGTATATGATTCATGAGGTGTGATAACATGTTAAATTGAGATTATACCATTGTGATTGGGATTAAGTGTATGTGATAAATTGAGTATGTATATGATTGAGATATATATGTGCATTGAAGTGTTGTGTGCATTGAGTTGTGAACTATGAATTGTACAATCACACGATCATAAGTCCCTTCAAGGACGACGAGTTAATGCTAAGTCCCTTTAAGGGCGACGAGTTAATGATAAGACCCTTAAAGGGCGACGGGTTAAAATTATTTTGAGAACAATTGAGGAGTCGTGTGTTTTGTACAGTTCATAGATAGAGTCTGTGTGCTAAAATGTTTTCTGGGTTGGACCTGAATCAGGAGGGAGAGGCCCTGACGGACTCTTCGGAGTGTAGGCCTTGGGGGTCACACGGTTTGAGTGCTCCTTTAAGCCTATGTTGATCCCATATGGTTGGAGCATTCTCGCAAAACACTGTGACCCTGACTGGTCTCCCTATGATATTACCTAGTGAGAGTGACTTGACTTATTATTGTGTGGTTTGTCTTGTCATGTATTCCTAGGCGCCCGACGAGGTTTTTCACTGACATGGTACCACATTGCATATAAGCTTGAGTCTTAACATAACTGTCGCATACGCTTGCTAATTGTTTATTATGAAATTGATGTGTTATTATGTCTTGATCGGAGTGTGTGATTCCTGTATATTGTGATTGATGATTGAAAGGTGTGATTGATGGATGAAAAGTGTGATTGATGAATGACAAAGTGATGAAATAATGTGAGATATGCTAAGTAAATTGTATTTGGCTACTATATGTTGTGTTGTTTCTCTCTAGTAGTTAGAAATGTGATAACTCACTCTTGGTTTACTGTTTGTGTTTGGATCCTGTGATGATCTTGAACTTTGTGTTTGGGGGAGCAGATGAATAGGTGGATGACTATGAAGAACCTCATGCTAGAGGACACGGGAACACCACACTCTGATAGGATGTGACATTAGGATATATGTTCTATATTAATTGTATGAAACTTAGATGACCTTCTTTGTGTCGAGATGACTTTATTATTTATTTGGACAAGTTTGAATATGATGCAGAAGAAAGTGAATGTGAGCCTTTTACCCATTTGAAAAGCTTGTATTTAAAAATGTTTTAAAAATACTTTTAATTAATATTTGAATTTTTATTCCTTTATTAATATATATGTGAGGGGTAGAGGGTGTCACACTTGCTATTTCTTCTAAAGATCTATCTTTCCTTTCAACTACTCCATTTTGTTGAGGGGTTCTAGGTGCAGAAAAATTGTGTTCAATGCCATTTTCATCACAAAATGATTCAAAATCCTTATTTTCAAATTCTCCTCCATGATCACTCCTAATAGATGCAATATTGAGATTTTTCTTGTTTTGAATGATTTTAGCAAGTTTCTTAAAAGCATGAAAAACATCTCTTTTGTGAGTGAGAAATAATGTTCATGTGAATCTTGAATAATCATCAACTATAAGAAGAGCATAGTAATTTCCTCCAAAACTCATAGTTTTAGAGGGACCAAAAAGATCCATATGCAAAAGTTGTAAAGGTTGAGTTGTAGAAACAATATTCTTTGATTTGAAAGAAACCCTTACTTGTTTTCCTTTTTGACATGCATCACACAATCTATCTTTTTCAAATTTGAGTTTTGGTAAACCAATTACTAAATCTCCAGAAATTAGTTTATTTAAATGTTCCATGTTTATATGAGCAATTCTTCTATGCCATAACCAAGAATCATCATCTTTACCAAAAAAAAACATTGAGCATGATTTGATGTTTTATCTAAATTTATCATGTATACATTATTGGTTCTATAGCCTATATGTTTTATATTTTTATCATGTTTATTTTCAACAACAAAATTATGAGAGTCAAATTATACTAGAAAGCCTTTATCACATAATTGACTAACACTTAGTAGACTATGCTTAAGACCATTAACAAGTAAAACATTTTCAATGGAGGTAGATCGATTTGTACCTATTTTTTCGATTCCAAGAATTTTACCTTTGTTGTTGTCTCCATAAGTCACATGTCCACTTTTCTTGGGAAATATATGAGTAAATTTTGATGCATCTCCCGTCATGTGTTTATAGCATCCACTATCAATGTACCAGCTTTTCTTCAAGAAATCCTCTTCTTCGCTGTCATAGTTTTTGGCCATGAGACTCAGATTCACGACTTCATTTTTTGAATCTCCTGATGAATCTATATCGTTATCTTCCCAAGTGATGTAAGCTTTCTTTGCTTTCTTGTTCATATCCTGTATGATTTCATTTGGATTCATTCTAAAAAGTTCATATTCACGTGTTAGGGTGTTTATTCTAGATCTCTTTACATCAGTTGTTCCTTCATGGGCTACTTGCAATGTACCCCACATTTCTTTTGCATTCTTACAATTTGAGACTCTAAAGTATTCATCCATTCCTAATGCAGGGGTAATTATATTTTTAGCCTTTAAGTTATATTGTACCCTTCTTCTTTCCTCTTCATCCCATTGTTCCCTAGGTTTTTCTATAGTTGCATTTCCTACTACCATTGTAGGGATATAAGGAATGATTTCAATGGCTTCCCAAATGTTTAAATCTATAGCCTCTATGAAGATTTGCATGCGGGTTTTCCAATAATGATAACCCACACCATTAAATATAGGAGGCCTATTAATGGAGTTTCCTTCGGGAAATAGGAAGTTTGATGAGGCCATAATTATTCTTGAAGTTTCTAAACTTTATACAAGAATCAAGCTTTGATACCACTTGTTGGACAAGGGGCCTCAATAACTTAAGAGGGGGGGGGGGGGGGGGGGTGAATTAAGTTAAAAAAATTCTTGTTTAATTGACTTCTAAATCCCCTTTTAAATCTATATGTTAAGAATATTGAAGATGGAGATGAAAGTTATATCAACAGAATACTTCAGGTGTGCAAGACAAATAAAATATGCAAGATAAAGTAATCAAGATAGGGAAGAGAGGAATGCAAACTCAGTTTATCCTCGTTCGGTCACTTCCTGTGTCTACGTCCAGTCCTCAAGCAACCCACTTGAGATTTCCACTAACTTTGTAAAAATCCTTTTTACAACTTCTAAACACCCAAGGGATCCCTTTCCCTTGTGTTCAGGAAACTCACAATTCAAGAGACAAACAACCTCTTGATCTCAATAAGTCTTTAAAGAAAGTACAAATGTTTTTCTCTCTTTTAGAGAAGAAGACACAAGATGAATTTCTTAGAAGAATCCTTAATTGATTTGCAAGTGTTTGACCAATGATTTGTTTTTTAGAGGATAAGATAATAAGGTTCTGAAAAACTCTCTTAGATAAGTCACATATTTATAGGCCCTTGGTGACTTTTCAAAAACTTATGAAGGGATGTGACCTTTTAGAGCAACTTTTAAAATTTCCTCATTGGTAATCGATTATACAATTATGTAATGAGAAGTCGTGATTTTTTAATTTGAATTTTTGTAGTTTTGTTACTGGTAATTGATTACAGACAAGTGGTAATCGGTTACAACTTTCAAATTTCAAATTCAAACTTTCTGAAAAAGCTTTTTTTAAAATAATTTTGTTTTTTGGTAATTGATTACAATGCCTGGTAATGGGTTACCACTGGAAAAATGTTTTTTTTCAGAAAATGTTAAAAATATTTTAAAACCTTTTTATTGTCAATTTAAAAACTATGTTGTGAGGCCAAACCTTTTCAATCACTAAGAGACTCTTTTAACAAAGATAGACTAAGGTGTATGTTGTAAACCTAAATTTCAAATATGTTGTAGCGGTAAGTGGTGTACCTTGTCCCTCACTAAATTTCCATGAATCACTCTCCTATTCTCTTCTCTTTGTACAATGCCACTCTTCGTCTCTCACTCTCTCAAACTCTCTACTCTCAACCTCTCATCACCTCTCTCAAACTCAACCGAGGTTTTCATGAATTTTTTTCTTTCTTTTTTTGAATGTTAAAATGTAAATGCTTTGAAGCTCTTTTCTATCCTCAACTTGGTTCTGAATTCTGATTCTCCCCCTCACATTCGCTTAGATATTTCGCGCTTAATTCCATTCATGCCCTTTGTTTTATTACAATCGTTGTGAATGCCTTGCTTGGGTTTCCTCTTCACTGTTTCAATAATGTGGGAGCAAAACTGTTTTGCTTTTTTTAATATTTGATTTCAATTTTGATGCTAAGCATTGTTCTCAGTGCTGGAAATCGGCTACGAAATGGAACTCTTCAATTTTTTTGTTCTAGTTATTATCTGAAAATAAGTAAAACATTCTTGAATAAGAGTAATATAGTTCTTTATACATTAGGCAACTACTTATTGCTTGCTTTTTGTTTATAAATTAAATTCTCTCTTTCTCTTTCTCTCTCTCTCTCTCCCTATTGGTGAAAATATATTTAAGAAATTTGTTTGGATTAACAAATGTTAGTGATGTTATACTTTAGCAAATACTTATGCTTGAGGGTTTATCCCCCCTTCCTCCAAGTACTGATTGAAGAATAAATTAGGTTTGGTGAAAATATGTTTGGAAAATTTCTGGAATGTTTAGCTTGGATTAACAAATATTACTAAGGTTATAACTTTTCGAAATGCTTATGATTGAGGTTTGAGGGTTTGATTTTGTTTTCCTTACAAATACCTATTGAAGAATACAAGTACTCATGTTGTAATGTTCTATTATATGTTTTGAGACATTGAGTTAATTAGCAAGCATGTGGGTGTGGCATCTATGGAGTTTTACAATTTATTTATTCATGGAGAGTAAAAATATTCAGTTGGGTTGCTTTACTTTATTGATGTGTGTTTGGTGACTTGTGTGGGTATATGTTATGCTCACTTTATTGTTAGTTCTATATAATATTTTGGCTTTCCAGAAAATGTTATAATGAGATAAATGATAATTTGTTATTGGTAGTGGAATTATATTTATCAAAACATGTTAGTAAGTTTGTATAATTGTATTAAGATTTTTTTACTATGAGATTTTTTCATTTATTTATAAATATGGTAGCAACTTGAAAATATGAACATGTCCGTTATTATGGAGAGTATTTGGTAAATTTACATTATAAAATATTCAACAATTTTATAGTGACGAAAACCACAAAAACTAAACCGAACCAAACTACAAAATATTGGTTTGGTTCGGTCCGGATTTTATTTTAAATGAAAAATTTGAACCAAACCAAGATACATGTGTTTTTAAAGTTTGATTTGGATTTTTTTTATTATCAAAAATCAAACCAAACCGAGTCATAAACACTCATACCATATCTTAGTGTCATAAGAGTAATAATAATTATACAATACCCGATGTAGCATTTGTTGTCAATTTATTAGCAAGATATAGTTCTTCACCTACACAAATATATTAAAATGGAGTGAATCATATACTTTGTTATCTTAAAGGAACAATGAATATTGACTTATTTTATTCAAAATTTTTCAAGTAAGATATAATTGGCTATCTAGATGTAGGTTATTTGTGAAGATAATTATATGCAAGTTATTTCAATATGTACGAGAAACATGTGGTTTGCCTTCAGAAAAAAAAAAAAGCATACATCAACAATTATATGTGAAGATAATGTTGCTCAGTTGAAAGAATAATAATCATAGTTTTTACTCATGATCTGCAAAAGAATAATGATATAAATATTCTCCAAGTTTGTTTGTATGAGAATTTAGTCATCTCTTTACAAAGTCATTGCCAATGAAGATTTTGAGCAACTGGTTAACAAGATTGAATTTCATCGTCTTAAAAATAATTGTCAGCATGAGGGGGAGAAACACTACGTCTACACTCTTTTTCCTTTAATCGTGATTTTATCCCATTAGATTTTCCTGGCAAGGTTTTTAACGAGACAAGTGATAACATATTAAAGAATATGATGTACTTTTTTTTATTCACTAGATTTTTATCCTATAAGATTTTTCTTAATAAGGTTTTAACGAGACACATCCTCAGATAATCGACATCCAATGAGGAGTGTTAAGAATAATTTTTTCTTGATGTCCATATCTTCCTTTTATATTTTATTTATCTTTATTTGTATTTATCTTTTGTAACTTCTTGCATATCTAATAAATATGTTACTCCTCTTGGAATGAATGTACATAATTATCATTCTCTCTAAACTCTTTTCTTCTCTACTTTCTCTTTGTTATTCTCCTTTGAGTTATATTGTATTTAACACCTAATTATTTTTTAAAAAATAACCTAATTATTATTTAGGTTTGGTTTTAAAAAATTAATATTTTTAAAATATTTCAAAGAAAACAAAATAAACTAATTCAATTCATACTAAATTCATTGTTATAATTAAATTATAAATATTTAATATAAAAATTATTTTACAATATATTTTAAAATATACTATATTGATATGTTATAAAATATTGGATTAACTAAGTTTTAGTTCCTAGGCTTTTGTTTGATTGGTTATGATCCTTCAACTTTTTTTTTCATTAAGATTTTGAGTCCCTAAACTTTTATTTGACGGGTGAATATTCCTTAACTTTTTTCATTAAAATTTTAGTCCTTAAATTTTAAAAAATTCAATTTTTAGTCCATGAAATATCATTAAATAAATAAAATAATGAGTTCAAACTTCTTTTAGAAACCAAAAACTGAAATTTTTAAAAATTTAAAGAACTTAATTAGTTAAACAAAAGTTTAGGAATTAAAAAATTGATTTTTTTTAAAATTTAATAACTAAAAACTTAATGAATTCTAAAACATTTATTTGAATTAATTTTTTTAGTACTAGTATATATTAAATCTCTAAAATTTCCATAAAATTTAAAATATCATTAAATTATAGAGAAACTCCATACTAAACGAAATTATGATAGATCCTAGAATTTGAGCAGAAAGATACAGTACTACATGTGAAGCTGAAATCTCGGAAGCTGATGGATTCTGAAATGGACACGTGGATGGACACTAGGAATTGGGAAACGAAATTTAACTGTAGTTTGCTTGGGCCAAGTCGCTGTCAGCCTGCCGCGTAGCCTACGACTTTACCAGTAACAGTTGTTTTTTTTTTTAATTATTAATTTGAATCCTATAATTTTATCATTTATACATTTTAGTTCTTATAATTTTAAAGTAATTTTTTTTGTCTTTATCATTTACATTTTAATTCTTATAGTTTGAAAGTAATTTTTTTAATTTTTATAATTTGTATTTTAATTTTTTTTTAGTCTTTATAATTTTAAATGATCTTTTTAGTCTACTTTATATTTTAATTTCTTTTAGTCTTTACTATCAAAACATGAGTAATATTATCTATTACAATTAACTACAAAAACATTAGCAAATAATTTACAACTAATTTATCGTAAGATAATTTGTAATAAAAAAATAGTTAATAATTTATAACTAATTTGTAGCTAATTTTCTTTTTGTATTAAGGACTAAAATATAATTAAAATACAAATTATAGAAATTAAAAAGATCACTTTTCAAACTATAAGAACCAGAAAAGAATTAAAATACAAACGATAAGGACTAAAAAGATAATTTTTAAACTATAGAGACTAAAAGAGAATTAAAATATAAATTATATGGACTAAAAAAACCATTTTCAAATTATAGAAACTAAAAAGATACGAATTGTGAAACTTTAAAAATCAAATGAATAATTTAACTCTTTTTTTGTTGTTTTTTTCAAATTCTTACTTTTTTTTTAAAAGGAAGAGAAAGAAAGAGAAACAAAGGTCATGCCAAGTATCGTGGTGGCCTTCAAAGGCAAAAGCCCAAATAACAAATTGGATGATGAATAAATAGCATGCTTAACTATGTGTTTTTTTCTTATAAGTTAGAATTTTTTAATTTTTGGTTTTGCTAAGTTCATTTTTTTTAGTTTTGGTTTTTGTAAGTTTATACTTTTTTAATTTTGATCCTGTAAAATATTTTGTTTATTTTTAGTCTATATAAATTTATATTTTTTTAATTTTATAAATGTGAATTTATGGAAACAATAAAGAAGAAATTTAGTATATGTATCTTATAGGAATCAAAATTAAAAAAAATACTAACTTACATAACTAAAATTAGAAAAATAAAAATAGGGACAAAAATAAAAAAAGTCCTAACTTATATGACCAAAACTTAAATAATATGAAAATTAATTCCAAAAATGGGTTGATGGGACCGGGAAGGGTTGACCTGGGATGTCAACCGAAAATTATAGAGGAAATCCTAGGTTAAACTGATGTGTTATGGGTTTTTTTTTTTATAACATGGAACGAACAAAAAAGAACTAAGGCACAATCATGCGCATACAAGACACTCCACAAGTGTCACCAAACTAAGCAAATTCATATTGAGAAAACAAAATATAATGACAAAAAAAAATCTCAAATTTTAAAAAATGTGACCAATAAAAAAACAAAATTACAAATCAAATTCACAGTTTGAATAGGATTGCTTCCTCCTGAAGATACCAGTGATTTAGACCAAAAGAGATTCAGAAATAAAATACCAAAAAAGAGAGATCATGAACAATCGAAAGTAGAAATGGTAGGATCCTATTCACATATTGCACAAGCCCTTAAAGCGCGTATGACTTGCACTTACTTCTCCCTCCGTCGCAAAAATACTGTTGTAAGACCATCGAAGATCATCTTCACTGCCATTCCTGCAATCGTCGTGGTTGCTACCTCTCTTGCATGCAAAGGCTGTGTGCTCTTTGTTTTGCAGAGGCACAACAAAAGATCTATGATGTGTAGTATTTTTGTGACTTTTTCTAGCCTTTAATAATATATGATTATATTTTTAATTCTTATAAAAAATTTATGATTTTAATTCCTATAAAATTTTATTTTAAGGTTTTAGGATGTTGGGTGCTCATTAACAGCCATGAGTCATGACCCATCCTATTCACACAAATGAACGAGATAAAAGTTGGTCTCTAGTATAATCCTCAATCCAACGGTTTAAGTGAAATGTGAAATCTCATCCGTTGGGCTTGAAATGAAAGAAAATGCATAGGCAATTGATATTGAAAGAAAATGCATAGGCAATTGATATATATATATATATATATCCCTACTTTGTTACTATACCTCTCTTTTTAATTATTTTTTATTTAAATATATTTTTATTCCTAATAAATATTTGATTTTTGTGTTTGTTTCTTAATTTTTTTTTTATTTTGCGTTAAGTCCTAATACAATAATATTTTTATTTTTTATTTTTGATATTTTGTTTTAGTCTCTAATAAATTACTGAATATTATATTTATTTTCTAATAAATTAGTGAATTTTATTTTAACTCCAACTAATAACAAATGAAAAAATTTATTAGGGAACAAACACAAAATTCATTAATTATTAGGGACTAAAAATAAATGTCAAAGACTATTGATCGAGGCCGTACCCGAATCAAATAAACATGAAAATGCAGTAACTAGGAAGTGATCCTAGGTCGTTTCCCAACGAGCAGTGACAAGCCAAATGTTCATAATATACTTGCAGTAACAGTAACGATGGGGGGGGGGGTTTGGTTGTTTGGTAATTAAAGAGCAGAACAAATAAAATGGAATACGAAACTACTAATATTAAAAACGGGTTGTTTCCTCTGATTCAGAAGCCACTCTCTTATCCTGGGTTATGGAGAATTCGTCCCTAACAGTCAACCACTTAATCCAACCCTATTTCAATTTACTAATCGAAAATCAACTTAGGGTTTTCAATACGTGATTAGGCACCACATACACCAGTTAGCCCTTCGTCCATTAAGCATGAACGCAAGTTAGGCTCAGAGGCAATTAATCGAACACGAAGCGTGCACTGATTAATATTCACGAAATTGGGATAACTGGTGAAGGGAAAACTGCCAGGAAACCACATTACAAACGAAACCTCAAAGAGAGTTGGGCTTCGTCCTCAAAAGGAAACAACACCAGAAAATCTAGCCTTCCATGGATTCAAACAGAAAATGCAAATGAAACATGAAGCAGAAACGTAAATGAACAAGAACGTAAATGAAAAGAAACGTAAATGAACAGAAACGTAAATGAACATAGAAGAAGAAGCAAGAATGAACTCGTAATTAGAAGCAGAAAACGGAAATTTGCATTAAGAACGAAAACTGTAACAAGGGAACAGAAAAACGTAAAAACCTAAAACCAAAGCTCTGAATAATGAAAATAGCCTAGCAGAATAGAATGTCCTGCACGAATCCCAAGGCAGCTATTTAAAAAGAGTCACTCAAAGTCACTGGGCCCTATTACAATACTCTGGCCCAAAACGAAATAAACACTGAACAACATAAAATAAAATTGCGAAATTTCCTAATTAGAAATTAACTAAGGTAAGCGCTGCTTTATTTGCCCTCTTCAAGTCCACAACCAAAATCCGGATTAAGCCCAATGTTTCATTAATTCCTGAAATTAGAATAAAAACATCAAATTAGCTAAATGAGCCCAAATAATAAAACTGCCTAATTAATTGACAATTAAGACCAATCAAAAATTAAATTGGTGCAAAAAGGGTTTAGAAAATAGAAGAAAATGATGGCACATCAACTATAAATAAAATTATTGTTTTATTAGAGATTTAATACAAATAAAAAATTTATTAAAAAATAAATATAAAAATTAAATATTTATTAGGAATTAAAAATATATTTAAGTCTTATTTTTTTCAAAATTGTCCTCAATTCAAAATTAAAAACTTGGCCAAAAACTCATTTTCAGAGACATGCTTTCAGATACAACCCCTTCAAGAAGTGGGTGTACACTCCAGATGTAAAACCATATCATCATTTAAGCATTTTTCATTTTCAAAAGACTTAGGCTCTCATTTTTATTCTTAAAAAATGATGGCATTGTGGTTAACATTGTATATGGATTGAAGGGCTTAAAATCAAGACTGAAACCTAACGTTGATAACACATGGATGATAGTAAAACATATTATGGTAGGGGAGTGAGGAGGAAGGAGCATTACAAGAGTAAATCCAGGTCTGCATGTGGGATGAAGAATTTGTTACCTCACTGTATAAAGAATGTGAACTCAGATGCAATTTTTTTGTGGGGAATTGGGGAGATGATAGTTATGGTTTATGATGGAGAGACATCCGCAATGGTGCAGAACATTCAGACGATGGAGGCAAGGGACATGGAGGCTGCATGCAAAGTGCAAAAAAAAGAGGGAAAAGGTGCACAACAACAGTCTTTATGAAGGTACTGACTTATAATATAAGAGGGTTGGGTGGGAGAGCAAAGAGGAAAGTAATAAAGAAGCTGATAGCAAAAGAAGGTGTAGAGTTGCTATGCATACAAGAAATTAAAGTGGAGGTAATAACAAAAGAGATGTGTGTGGCTGTATGGAGGTGATTCTGAGATGGAATGGAGGGAATGCCCAACAGCGGGAAATGCAAGAGGCTTTGAAGAAAGGAGATGGTTTTGTAATTATCCAAGGTCTTTGGGAGAAACGGAGGATCCCATGTTCTTTTGCCACTATCTATCCATCCTCGGATTTGAATAGGAAGAGGCAACAATGGGAATTATTAAAAATATCAATAATACTAGTGGGATACAAAAGTGGTGTTTCCTTGGGAATTTTAATTCAATTAGAACCATGAAGGAGAGGAGAGGATGTCATAATACAACTATGGGGGAGTGGAGATCAAAGAGTTTAACATGTTCCATGTTCATAGAAGAGATGGAGGTGGAAGATATACCATTGGTGGGTATGAAGTACACTTGGTTTAGATCCAATGGACAAGCTAAAATCCGGTTGGATAGATTCCTAGTGTCTAATACTTGGTTGGACCAATGGTCGAGGTGTATACAATTTGTTTAGCAAAGGAACATATCAAACCATTGCCCAATTATTATGAAGGATTCAACATTTAATTGGGGTCTAAAACCATTTAGAGTGTTGAATTGTTGGTTCCTACATGAAGGCTTTGCAAAATTTGTTGAGGACGAATGGGGGAAGATTAATGTACATGGATGGGGTGCTTTTGTGTTAAAGGAGAAGTTGAAGAGAATTAAAGAGAAAATGAAGGAGTGGAACAAGCTTTCTTTTGGACACCTACAAGTGAGAAGGTTAGATTTTGAGGAAAAGATGAGAATTTTGGATCTAAAATATGAGGGGAGGTGAGATGTTGGAGGATGACATTATCACAAGGAGGGAGCTACAAGAGGATTTTTAGAGTGTCCTAGTGAAGATCGAATCACTTTTGCATAAAAAATATAGAGTAAAATGGCTACTAGAGGAGGATAGTAATTCAAGATTTTTTTTCATTTTAGTGTGAATTGGAGGAGGAAGTGGAATTTTTTGAATGGTTTGATGGTGGAAGGAAGGTGGGAGGATTATCCCACCATGTCACAAACAAAGTAAAATAATTCTTTGAGCATAGATTTTTGGAGGAGGACATGACAAGACCAAAGCTTTTCGGTGTTCCTTTTAAAATGATAAATCAACAAGATAATGCCTTTTTGATAGCTCCTTTTGAAGAGGAAGAAGTGGTAAAGGTGGTATGGTATTGTGATGATAACAAGAGTCCCACACTGGATGGCTTTAATTTCAAGTTTATCAAGAAGTTTTGCCATTTGGTGAAAGGTAATGTTGAGACTTATTCATGAATTCCATGTAAATGGTGTCTTGCCTAGAGGTTGTAACTCTTCATTCATTAGTCTATCCCAAAAATAGCAAACCCACAAGAGCTTGATGAGTTTAGGCCAATTTCCTTGATTGGATGCAAATACAAAATTATATCTAAAATTCTAGCAAGTAGACTTAAAAAGGTTTTGAATGATGTAATTGATGAGAGATGGAGAGCTTTTATTTGGGGGAGGAATATGCTTGATGGGGAATTGGTGGCAAATGAGGTTGTTGATGAAGCAAAGAAGATGAAGAAAGGATGCATGATTTTCAAAGTGGACTATGAGAAAGCATATAACTCAATTTCTTGGTTTTCCTTGTTTCACATGATGGAGTTATTGGGTTTTTATGAAACATGGGTGAGTTGGATGAGGATATGCTTGGAATCTAGCACTATTTCAATACTTGTGAATCAAAGTCCTACAAATGAATTTATCCCTATCTAGAGAACTTAAGTAAGGAGATCCACTTGCCCTTTTCCAATACCTCATTGCGGCAGAGGACCTTAGTGGGTGGATGAGGCAAGCGGTGGTCGAAGGTCTTTTTGAAGGTTATAAGGTTAGATCTTTGAATGTGGAGGTCAACCAATTGCAATTTGCGGATGGTACACTTTTTGTTGGAGTGTCATCAACTAAGAACATTCTTGTCCTTAAAGTCATCCTTAGATGCTTTGAACTAGCATCCAATCTCAAGGTAAACTTCCACAAGAGCAAGTTTAAAGGGGTTAATATGCTTGATGAGTGCTTGATGAGGTATGCTTTTATACTAAATTGTAATGTTAGGCATATTCCGTTTGATTACTTAGGGTTGAAGGTGTGGGGGAACCCTAGGAAGGAAAGGATGTGGGATGGTTTTTTGGAGAACGTGAAAAAGAGTTTGTCTAAATGAAAAGGTAGGTATCTATCATTTGGTGGAAGAATTTGTCTTCTTAAATCGGTTCTCACTTCTTTACCCATATATATGCTTTCTTTCTTTAAAATGCCTTTGAAAGTTGTCAAAGCTTTTGAGACATTACAAAGGAATTTCTTGTGGGTGGAATGGAGGATGTGAAGAAAATTCCTTGGGTTAAATGGGATACAATATGCCTGGAATGTGGAGGTCTTGCTATAAGAGACATATCTTTCTTTGATGATGTTTTCTTGGCAAAATGGAAATGGAGATTGATGGATGCCGAGGGTGAACTTTGGAAAGAGGTAATCTTTTTAAAGTATCAAGGTTGGGAATCAATAGGACGTGGTGGAAAGGGGGAAAGAGAATCAATGTGGTGAAAAGATCTTGGAAAGGTTTGTGGGGAGAATGACCATGGGAGGTGGCTTAATTTAGATGTCACTTGGAAAATTGGTGATGGGAAAAAAGTTAAATTTCAGGAGGATAAATGGGTGAGGCATGAGATATTTTCTATAAAACATAATAGAGCATATCAAACTTCTTTGCAAAAAATGCATGTGGTGAATGAATTGGGGACTTGGATTGATGATGTGTAGAGGTGGGATTTGGGATGGCGGGGGAAATGGTTTTTATGAGAATGCGAAGGTGCTAGTAATCTCGAAGAGGAGCTGGTCAAAATCATTCTTCAAAAGAATTAATGTGACAAGAGATGGTGGAATCTTGATGACTGTGTTGTTTATTTTGTGCGTTCGACATATTCTTTCCTAAGGTCACAAACACCTTCCTTACGGTTAGATTTTCTCACTTAGTTATGTCGTATCAAGGCACCTACTTCAGCGTCGTTTATGATTTGGAGGTCGGCTATTAATAAGCTACCAACAAAGGATAATCTTCGAAAAAGAAACATCCAGCTACCAAGCAACTCTTTTGCATGTCTATTTTGTGGAGGTTTTGAGGAATCAAGTGATCATCTTCTTGTCACTTACTATGTTTTTGATAGAATTTGGAAAGCTTGTTATGGGTGGTTGGAGAATCTGTTTTGGTTCCACAAATCATTAATTAGTGGGAAGCATGGCTCTCGGGCTTGAACATTGGTGTGGGCTACTATTCTTTGGTCATTATGGAGTAAGCACAATAAGATTTTATTCCAAAATGGTATTTTGGGCCCGTTTAGATGCAGCCCAAAAAATCTTTTATCATCTTATCTATTAGAAAAAGATCTTTTTTATTTTTTAAGAGTGTTTGGTTATTAAAATTTTTTTAGCTTTTACAAAAGTAAAAGCTCTCAGCAGAGCTTGTTCTAAATCTCCTATTTTCAGCTTGTGAAATTTTGCTTTTTGAGAATTTGTTCTCTAATTTATGTTTGGACAATTATGTCCTCAAAAAAATTCAAAATGACAAAGCATGCCCTCCTCATTTTCTAAACCTCAAAATTTTCTCTCTCTTGTTCCTCACAACGTAACGTGCTGTGCCTTCCTCTCTCTCATGTGTGCTTCAATCTCCTTCCTCATTCTTTCCGATCATCCTTGGTCATCTTTTCCGATCATCCTTCGTCATCTCTTCTTCTTCCTTTGTTAGCATCACAGGTTATCCAATTCTTCATTAATTTAATTTTCTTCTCATTAAATTTTGAATTGTTATGAATTAGGGTTATGCTTTTGTTTGTTTCATTAAGCTTGTGAAATGTCTCTCAATAAAGTTCTTGTGAAAAGAAAGAAAGCAAAATGGTGTGATAAGAATACTCAGATTATGTTGAAAGTGTGCATAGAAGAGGTGAATGCTGGAAATAAACCTCACAACCACTTCACTAAGCTTGGTTGGGCAAATATTGTAGAAAAGTTCAATAAGACAACAAATTTGAGATATGAATATAAACAATTTAGAAATAGGTGGGATTCTTTGAAAAAGGAATGGAAATTATGGGCTAAGCTTATTGGGAAGGACACAAGTCTTGGCTGGGATGGGGGAGAAGAAAACCATTACTGCTAGTGATGAATGGTGGGAAGTCAAAATTCAGGTATGTATTATTCAACGAAAATAGAGTTTTTGTGCAGGCCAATCTTTTGTTCTTTTATTTTTTTATGTGAGATTCTGTTTTTATTTCTTTTTATTTTCTGTTGCAATTTTATGCTTCTCTAGACTTTGTTGAATGTTGGAATAATATTGGAACACACCAACATATTTTTAATTTAATAGAAAGCAGCCATCTTTGAAACTTTGAACACGGTTAAGAAACAAGAAACTTAGGTGGAGGTTAATTTAACTATCATACATGGTTATTATATTTTGACTTTATAGACTTAGGATGAGAGTTGATGGTGAAACTCTACAGAGTCTGCACTTGTCAGGCTGCCACTGCTATGGTGTAAGCTGTTATTTACTATATGGTAATTTTTATCACCAGCTGTGTGCTCTGTTATGGTAATCTATGGAGCCTACTATTTTGGGCAATTTCAGAATCTTAAGCATGTTTTAAACCTTCAGAAACAAATTGAAGAACTTGTGCCATGATGCTTGCTTTTGCTCTGTTATGTTGTTTAGGATTTAAAAAGTCAACAAGGAAATAAGCTTGATGTACTACCAGACTAGAAAGATAGAAAATTATGTAGAAAGTAGTTGTATTACCAGCATATCTAAAAAGAGCACACTGCAGTTAGTTAGACGAGAATGAGGAGGTGGTGGAGGAGGAGAGGGCGAGGGAGAAAGAGGAAGAGAGGGAGAGGAGGGAAAATTGAATTTGAAATGCATCATTTCAATTTTTGTTTACCACACAACAATGATATATAAATGGATCTTGGGCTTTATTGAGAAAATTGGCTTTACTGAGAAAATTGGTGTTCTTTTTCTTTTTAAAAATAGGGAGTCAATGAAGGTTGGCTTATGCTTGAGGTGCATCAACCAAATGTTTGGGGGTTTTCAATCTAGAGGCACTTGGTCTTTTCGATTCTATTTTTGATCTGGATATGATGAAAATTAAGGGTCTGTTTTATTTTCTGTGTTCACTTTTAATTACTATCTTGTTTTCAATCTAAAAGTTTCAAATCTTTGAAAACAGGAAATAAATGAGAAAGAGAAAGTGCACAAGGACCTTTTTCATCTCATGCTTATTATACACTATAGCATTGACAAGTTTCTGTGGTAGCAACAAATTAGTTGTTATCCAATTTCACTTTTTCTGTTGACTCCCTTATGCTTCTTTAGGCAATGGTATTTACTTGCATTTGTTTAGATTCCATGTTCCCACGGGATACCATATGTCTCAATCTCAATCTCATTCTCACCTCCTCTTTCTTTTTACTTCCCTTAAAATCAACACAACCGAAATTGGTTTGCTTTATCTGCCAACTTGAAAAGGCTGGGATTCCATTGTAGAAGCAGCAGCTTGAACACTTCCAACCTGCAAAACATCAGATTAAATGATTAATCAGCAAAGTTCATTCAATTTAACAGCATTTTAACAATTTAGTTCCCAATAAGTACTATGTTTCTAAACATTGCACTTAATTACAAAAATCAGGAACTCTCAGTTCTAACCTCTTCGTTTAGTCTAGATTCAGTTTGTGCCAGTTTCTCTTCAATTTCCTCTAGCTGACTTTGCAATGCATATTTCTCAGCAACCTGAACTTTGAGAGTTTCAACCTCAGATCTTAGGGAACCTTCAATTTTCTGTTGTTCCTTCAGCTTCTCCTCAAGGTCAAATATCAGAGACTGAAGTTCCTTCTTTAAATTCTGATTAGTTTCATTGAGCATGTTCTTCTCATTCCCCACTGAAGATATCTGCAAGTTGATATCATTTCATTCAAAGATCAATTCTCTATTAATCATGATTTACACAAAATGACTATTTCAGGAAATTATATTACCACCCCTAGCAATAGAAGAAAGAAAATAGGGGAATATCAATACGAATAGTCTGTATATTTCATGTACTTGTGAATTTAATGTCTACACTTCTGCACTATGTGTTGTCCCTAATTCTTTTATGACATCCTTAGTTCAAGCTGATTAATAAAGAATTTAACTTTGCTGATTAATCATTTAATATGATTAAATTGGTTTGCTTTATCTGCCAACCGAAATTTTATAATAATTTGTGAATATTTCACCCCCATCCAAAACTATCAAATTTGTAATGTTAGAACTTCTTGCATTGTTAAATTCATCATAGTGGCTCTCATTAAAAGCTGAAAATGTCTTGTGCACATGGAACCATGTTTGTGGAAACAAACATAAAAATAATGAGTAACAACATAGGATAATTTGATATTAAAATTAGTATCCTTATTAAAATTAGTAACAACATAGGAAAAATGTCCACTTAATATGGAGATTACAACATCAACTTGCTTTATTATTTTTTTTCTTGAAAGATACAAACATAGAGTATAGTAACTCCTGAACTTTTGAAGCTCTCAATAAGGTTTAATTTTGAAGGATGAGCAATGGTGCTTTCCCTGACCAAACGTGGGGTGCCCTGCTTTTCTCTGTCATGGAATGGAACCAAACTTCAAAATTAGAGCAACAGTGGATTCGTGATTGTGTGCTCTGTAGGATACAATCCTGATATATTTTTAAAATGTCATGAATCAAATTATATTATCATAAAATATATTTATGTTCATTTTATTTTATAAGTAAAAAGATGAGAGTATGAATTGATATCTTGAAGCACCATGTGCCCCACCTCAAAACAAGCAGTGGTTTTGTTTTTATGAGCAACTTAAAGAAAACTTGAAATGTCAGCATTTATGAGCAAGTTGACTTGTTTTTATACATGTTGAGTCAACCAGGTTCTGTTCGTAATTACGAGGAAATATTTCAACATTCAGGTGAAACAATATCTAGACATTTCCATAGTGTCTTAGAAGCTGTGTGTATGTTTGCAAAGGATATAATTAAGCCTATTGATCCATCATTTAGAGATACTCCTGATGAGATTCTAAAAGATGCCAGATATTGCTCTTATTTTAGGAATTGTATTGGTGTAATAGATGGTACTCATATACGAGTTTGTGTTCCCTCTCATCTACAAGGAGTCTATATTGGTCGAAAAGGCTACACTACCACTAATGTCATGGCTGTTTGTGACTTTAGCATGTGTTTCACTTTTGTTTGGGCAGGTTGGGAAGGTTCTGCACATGATACTAAGATATTTATGGAGGCTTTACGTAAGCTTGCATTGCATTTTGCACATCCTCCTCAAGGTACTTAAAATTTATATATTATAAATATATGTATCATTATAATTTTGTGTTCTAATATGCTCTATTGTTTTATTCTTTAGGTAAATATTATCTTGTTGATTCTGGTTACCCTACTTTTATGGGTTTTCTAGGATTGTACAAGAAAACTAGGTATCATATCCCGCAATTTAGAATTGGGCCTAGAATCAGGGGAAGAGTTGAAGTTTTTAATTATTATCATTCTAGTCTTCGAAGTACAATTGAACATGCATTTGATTTATGTAAAGCAAGATGGAAGATATTAGGTAATATGTCACCTTTTGCTTTGAAGACACAAAACCAAATCATTGTTGCTTGCATGACAATACATAACTTCATTCAAAGAAATGACAAGAGTGATGGAGAATTTGATTCACTTGATGAAGATAACGAATATATAGATACTGATGAGGATGAAAGTGAAGTTGGTCCTAGTACTACAACATAGGAAGAATCGGATGCTCAAAGTACTCTACAAATGGAATGGTTTAGAGAATCTCTGAAGAATATGTTTTCAACACGTATTTAATTTCTATATTTTTTAATAATACAAGTTTGCATGTTTATGGTATGGGTACATTTGAATAATTTTATATTGGAAGACATTATTGATCGTATTATTACCAGGTTAATGACATTTTATATTTTGCTATAAATTATAATTACATAGATAATAATTAAATTATAAACTAGAATGTATGTGATAATATTACTAAAAAAATAAATTAATTAGATTTTAAATAAGAAAATTAATTATGTAGAAAGACGTATAATTATATTTTTATGAGATACATTTATTTTATTTTTATAAAAATAATTATTTTTTAATCAAAATTTCTAGAAAATATATAACAATATTTTAAATATAATGATAAAGTTAAAATATTTTTATAAATGAAATAGAAGAAAAAAGTAATTTTATTATTTTTAATAATATTTAATTATTTAAGGCATTTAATAATTATATAATAATGTTTAAATATTTAATTATTAGTTTTAATAATGTGAAAGCATATAATATCCTTTTTGGTAATTTTAATTATGCAAAAGACCTTCTACAATTTTATCCAAACACCATATTAATTTAAATAAGCACATAAAAGTTTATCATCCAAATATCAAATTAATTTATGTAAAAGTAACTTTTCAAATAAAAACTTAGTTCTTTGTCTATAAGATTTTTTACAATAATGCATCCAATCCAAACATACCTCCTTTGGTGATCTTTTAGATGGGGCTATGTTTAAATCTTGGACATGGATTAAGGCTAAAATTAAGCCTTTTAATTTTTAAAATGCGGAGTGGTATAACTGCCCAGCTCTATGTCTAAGAAACATGGACGGCTAATGTTAATCTACCTACCATGCGGTTGATGAGGTGCTAATGATATTTGTGCACAGGACATCTGTTGGAGGATGATTCAATCCGAAAGTTATTGAGGAAAGTGTTGGTGAGTGGACTGTTATGAGTGGGGATGATATCATGAGACTGATGCGGGGATAGTAGAGTTTTAAATAAGGAACTTTTCCTATTAGCATGTTTATGTCTGTGCTTTGGTTGCCTGTGAGTGGGGACATTGCTTGTGTTGTTCCACCTTTGGCTCGACTTTTATTGTATCACTGTTATCTATTTTATATATTATTAATATATATTGTTGACTTACATAAAAAAGAAACATAACATTGATTTAGCATCAACTATTACAACAATCAAAGCACACAATTGTGAAAGAAAAATACATCTTAATTTGTAGGGAAGGAAATTTTGGCTTCCTAGCTAACTTACATAACATGCACAACCAAGCGTACATTCATTTATCTATGCTTTTGCCTTTTCCTTTCAAGCGTTTTTTTTCTTTCAAGACCTACTTTGTGTTTTTTATCTGGTTGGGGCTTGGATGTTGCTAGGTGCACGAGACATATTGTTTGTGCATCCAACATTAAAACACAATTCCAAAAATACCCTTAAATATTTTTGGCTTTCTTTTAAGTAAATTTTTTTTATATAACTTACGGATCGATTAATCCATTTGAGTTATACGGATTACGTAATTTGTATAACTCATACGGATTAACTAATCCGTAAGAGTTATATGAATTTTTATTTTTTTTAAAATAAAAAATATTAACTTTTTTATTTTTTTTAAATTATAAATATGTTAATATGATTATTAAAAAAGAAAAAATAACTATTTAAAAAAATAAAATTAATATATTTACAATTAAAAAAACAATTACTATTTAAAAACATAATTCAAAATAATATTTTTTATTTAAAAATTAAAAATAAGTATTTACAAACAAAATAATATATTTACAATTAAAAACAATTACTATTTAAAAAATAATTCAAAATAATATTTTTTATTTAAAAATTAAACAATAACTATTTACAAACAAAAAAATATATTTATATTTAATAAAAAAACTATTTAAAAACAAAAATCAAATAATATTTTTATAAATAAAAAATATTTACTATTAAAATATATAAATAAAATTAATTTATTAATAAATTTTAAAAAATATATAGATTAACTAATCCGTATAAGTTATACGCATTAACCAATTTGTATAACTCATATGGATTAGGTAATCCATATGAGTTATATGAAACTCATATGGATTACCTAATCCATATTAGTTAATCTGTATAACTGGTATGGATTAGGTAATCTTTATGTATTACACGGATACCAAGCGTGGTTCTAAACCACAAAAAACAAAAAAGAAAAACCTTACCTCGACGAAGGTGGTGTAGACGGCCTGAACGGAGCCAATGGAGGCTGACGACAACGACAACGCGGCAACGATAACGCAAAGACGGAGGAGGAAGAAACTGCGTTGTGGTGGAAGCATGTATGGAATGCACGAGGGAGATGAGAGGGAGAGGGTTTTTAAAATTTAAGTAAAAAACATTTTTGTCACTTCACTTAAATTGTTGGGTGCACAAGCAATATTGCTGGGTGCATCTAGCAACAACCTTGGGGCCTTTAGTACCACCCTTAATTATGACCATACCCTCCAAAAATCATTGCATATGCCAACAATTTTTTTGAAAACATTTCTCTTTACATTGTAAATCATTTTATAATGCTATTTGTAAACATGAAGATTTCATTATGTATATTCTTTTATGTTTTCGATGATGAGTTGTAATTTATAAACACTAGTCTTGATTGTTGCTTTAATGCTTGATTGTGTGTGAAGTAATGCATACATACATCCCATCGTAGGACATGTAATTCAACGTGCTCAAATTGATCGGCATTGCATTGATCCAAGATGGTTAGCCTTTAAGAGTTGAACTTTTGTAACTTAGTTTTTAAAATGTCTAAGTATCAATTACATATCAATATAATCGACCATATGCTAATATAGTAGATTAAATTGTGACCTTTGTATCTCAGAATTGAGATAGGTGCCACCATAAATAGTCGACAATCCTTAGTGTCTAATCGACTATTTCGGTCTGAAGAGTTTTTCGCTTCCGCAAATAGTCGACTATATAGGAATATAATCGACTATATATTCTTTAGGAAACACAAGTGATTCAAAGAGTAATATAGTTGACTATCTTTATGACTTAATTGACTATTTTTGTTTAGAGGCTATAAAATGATTTTTTTTAAAGAGCTTTGTGTGGCATCATTCTCTCATATTTTTCACTGATTTTCATTGAGAGAGCTTTAAAACCTCTGAGTGTCATCATCACTTTGATCCTTTGATTGGAAACTTGTTTTTACATAGAATCAATGAATCTATGCATTGGATCATGAAGAAAAGTTTATACTACATAGGAAGAGTTTTCAAACTTTCACTTATTAGGTGAAATCTTTCCTTAATCTGTGTTTTGATTTTCATTTTTATTGAGTGGATGATACACCACTTTTGCAATGATATTTTGTTTGGGTTTTTGTGCCATTTGCATGCATTTTCTTGGCAGACTCATGTTTGAATGTTAGTTTTGTCTTGCAGAAGCATAACTGTTCATTAAGTGAAAAGAGTGGAAATTTGCACTTTTACCTAAAGATTTGAAGAATTTGTCACTTGACCACAACCATAGTGCATCCAACACGGTCGTGGTGAGCATGATGCCCATGGTAATATGATGACAACCCTCTCTAAACAGCATCAGCCTTCCGACGAAGATTATGGTGAATTCACCATGATTGTGGTCCACACCATGAGGATCATGGTCATTCCACAACGTCCTAGAGCTTCAACGTCATAGTTTTCGACCACGCTTGTAGTGGATTCAACACTATTGTAGTGCGCCTCATATTAGTTATTATTCTTAGGAAGCTATAAATAAGGGAGTCGAAGTCTACAAATAATACCTTTTGTCATTTTTAAAAATTAGAAAGCCCTTTTGAGGGTTGTAAGGTGAAGGCAACACCTTGAGGACGAATCATGATCATTGATGCGTAAAATATATTAGGCTTGCACAAGGGCAAGTGTACCTTACACAATAATAAGAGTGGCTCAAAAGTTCAAATACTGAACCCAAAGGACCAGCTATATTCCCAATTAGTTGAGTTTATTAAACTAATAATAGAGATGATTAAAAAGATGATTTAAATATTTTTGTAGTTTTGGTTTTTATAAGAAAGCAAATAAATGAATATAAGGAGAGGTTTTAAGTTATGATAAGAGTGACTAGGGGTTATGACTCACTAGTACCAATTTTCCCCAATCCTAGTCCTAACGAAATTCTTTCCCTAGTTAATTATTGATTCCCAAAATCAACTAAAGTCTTAAATCAACACCCCAATGATTATGGATCTATCAATTTAAGTCAAAGGATAAAATCAATTATAGGGATTATTAGTTAAAGATTAACTAATCTATCGGAGATTACCGAAACAATTTGATCATGCAATTTTGCACAAAACATTCTCTACTTAGATCTATCAATTACATGTAGATGATCACTACCATGCAATTGATTGAGTATTAGAATGACCGGTTTCTAATAAACAGTAAAATAAGAAAAAAAAATTAATTAACATAAAACAATGAGAAATTCCATTAAGAACAAGGAGAATGATACAAATGGACAGTTACACCATAACCCCAGATTAGGGAGGACTAGTCACTCATGATCAGAGCAACCATAACAATCTTCGATAAAATAAACATAAACATACCTATAGGTAGGAACGATGATCACGATCCGTTTTAGCGGTATTGTCCATGTTCTTCAACTCTCAAAAGCCTTCAAAGTTCCTCAAATTTGTAAAAGATAAGAATAAAACTAAAGTTTTTCTTTTTGTTTTTTTTTAAAGAGAGAGGCCTCATTCCTTATTTCTAATATTTTGTGGAGGTTTTCCTTCTATTTTTTCTTAATTATAGAATATTATCAATTAGGATTTAAATTTGACAGGTGAACCTTGCAATCTTTAAGTGACAGGTAGACAACAGACGTACAAAATTACTGCACATGTACAAAATTACAACGATTATACAAAATTACCACACATGTAAAAAATTATCACAGTCTTACAAAATTACCATGATCGTGGTCTTCGGATTAGCTCCAAAAATTCATGATATTTAACTCTTTTTCACATGAAACCTCTTAAGCACATGTCTTTCACAAACTTATATTAAACCGTGAATTTTGTCAAATAAAATATATCAAAGTGTATGAACATGACATGAAAACTCACTTCAAAATACAATCAAATCTAGGTTTATCAATCATCGTTCTTCCCTTGTGGTATGTCTAAGTTAATTTCTTATAAGCTTTCTAGTTTTGCTTTAACCATGAGCGGCTAGTCACCTTAGTCTATGTGTTATGATGTAACTGTCTAATTGTACCCCTTTCTTGGTTCTTAATGAAACTCCTCTATGCTTTTATGTTAATTCATTCTCTACCCTTTTCTTATTATTTAATTGGAATTTTATCAATCCTATGTTTAATCAAATGTATTATGGTGATCATTTGCGAATGTTTGGTAGACCTAGGTAGAGAATATTTTACACCAAATTACATGATCAAACTGTTTGAGTAATCTCTAATATATTAGTTAATCTTTAACTGATCATCCCTGAAACTAATTATATCATTTGACTTAAGTTGATATATCCATGATCATTAGAGTATTAATTTATGGCAACAAGCATCCTTTTGACCTTAATTATAGACTTTGGTTGACTTTGGGAATCAATAATTAACTGAAGGAGGAACTTCATTATAATTGGGAATGTGGGAAAATTAATATTAGTGAATCATAATCATTGGTCGTTTTACTATCGCTTAAATCTCTCTTTTGCAATTGTTTATTTTTTTTCTTTTAAAAACCAAAAACCACAAAAATACTTAAATCTTCTTTTCAAGCATCTCAATTGTTTAGTTTAATAATTTTGATTATTTAGAAATATAACTGGTCTCAAGGGTTAGATAACTGGACTTTTAGTCCACTATTATTATTGCGTATGATACATTTGCCCTTGGATAAGCATTATTTTTACACATCAGTGGATTTCTCAATTGTGTTCATGTAATGGATTTTCTACATGTAGGTTTTAATTCTTGATAAGTTTTCAAGGATTATTGCATTTGTGAGTGCATTTGCTCATGAATTTGGTTGTAATTGAAAGATTATAATGCAAAGATCCTAGTGGGCTACTATGAATCAACTAAAACTAGATTTCTTTGAAAGTAAATCAACATAAATTGTGTTTGCATCTTTTATTTAACCCTTCAACTCTTATATTGCTTCTTACTTAAGTTTTTTAACATTTGTGTGTTGATATTTTGTTTTGTATCATTGTGTAACATACCTAAATCTCTTGTTTCAAATGGATTAAAGAAACCTATATGCGAAAAGTTTTAATTTGGGTCTAAAATCGATTCAAAACCAATTCACCCCCCTCTTGGTTTGTATTTCCATGCACCATTATTTCTAACATTATTAGCATTTTATGTTTAGAGGTGTTGCTATTGGTATTGCAAATTCAATTAGGGAGGTGTAGATAAAGGGTGTTTTTAGAGAGAGAAAAAATTCAATAAGAGGTATGCTAGTAATAAAGGAAGGTATATATAACAATTACCAAATGGTTATTCTATGTATTAAACTCCAAGCCCAAATGGTTAATCTCCAAGTCCACTAGTCCAATGCCATGTGGGCTGGCTGGATTAGAAGACGCGTATAGACTAGACTAGGAGGAATTAACACAAAGGAAAGTGGAAGGATGTTGCTATTGACACTATCAAAATTGTTAATGGCACTACCCACCCACTTGGGTGCCTTTTAGCTGTATTTCAAAATTACCCCTTAGACAGAAACACAATGAAATCGTTTTTCCAATGCCTATATGGGGGTGTACAAAAAATAACAACGGAAACACAATTTTATTGTATATAGTGTACAACAAAATCTTATTTTTTTTGTGCACACGGAGGGTGAAACATGAACATAATGGAAATATGATTCCGTTGTTGTACAACAACATAATCATATTTCCATTGTTTTTTTTTTTTCACTTTTTACTAAGTGGAAATGTATTTTCGTTGTACATCCCTTCCCTTCCCTTTCAGACGATACAAGTGGCATGCATTTCTTCATCACTCACAACAACACAAACATTCAATAACAAAATCACTCATGACAACATGAATCTCAATGGGGTGGCACGACATGGATCTCAACGGGGTGTGCATGGTTGTGCTAGAGGACGACGTTGGGGTGTATGTGCTGGATGACGATAATGGTGACACACAACAAAGGTGTGACAAGGCACCATTTAGGTTTGACGGGGTTTGATGGTTCTGGATAAAGGTAGGGGAGCACAATGCACTGGATGACAAGGTGGGGGTGGCAACGCACGAGAACTTTCTCCTAATTTAGCACTTTCATAATTGTTATAAATGCATTATCTTCTAATTTAGCTCCTTCCTAATATGCTAAATGAAGGAAACTTTTGTGTTTGAATTTGATTAAAGTGATATATTGGAATTGTTTGGATTTGCTTGAAGATCTAAAGCAAAAATAAAGATTATGTACATTCAGAGATAGGGACACCGAACCATGCAAGTATTTTTTATTTTTTTTATTATTTTTAGAGCTACAATCATGTGTAAATTTAACAAAACTTTTCCTTTGATATTATTATTTTTTAATCCTACAAACAACGGCGGAACCAGAAAAATTTGTTAAAGGGGCAAAAATTTATCACATGATAATAAAGTTTCTTTTTATTCTATCTTCTCTTATTTTAAATTATTAAATAATAAACTTTAATATCATTTATTTTTCTTCATTCTATTTTTTTCATTTTTTTAAATTCATATATAAGATAAAATATCACCTTTTAATCTTTACTATATTAAATCCATATAATGTGATATGGTCCACACCTTAAACTTTGCTTTCACTATTCAAGCTAAGATTTTGTATGTTGCTACTTATTTTTCAAAATAAGACAAGATAGGAAATTATAAATAAATAATTGATAATATCAATTAAGACATTTTAAGGATTTTATTACTTTAAAATTTTATAATTATTTTATTTACAATATGATTGTTTTTTCTTATAACAAAAAGATAAATATTTATTTCAAACTTCAAAATTAAAACTATATAATTCTAACGCTGCAATCACAATGTATGGATAAAGGATCTCAACATTAAAAAAGTGCTAAAAGAGCATTAAAACTTGATAGACTTAAATAGAGAAAAAATTATTCATTCATCTAGCATTGAAATTTAGAGGGGGAGAAAGTTCTTTTCCAAGAAAAAAACATCAACAAATTTTTGGTTTTTTTGGGGTGGCTCTTACTCCTAGTTCTGTCCCTGCCTACAAAGTACAAAATTTACTCATTCGTATTAATTTATAAAAAAATGATTAAATTACTGTTTAATTCTTTTATTAATTTTTAATGTTTAATTAAGTTCTCTAATTATTAAAGGATTTAATTGAACCCTTTAATTATTTAAAATAATTCAATTGAATCTTTTCTATGAATTAAATGAAAGATTAATGTAAGTGTCTCTTCATGATATGAGATAAAATATATAAACTATAAACATCTTGCAGTGGCAGTAGTTAGATAAGTACTACCATGAAAACTACGAAAAGAATGTACGGCAAAGGATCTACGTAGGCAATCCTGGTATTATCTGTAGGAAAAAAGGTGTTCAAAAATACACATTACAGAATAAAATGATCTATTTTGTATTTAAATTATATCATAAACAGATGATATTAAAAAATGTATCTGCTGATGACCTCTTGAAGCATAAAAATTCTTCAATAGTGTGAAGACTTTACGTGTATCTACACCAAGATTCACCTCTATTCGTCAACAACTTTGACAAATGGAAAATAAGAATAGAGAAGTGATTTTTGGGATCGATTCAACATGCAGCCTAAGACTCTATTTATAGCACGCTAAGGATACCAAATTTCTTATCAAATCAAAATCATTATTGATAGTATCCTTTTTAAGCTATATTATTTCTTATTACCTATTATTGCTAACCATTTAGCAATTAAAATTGAAATAATAATTCACCAAGTCAAATTTGTATCTAGCCGCCATTTCAACCCAAATTCCAAATACAAAATCATACATGTTTGTTTCTCTTCTTTCACCAAATCTTTCATATTATTTATATTTTCAGTGCTAGCAAAAATATAATAATATTCCACCTTTTTGAAATCAATTAATCATATTAAATTCTCTCATTTAATTAATCATCAAATATTAAAATAATTTATTTAACAGAGATTAGAGCACTCGTTTGTGTGTGACCCCGTAGGTTCAATACTAAGTTGGTAATATATTAATTAAATTAATATACTAATCAAGGTAGACGTCTAGCAACACTCCTTAACGTCCGAATAACATGAAGTAACATTTTACTTTCAATAACCATTAGAAGAGTAGTGTAATAATTTCTTTCATTTTTACAGCTCTAGGTTAACTCCAGAGTATGATATTACCGTCAAACCCTTTTGAGTTAACTCATAATGACTTAAGAAACTCATTTCTTCTTTCATTTAATTTTCCTGGCCAGCATATAATTTTATTCATAGAGCTCAAACTCATTACCAAGAGTTGATGGATTCCTTCTTGGTTAATCATTAATTATACAGGTATTTAATCATATCCAATATCCATTCAACAAGTGCTCTAAAACATTAGGTGTCCGGAATCAAAATACAACAAATAACCTGTTAATTACTATGACAATCTCAGGTCAAAGATAGCTATTATACCTCTTCTTGAGGATTTTCTATTGACAATTTATGGTAAATTTCAATGATCACATCAACATATGACTCATCTATATATGCAAATTAATAAATGAGATCTATTAATATTTATCCAATAAATATTATCACATATATATTAATCTATCTAGATTATTGATATCCTATTTACAATAATCCTATGATCAAGAACAGTTTAGATTAAAATTAGAACAAACTTGTTTCTCATTATCATAATCTCTATTATAATAACAAGTCTTTAATTTTAATCAATGACATTATCAAATGGACCATTTGGTCAAATAGTGAAATATGACAATGAAAATAAAATAATACTTTATTATTAAAATTAGAATTGATTACATGATGACTTGGATCGTGGGCGTACAAATTTATTCCCAACAATCTCCCACTTGCCTAGAGCCAATCATTCATGAACTTCATTCCTAATTCTCATTTGTGCTTGTCAAACTCTTTTATGCCAAGCGCCTTGGTGAAGGGATCTGCTGCATTCTCCTTTCTATCTACCTTTTCAATCTTAACGTCACCACGTTCTATTATCTCTCTAATCAAGTGATACCTTCGCAAAATATGTTTGGACTTCTAGTGTGATCTTGGTTCCTTTGATTGAGCAATAGCCCCATTATTGTCGCATAAAAATGGGACCAACTCTTCTTTTGAAGGAACCACACCAAGTTCAAATATGAACTTTTTCATCCAAACAGCTTCTTTAGCGGCTTCACTTGCCGTTATATATTCTGCTTCAGTAGTTGAATCTGCTACCGTAGCTTGCTTGGAACTTTTCCAACTTACTGCACCACCATTTAAAGTGAAAACATATCCTGAAATGGATTTGCTATCATCTTTGTTTAATGCAAAGCTTGCATCAGTATAACCCTTTAGTTTCAATTCAGAGTCTCCATAAATAAGGAATTGGTCTTTAGTTCTTCTTAAGTACTTAAGTATGGTCTTAACCAATTTCAATGTTCCTCACCAGGGTTTGCTTGATATCGACTAGTTACACCTAGTGCATAAGCGACGTCAGGATGTGTACAAGTCATGGTGTACATGATAGCTCCCACTGCACTAACATATGGTACTCTACTCATGCGTTCTCTTTCTTCAGGAGTTGTTGGACTATTCTCCCTACTAAGAGTAATTCCAACACTTATAGGAAAATAGCCTCGTTTGGAATTATCCATATTATATCTCTTTAAGATAGTATCAATGTACATAGATTGGGAGAGTCCAAGCAACCTTTTAGATTTATCTCTATAAATCTTTATACCTAGAATATAGATTGCTTCTCCCAAATCCTTCATGGAGAATTGTTCTGATAGCCAAATCTTTGTGCCTTGCAATGTTGGTATGCCATTTCCAATTAGTAATATGTCATCTACATATAACACTAAGAAAATAATTGCACTCCCACTAACCTTTTTGTAAACACATGGCTCTTCCTCACATTTAACAAACTCAAACTTTTCGATTGTCTTATTAAAATGAATGTTCCAACTTCTAGAAGCTTGTTTCAATCCATATATAGATTGTTGCAACTTGCAAACTTCATTACAACCAATCAATGATGTGAATCCTTCAGGTTGTGTCATGTACACTTCCTCTTTCAACTCACCATTAAGGAAGGTTGTTTTCACATCCATTTTCCATATCTCATAATCATAGTATGCTTCTATGGCAAGTAGAATCTGAATTGATTTGAGCATCGCCATAGGAGAAAATGTTTCGTCATAATCTATTCCTTCCTGTTGACGATATCCTTTAGCAACAAGGTGAGCTTTATAGGTCTCGACCTTTCCATATGCTCCAATCTTTTTATTGTAAACCCATTTACAACCAATTGGTTTTATATCCTTTGAAGCTTCAACTAAAGTCCATACTTTGTTGATCTTCATAGATTCCATTTCAGATTCCATGGCTTTTTGCCATTTGTTGCAATCCGAGATTCTCATGGCCTCTTCATAGCTCTTAGGATCATCATCATTATGATAAACCTCATTTGACATGTCATCTTGCACCATTAAGTTTAATTTATCAGGTGCACGATGCATTTGAGTAGATCTTCTAAGAGGTTCTTGTGTTGGGTTCAAAGGTTGCTCCAATTGTTCTAAGATTGGTTCATTAACTTCTTCTTGAACAATGACTTGTTCTTGAACAATAGCTGGTTCTTGAGCCATAATCGTTTGAGTTGAAGAGCTTTGTCCTAATTTCAAAACATCAAAGAAAGGCCTCTCAGTTTCCATCTCATGTTCTTGAGTTATGTTATCATTGGTGACTTGAGTCTCATCAAGTTCAATTTCTTTACCATGGTTTCCTTCTACAAAAAACTTTCTTTCCAAAAAGGTTGCTCCTCTTTGCCACAAACACTTTATGGTTAGAAGGTTGTTAGAAATAATATCTCATTGTTTCTTTAGGATAACCAATGAATCTACACTTATCAGACCTTGCCTCAAGTTTATCTGTTTGCAATCTTTTAACATAAGCAGTTGATGTGTTTAAGACTTGGTTTCTTTCCTTTCCATATCTTTTATGGAGTTGTAGAGACTTCTTTTGTAGGAACTTTATTTAGCAAGTAGACTGCAACTTCTAAAGCATATCCCCATAAGTTTAATGGAAGATCGGTGAACCCTATCATGGATCTAACCATATCTAGTAAGGTTCGATTTCTTCTTTCAAATACACCATTGTGTTGTGGTGTTCCCGGAGGTGTCCACTGAGAGAGAATCCCATTCTCCTTTAGATAGTCAATAAAGTTATCACTAAGATATTCTCCTCCTCTATCAGATCTAAGCATTTTGATACTCTTACCAGTTTGCTTTTCAACTTCACTATGAAATCTTTTGAACATTTCAAATGATTCAGATTTATGTTTCATAAGATACAAAAATCCATATCTAGACATATCGTTAGTGAAGGTGATAAAATAAGAATATCCTCCTTTGGCTTGAATCTTTATGGGCCCACAAACCTCTATATGAATTAGTCCCAATAATTGAGAAGCTCTTTCTCCACTTCCAATAAATGGGGATTTAGTCATTTTTCCTTTGAGACAAGTTTCATATGATTCATAATCATAATCATCAAGGTAACCTTCCTTGTGCAACTTGTTAATTCTTTTCTCGCCAATGTGACCTAGCCTACAATGCCAAAGATATGTTTTATTTACTTGATTATCTCTTTTTCTTTTGAAACTAGAAGAAACATGCATAATCGAGTTATGATTCACATCGAGTAAGACATAAATGCCGCATTGGAGATAACCATTCACATATAAATCATCATCATGATAAATTGAGCAAATGTTATTATTAAAGATAATGCGAAAACCTCGCTTGTCCAACATGGAAATTGAAATAATGTTTGAAACAAATTTTGGAACATAATAACAATCTTCCAATACTAGTACTTTGCCAGTAGGCATTATTAAAGAAACTGATCCTAAAGCTAAGGCGGCAACATTTGCTCAATTTCCTACTTGTAGGTTTATTTCTCCTTTTTTCAACTATCTAGTTATCTGTAGTCTCTGCAACGTATTGCAAATATTAAAACTACTGCCTGTATCTAATACCCATATTGAAGAATCAGTGACAGTTAAAGAAATCATGAAAACATTTTTCATTAATGTCTTACCTTGTTTCTTGTTTTTCAAAGAATCAAGATACTTCTTGCAATTTCTCTTCCAGTGACCTTTCTCCTTACAGAAGAAACATTCAGCATCAGTTTGGTCAATCTTGTTCCTTTTGTTCTTGGGTTTGGTCATACCACCCTTAGGTCCAAGATGCTTCTTTTTTGGTACTTTGCCTTTCTTCTTGGAGCTCTTGCCAACTACCATGATAGTTCCTTTCTTCTTCTCAGAAGCAATTTGATGCTCATAATCAATTAGCAGATTAAGCATCTCATGCAAGTCATGACTCATCTTATTCATGTTGAAATTCACAATAAATTGTGAAAAATGAATCAGAAAGTGATTGTAGAATCAAATCTTGAGAAAGCTCTTTCCTAAGAGTGCACCCAAACTTCTCAAGTTGTTCTATGAGATCAATTATCTTAAGAACATAGGGTCCAACCTTTTCATTTGCAGCAAGTGAGGATCTAAACAGGGCCTTAGATAACTAAAATCTAACTGTCCTGCTTTGACCACCGTACATCTTCTTAAGATGTTCGACAATCTCATATGGGTCCATGTCTTGATGTTGCCTTTGGGGTTCTAAACTCATTGATGCCAAGATAATGCACTTAGCAATAAGGCACTCATCTAGGTACTTTTGAAAAAACTTGGTTGCTTCAGCATCACTCAGATCAGGTGCTTCCATGGGAGGCTTATCAATAGTGTCAATAAGCTTCTCATGCATGAGAACAATTCTCAAGTTGCGATACGAATCATCATAATTGGCTTCGATTAGTTTTCTAGATTCAAGAATACCATGAAGCGATAGAGAAGACATACTGTTGATTAAGCACACAACAAAATATAGTTATGTCAGAGCATAGTTTTTCAAACCTTTTAAAAATATAAAAATATTAATGATATTTCCACTAATTACAATAATAATATAGTAATGTAAGAAATACTTATTTCTTTTTAAGTGGATCACATAAAGCCTCTTAAAAATACTGAGCGAGTCACTTGGTTATCAAGTCGTTTCTCATACACATTCTAAAACAATGTATCATATACATTTTCAAATCAAAATAAGAAATGTCATATCACATAAGTTCCTGGTTGTCGGTCAATCCTATTGATATCAATAAATTAATTTTAATACTTCCCTAGGTTGTCTAGGCGCTCAGTATATAATTAATTTCAAAAACATGCATCTTATGCGAGAAAAAAAAATTATTAATTATAAGTCTCTTGTTCGTCAGATCGTTCCTTATTATTAATCAATTTTTTTTTACATAATATGTCTCAATTTATCTTTTTTCTATAAGTCCCCTGGTAATCAGGTCGTTCCTTATGATTAAACAATTTAATATGTAAGATAAATCAGATGATAAACCTATTTATCATTTAGATATATAACAATTATATAATTATGCACATAGCATATAAAAAAAATTTCTCTCAAATAATTGAACGAGATACAGTGCTTGAAGCGCATACCTCTTTGATATCACATATCCTAATGTAGCGTTTTTCCATTAAATTAATATCCAGCAATTTGAAAATAAAAGAATTAGTAAAAAATTACTCAAAATTGAAGGAAAGGTTTAATCTTTTAAAAGGAATCCAAATAAAAAAAAACTTTATTCTCTTTTATATAAAGATACCAATGTATATGATATGGAATACCTCCAGCAAATCAAGCACCATATTAACAACCAATTGCAAACATTTCACCGATTCAAAACAACATCCACGTAACAAGATTACAAATTGCACAAAAAAAAATTGATTTGACAATGTAATCATGCAATCATAAGGCAACATTACGTGTAAGTAAATAAAAATTGAAACTTTTTCAAATTTTGTTAAATATAATTTAAATACGAAAGACCCATGGCTCTGATACCAATTGTAGGAAAAAAGGTGTTCAAAAACACATATTGCGAAATAAAAGGATCTATTTTGTATTTAAATTATATTATAAACATATGACATATTAAAAAATGTACCTATTGATGACCTCTTGAAGCATAAAAATTCTTCATCAGTGTGAAGACTCTACATGTATCCACACCAAGATTGACCTCTATTCATCAACAACTTTGACAAGTGGAAATATAAGAATAGAGAAGTGATTTTTGGGATCGATTCAACGTGCAGCCTAAGACTATTTATAGCACGCTAAGGATACCAAATTTTTGATCAAATCAAAATCTTTATTGATAGTATCCTTTTTAAGCTATATTATTTCTTGTTACTTTTTATTGCTAACCATTTAATAATTAAAATTGAAATAATAATTCACCAAGTCAAACTTTTATCTAGCCGCCTTTTCAACCCAAACTCCAAATACAAAATCATACATGTTTGTTTCTCTTCTTTCACCAAATCTTTCATATTATTTATATTTTCAGTGCTAGCAAAAATATAATAATATTCCACCTTTTTGAAATTAATTAATCATTTGATCATATTAAATTCTCTAATTTAATTAATCATCAAATATTAAAATAATTTCTTTAACAGAGATTAGAACACTCGTTTGTGTGTGACCCCGTAGGTTCAATAATAAATCGGTAATATATTAATCAAATTAATATACTAATCAAGGTAGGCATCTAGCAACGCTCCTTAATGTCCGGATAGCATGAAGTAACATTTTACTTTCAAGAACCATTAGCAGAGTAGTGTAATAATTTCTTCCATCTTTACAACTCTGGGTTAACTTTAGAGTATGATATTACTGTCAAACCCTTTTGAGTTAACTCATAATGACTTAAGAAACTCATTTCTTCTTTCATTTAATTTTCCTGGCCAGGATATAATTTTATTCATAGAACTCAAACTCATTATCAAGAGTTGATGGATTCCTTCTTTATTAATCATTAATTCTACAGGTATTTAATCATATCCAATATCCATTCAACAAGTGCTCTAAAGCATTAGGTGTCCGGAATCAAAATACAACAAATAACCTGTTAATTACTATGACAATTTCAAGTCAAAGAAAACTATTATACATCTTCTTGAGAATTTTCTATCGACAGTTTATGGTAAATTTTAACCATTAGAAAATTTCAATTGAGTCAGTTCAATGATCACATCAACATGTGACTCATCTATATATGCAAATTAATAAATAAGATCTATTAATATTTATCCAATAAATACTATCACATATATATAAATCTATCTGGATTATTGATATCCTATTTACAATAATCCTATGATCAAGAACGGTTTAAATTAAAACTAGAACAAACTTGTTTTTCATTATCATAATCTCTATTATAATAACAAGTCTTTAATTTTAATCAAAGACATTATCAAATGGACCATTTGGTCAAATAGTAAAATATGACAATGAAAATAAAATAATACTTTATTATTAAAATTAGAATTGATTACATGATAACTTAGATCGTGGGTATACAAATTTATTCCCAACACTACCCTTGTACCTTTCTCATCAATGCATACTTTTATGTTCCATGCCAAGCCCCTCATTACCCACTATTCTAGTTTATTGCAATGCCTTTTTATAGAGCCACATCCACGAAGAACATAATGGTAGGCGGGATAAACTCCAACGATTCAAATTCAAAAACAACAAAGCTATAATGACAATTTTGGTTATATAGTTAGACTACAATGATGAATTCAACACACTATAATAGGCACCTAAATAAGCAACTGACAACTACTCACTCAACCACTCAGCATATAAACAAACCATGTATAGAAACCACATTGTAGACATATACATGCATTACACAATTAGAGTCAACTTCCATCTGACATCACGAAAATCAAAGCTAATTGAATCTATCTTTCCTAGTTACCGCAACATTTCACTCAAATGTTTGTATATCATGCATCCAGTTCCAACATTATTGTGAGCCTGCAAAGATAGGAAATATCCTGACAATATTAACACGGACTATAATCGCATGTGTACATGATATCTTCGTCTAAAAACTCTTAAAACATTGCACGAAGTTAGAGTGTCACATTATAACCATTCACAAACAAACACAAAAGTACAAAAAAGTCAAAATACGTAGAAAATATTGTTAGCAAAAGAATGCATGGGAGTGTAATCATGGATGTGTTTCTTATTGATCCCACTATTAGAAAATACACTTTCTACATCGGTTATTTATGACTTTTTACATAAGTTTTTAACCGATGTTGAAAGTATTATCGTTAACATCGATTTTAAAAAAAACTGATGTTAACGTAAAATTGACAACATCGGTTATTTAAATAACGGATGTTATATAATAAGAATTACACAAAAAAGTATTAATGTTGACAGTTAACATTGGTTTTCTGTAAAAAAAACCGATGTTAACGTAAAAGCTGATGTTAACGTACATATTAATGTTGATAGTTAACATCGATTTTGTTTTTTTTACAGAAAACCGATGTTAATATCCAAAACATTAACATCAATTTTTTTTCCCTAAAAACCGATGTTAATGTCCAAAACGTTAACATCAGTTTTTTTTTTCCAAAAAATCGATGTTAAGATACGTCAACATCGGTTTTTTTTTTTACAGAAAACCGATGTTAATATCCAAAACATTAACATCGATTTTTAACAAAAATCGATGTTAGTGTATGTTAACATCGGTTTTTTCGAAACAACCGATGTTAACGTTTTGGATATTAACATCGGTTTTCTATAAAAAAAACCGATGTTAAGATACACAAACAACATCGGTTTTTTTAAAAAATCGATGTTTTTAAGAATTTTTTTAAAATACTCTCTCTGTTTTTACAAAAAATCCAAAATTTAACCTTTAAATTTAAAATCAGAACACACAGCACGCAACTTATATCATTTTCATTTTGCTTTCAAATAGGTTTTAGCAGAAAGCTAGCTAGTAAACTATCAATTGTAAAAAATCAATTGATAACTATGAATAACTACAACAAAGATTATTCAATGTTAAAATGAAACAACAATTGTAAAAAATGTAATGCAAGTTATGGTAAACTAATTAAGTAACCTAAAGTTACATAGTTCCCTAACATCCTATGTTTGATTTCTAACTTTTATTGTGCCCACTGGATGCGAAGCGCCTTCAATCTCTCTGCTTCCAATGGTCTAACATCATTAAAATACTGCATGATCAAATAAAAGATAAATTAATAATGTAATAACAATGATAAGAAAATCAACTTTGTTTGAAATAAACAATTACCGTTTCCCAATTATTCCTGAAAGTTCCTAAGATTATCGTGGACATCCAGTGCATGACATAATAGCCGCACTCAGTGCTTCCTTTTTGTCTATTATAATAAATACATAATGAAATTTGGATATTAATTTAACTTTAACTACAAGTAGAAGTGAATAGGCATTTTGGTCCCTGTCTTTGTAGCCTTTTTGCATATTAGTCCCTAGCCTATTGAGTTTAATGCTATGTTAACATACATCAAAGCAAGTAATAGGAAGTTCCACACCAGTGACTGTTGTTTTAATTTACAATATCAAACCATTAAAAAACTAATTTGTGGACATCAAAAAACTGAATCGTTAATGTGTGTATTTTCATTTTAGTGAGGCCATCATGAATGTCATTTCAAGCATATCAAGGCCTCCCATGAAATCATGTTGCCAGATTTACTAAAAGGGAAAACATCACACATTTGCAGGTAATAGATAAACAAGTAGAGTTATCAGTTGATTGTTGGTCTTGATTGAAGTAAATTGGCACATATCAATTGCCATATGATAGAGCAAAGATTAAATTTGATAGAATCAAAATGTTATAGGTTCTGCAGAAGTATATGTAAATAAAATATGCATATAGTAAAATTACAAATAAGGATATGGTAATATATAACAATTTAATTATATGGCCCCAAACATAAATAAATAGATAAACTTTGATATGTTATTAGAATCAAGGACAATGACAAGGAAAATGAATTTGGGATAGTGGATGACAATATGGCATGCTAAACAATTCTAAAAGCAGAGGAACAAAACATGACATGGAGTCAAATATCACAGAAGATCAAAGATTACTCAAACTAAGACCAAAATGACAAATTAGAATTTAACTTCAAATCAATTAAAAAGGAGAAAGCAACATGAGAGTATTCTGTAGCTGCATAGCAATCCACATAAGGAGAAGGTTGCAGTGAGATAAGAGAAATTGCAAGTGAATAGATAGAATCAATATCCAGACCAGAAAATCGGTGCCAATTAATCTTTTTATCCATATAGAGCCTATTAACATATAACATAAACATTGATTAGATTTTTAGCCTACAACTGCTTAAATGAATGAAAGAGACCAAGCTACATCAGCAATGATCAACATTACTTTCATTATCTTTGTAATCCCATCTAAAAAATGATCAACATCTCCTACTTTCGTTGTTACCCAGAAATTAGTATCATGAAAAAAAAGATTGAAAATTGGAAATCAATTCATAAAAAATAAACAGTTCTAAAAAGATTAAAACTTTTTTTTTTGGGTGGGGTAGAGCAATGCAGAAATCTTATTCAGGAACATGCACTTGTCAACACACAAACAATGATTGCAAGTAAGCTGAGCCACCTTGTAATTAGAATGAGTTTATTCCAATTTTCCTTTATCATTCCCTTATGCGGGTCTATTTTCAGCAATTTTCATTTATTAAATTTGTATTTGTTAACCAAGATATGTAGTTGAACAATGAGCACGCAAACAACTAGATCTTCCGAATATGAAATCAGAAATTGATCATGAAACAGAAAATGACAAAGGATTAAAACAAACAAGTAGGAACGATTAAATCAATTGATCACGAAAAAGAAGGGCTAATAATGTATCAGCCAATCATTTAGGATTGTCTATAGATACCCTTCACAGTGCAAGACTAATTTACCAATCAGAGATCAAACTTATAGTTGAAACTAGCAAAAGGCAAAGGAACCCTAAAAATTTTTAGTCAGGGAAGAATATCGTCCTAAAATGGAAAACTCAAGAGGCAAAAGTTACAAGTAAGAAAAACACTTTAGCAGCAAAAAACCAGAAATAAACATTTGTGTATTTTCATTCAATAGGTTCTCTCTCATTCTCTCTATTGTGTGTGTGTGTGTATGTGTGTGTTTGATATCAACTATTTCATTAAATGCATATGGCATGACAAGAACCAATTAGTAATCATATTAAACACGAGAGACAACAACAACATTGTATAAACTCAATATAGTAATTTACAACTACAAATATTCATTTGGTGGTCAACAAATTAGTTGAGCAACTTGCATGAAACTTGAACAGATTTAGCATGGAATCAAAATTATTGTACCCGTTGCCTCTTTACTTGAGCGAATACAGATCCATAAAAACAACAAAATGCAGTAATTTTTGAACACACCAATAAATCATAAAAACTCATACCTCAATGGACAATCCCTCTCTTTTCAAGTCACCACTAGTGATGGCAGAACTGTCACAACCTTCAATGTGGCACTAACCAATTGCCAATTTAAAGTTAGGGCACCAATCTATTAGCTTATAAAAAATATCCAACCCTATATCAACCTCATGGACAAAATGTAGTGTTTCAACTGAAAGATTAACAAACCAATAAGGACTCCAAAGGGAATCTCTTAGGAGGTAACACGTTAGAAATACTGATGTCATTATAATATATATAGGATAAACATTAAAAGCCACTAAATTTAACTTAAGTTATGCAAGCCACTAAATTTTTCTGCGGTTTACTAGCTATGGAGTGTACTATTATCAACACTTTCTATTCTCTCTAGCTAGTTTCATGTATGCTCAATACTATATATCAATACTAGGCATCAACAAATTTATATTGGTGCTTCCTATTTTACAAAAGCAAGCTTGCATAACTTCGGTGCCAGATTCCAATATACATACCCCAGAAACCCTAAATAAATCAATCCCCAGAAAGCAAGTGCTAGCCCCTCTCATTGGGGCATTATTTACTAACTAACAAACAGACTCACTTATTTGTTACTTGCTTTTTATGTCTGAAACAGTAAGAATCTATAATACAAATGTTCAAAATGTAGTGTTAATTACCATTTACTAAATTTCCACAGTCCATGTATTCTTCCAAATTCACATGTCTACTTTATCAAAATCATGGAACAAGGCAATAATTAATAACTTACCTTAAGTCCAAGTTCAATTTGTAAATTCAGCATTCAACAAAGTCTTATTCAATGTTCACATTACTTTATTCTTTGAACATTCCAAAATCTCTCCAAACATGATCAACCTAGTACATAATTTGCTTTTGATTGTCCATGATATTTTCTGGTGCATTTGAAAGAACACTGCAATGAACTTTAGACCATAGAGTCAAGTCAGCAGCCATAACCATCCTGAGCAGCCCTATTGCTCTGGTTTTGTTTTGCATTTTTTATTTGGCTTTTGTGGTTTTAATTTGACTATTTATGAACCAATAATTTAGTGTTCAAATCTCAAATTTGTTTGGCTGGTGTCTCAAATTCATATCTTCTCCATTTAATAGGCATGCATGCAGTTCAATATTTCACCTAATGGTATGGTTAAGGCCAGCTTTATATTAAACTCTTCAATATGAAAAAAAAAATGATGAATTTAAATTCTCTTTAATCACTGTCATGTATGCTAATAATAAGTTATTCTCTAAATAGTTTGGATGCTATGTTTTTCTGGCAGTGCACCTATCGCTGATTGAGCTTAGCTTCAGATCAGGCCATTCCAAGACTGTAAATGCTTTTTCAGGGGTTAGGAGTAATAAGTAAGGATAGTATAAATAGAGGGCCACTAATCTACAAGCCGCTTTTGTAGCCACATGCTCAAAATCACAAAAAAGGTCTGCAAGGATCTCTTTCACTCTTCAGATCATGTAAGAAATGTAGCTTCCAATGTTTAGGACTTAGTTTTGGAAACATTAATTTAGACCATTGAGAGTGTTCTGTAATGTAACTGTCGAAAAGGACTAATTTTTACAGCATTACAAACTATACCACTGTCTTTGGATCAATTTTAACTTTTTCTAAAACTAACTATCACGCAGTGGAGAACAACACCATTCAACATTCCAATCAAATTGCATTTTAAAAATAGAAATAAAAATGAAGCAAAATAAAAATCAAAGGCAGTAAAACAAACACTACCATCATAGTTTCACATTACTACCCAAAAAAATAGAATAATAAAATAGGGTTATGGAAACCCTCTACAGTGATCATTTTGTGTAACCACGTGAACAAAGCTACTGTTTTTTCGGAACTAACAACATTTTCGTGGACAACCATTCTCTCAAAACACAGTGACACAAACATTCGAAGAATCGCGGCAGAGACGTACCTCAATGGCAGTGACTGAGAGTGAATGGAAAGACACACAGGTTGCAGTGACAATCGCGGTAGAGACGAAGTCCTTTGCGGTAGTCGCAGCTTCAACGGTAGTGGTACCTTCAGCTCAACTTCAATGGCAGTGGTAGCAAGAAGAAAGAGGAAAAAGGAGAAAAGGCTAAGGTCTGCGTGCGAGGGGCAAAATGATTTTGTGTTTTAATTTATGAAAAGAGCAACATCGGTTTTTTTAAAATAACCGATGTTACCTGAATTACATAACATCGATTATTTAAATAACCGATGTTAATATCAAATGGTTAACATACGTAACATCGGTTATTTAAATAATCAATGTTAACTAACTTGACTTATTTACAAAAATGCCATCGTGCTTTTCTTAACATCGGTTTTTTAAAAAATCGATGTTAATCGTGCGATGTTAAATCTATATTTTTTAGTAGTGTCTACTTCACAACCATAAAATATGCACCCTAATCAACTTGATCGTATTACTAATATCTACTTTGAAGGATACAATTTTGTCATATAACTTCCAATAAATGTTTAAGCTATACAAATTAAATTATAAGCCTAAAAAATTAACTTTAACGAAGATAAGTTTTTATCATGATTCATTGCTGCTGGATTTAAGTTAGTAGATTAGTTGTGCACTTCATAGCCAATGAATGGAAATATATATTTGAAAAACATTAAACTTGTATTAAAAACTGATGATGGCTTAATCTTGAAGGATCCTTTTATACTTATCACTAAAATCTGTTTCAAATAAGCAAAGCAACAAAAATGATGCTGACAGTGGATTATAAGATGTGTGTTTCACTAATCAGAATGGCTATAACAAATTTGTTATCATGGTAGTGTTCCTTTAACAACCAACTGAAAATGATAAGCAAGACAATGAGATCTTCATGGTACTGTTATTTGAGCAGTTAGGCATTTTGTCCAACGAAAGGGATTCATGGTTGTTAAAGGATATATGAATAAAAAAAAAAAAGGAACACATGTGACCAGGCAAAGGGAAAAATTAAATCAATCAAGGGGCTACTATTTATGAGAGTCAAGATTGCGTAGAAAAGGGTCATTTTGTCACCTAATTTAATATTTGAAATACAAAACATTATAATAGCTATAATAAATTATTTTAAAGATTTTTACATAAGTTATTTTAAAATTAAAGCCAGGGATTCAAAAAAGTAGAAATTATTTTGATAATTTTGTAATTTTTTAGTTTTAGAGCTCTTTCAAATTAACAGTTGTTTGAAATTTTTTATTTTTTTAAAATATTTTAAAAACTAATGCTCTCATTAAATGAAAAAATATATTCATAAAAAATAAAAATATTATGTAAAATTAATTTAATCAACATAAAATTATTTTAATGATAATAAAAGTACAAAATATACATTTAATTTTTTAATTTAAAAATATCAAAATTATTTCAATTAATAAAAATTAACATTAAATACTATTTAAAAATGTTTGATTATATATTATTAATTAAATAAATTTAAGTGTAGCATTAGTTACAAAGAAAAATTATTAAAATTTCTATATTATTATTCAATAATATTTTTATAGGATTAAAAACTTTATTTAAACAAAATCCAATAGTGTTAATACATATTCAAAATGATTTCATCAATAATCCAAATATTATTTAATAAATCTATAGGTGCAATTAAGAACTCAAAAACTTAACTACAAATTACAATTTTAATAAAAATATACGAAATATAAAATAAATTAAGGAATAAAAATATAATTCTTTTAAAACATTAAATTTTATTTAACTATATTATTTACTAAATTCAACAATGTTATTTTATTTCATGTAATAAAAATTAAGAATAATTAATATTTTTAATTTTATGAAATAAGTAATTTAAAAACAAATTAAGACCTTACGATAAATAAAAATAATTTAAAATTAACTATAATATATCATAATTATTTAATTGAGAAACAAGTGACTTGCTCAAATTGGAAAATGAGTGAAAATGAAAACTAAAATTAAGTTGTGGTGGGATTTGAAGATAGATTTTTTTTTATCCGTAAAAATTGAAAACATGTATAAGGTAATCACAATAATTAATGAATTATGCTCAATCAACTGAGTTAGATCATCATAAGTTTGAAGAGGGAGAACTATGTGAAAAAGATCCTCCTCACAATCTTAAAACACTACTAAAAAAGTTATTTTTTACGACACACATTCTAAGACGGTTATGCATAACCGTCTTAGAATGTCACACGGTGGCAATTTTGTAAATAATAAAAGTTATGCGACGATGGTTTTATAAAAACCGTCCTAGAAATTAAGTATTCAAAATATTCAAAGACGGTTTTATTGGAAAATTATCTTTGAAATTTGTGCACCTTCTTAATTATTTTGACGCTCAGAATTGGATTCTCTTTCGTACACCTTTAATTTCTTTGCGCACTCCGACCTCTTCCATGCAGTAGAAGCTTCCATAGACTCCTCCTCCCCCTCAACCCCCACCTCCTTTCCCTCACCCTCAAGTCTTGCACCGTCCTCAACCTCCCCCTCCTTGCCACCTTCCTCCACACCCACACCGCCAAGTCCTCCATCCTCCGTAACCCCTTTGTCTCCTCCACTTTCCTCCGCATCTACGGCACCTGCCTCTCCATCCCCTTCACCCACCAACTCTTCCTCCAAACCCCACCGCCGCATCGAAATGTCATCATTTGGAACGCCATCATCTCCCTCCACGCGCACAACAAAAGGAGGGGGTGAAGTTGGTGTTGCAATATTCGAGGGCAGCGAGGATGGTATTGTTGTTGTCTCCAGGGGGTGGTGGCAAGTTTGGCGGTGTCGCCGATGAGAACGAGGTCGGAGTCTAGGTAGATGATTTTGAGGATGCGGGAGGGGAGGAGGTTGGTGAGGTAGTTGCGAACGTAGTTGAGGGGGCACCGCAGTCCAGGGCGGAGCGGATGGAGGTGGAGATGAGGTCGGAGACGGCGATGATGGCGTCAAAGGGATGGATTTGGAATTTGAGTTAGGGGAAGGAGTTGGAGAGGGTGCGGTTGAGGAGGGAGGAGGAGGTGGCGGTTGAGAAAGCAACAATAAAGTCAACAAATGAGCTGCATTTAGATCCCAAAGATTCATTGTTTTTAATAGGAGGCTTTGATTGAAAATCATTGTTAGCAACTATGGATTTGTATTTTACTTCTCAGAATGTGATCACATCTCTTAAGCCTATGAGCTTAGTTCGTTCATATGCTTTAGTTGTGTGGTTGAATGGTGAAATTTATGTTTTTGGTGGTGGAAATGGTTATGTTTGGTATGACACAGGTATGAGATCTAGTTCTGCTTTTCAAATAATTATATTTTGGAATGAGATGAAGCTTTGTCAACCCTTTTATCTTCTATTTGTGTAGTTGAATCATACAATCCAGTTCATGACAGCTGGACCTTGTGCCGCTCTTTGAACCAGAAGAAAGGACGCTTGTCAGGAGCTGCTCTGAATGACAAACTATTTGTTGTTGGTGGTGGCAATGGAGTTGACAGCTTTTCAGATGTTGAGATGCTTGAGTTAGATATTGGGCGGTGGATCCCTACACACTCAATGCTAGACAAGGTAAAATGGGACAATCAAATGATCAATATTTCAGGTCTTGACTAAGATTTGAGAGGTATAATTATGGGTAAATGCAAAATGACACAGTAAATTATGTGATTTTTTAGGCTTAAGCGTCTAAAGATGTCAATTGGAATTAATATTTCACAACATTTTATCCATTTAAATTTTATTTTTGTCAGTTATTTTTTTTAAAGAGCTAACTTTAAAATTGTTTAGGCCTTTAGGTTAGCTTATATCATGATTTAGTATGTATGTTTGCATCAGGTATTGTTACCGGCCTTATACCTTTAATGTACTTGTCACTTCTAAGATGACCTAAGTCTTTTCTTTCTCACATGGCAGAATAAATTATGTAATCATTTAGATAATTTCTTTGAAAAGAATAAAAACTATTTATCTTATTACTTGAATGCTCTTTATATTTCCAGAGATTTGCTCTTGTTGCAGTGGAATTCAATGGTGCAATCTATGCCACTAGCGGATTTGATGGAAATGATTACTTAAGTTAATATTTATAACTTGATTTTGGTTCTAGTTTTTAACTGAATGGTTCAATTTATTTATATAATTAGTTGAAACTTATCATGCAAATATGGCTGATCTAGACTATGATATATATATTTTATATATTAGAGGGTGTTATTTTTTATATGTACCAATGTGAATGACACTTCTACATAACTTTAGGTCTGTTGAAAGATTTGATCCAAGGGATCATTCTTGGACCAAAATACCAAACATCATGAATGTAAAGCGAGGCTGCCATTCATTAGTTGTTCTAAATGAAAAATTGTAAGCTCAACGTCTTTTTTCTCCATAACTGCATTTTATTTTCATTAATGAAGGAGCAATTGATCTTGCTCAAGGATACTGTTGTGAGTGTTTTGCAATGTGTTAATCTTGACCATGCCAACTTAATGTTGTTCCAAAATATTCTGCCCAAATCCCAAGCAATTTGTACACAAGATGATTTTGAAAAGAATGGAGGGAATAATCAGTAAATTTTATAAATCTAAACTTGGTTGTTATTCATTTATGTGTTTGGAAAGTGCTCAACTTATCTTTGAATCATTTTGGACAAAATCATGTCACCATAAACAGGGTAAAATTCTATAAATAAAGTATTGCTATTCTAACCATAGATTTAATGTAACTCTTGTTTCAAATTTTTGTGTGCTTACTGAGACATGTTTCACTTAAAATTCTTGCATTGCATAGGTATGCACTTGGTGGCTTTGATGGTGACAAAATAGTTCCAAGTATTGAAGTGTTTGATCCTCGTCTTGGGGCATGGACGATAGGGGAACCAATGAATCATCGTAGGGGGTATTCTGCTGTTGTAGTTGTCAAGGAATCCATTTATATGATTGGAGGAGTTAAAGTGTGCGAGAACATTGTAGATACGGTGAGTAAATCTATTAATACTATATTTTTCCTTTGAAGAAACATTTAGGACTAGCTTGATAATAACTATCTATCTAAATATATATACATCACAGGTTGAGAATTACTAGGAAGGTTAGGGATGGCAGGAAACTTGCACTACAACAGCTGTTAAAAGGTGTTTCTTGTTAGCTATTGCCTGCAGTCATGAGTGACAAAGGTTCTTCAGTGGTCACATAGACACAAATTTTTGTAAAGTCATAGGATGAGGAGATAATTTTGCATAACTTTGTGTATAAGATATATAACAGGACATCAACATTTTATATGAATTGTTTGGTTATTCCTATAGTTGACCCCATTTTCATTTTTAATCAACTAAAATTTGAAGTTGTTAGTGTTGTTTGTTGTTTTCTATTTTCTAATTCATCATATGAGGTTAATGGTAAAGATGATGTTTTTGGGGCAGGAGGAGTATAGGAGGACGGAGAGGATGGCGGCCATGGAGCCGTGGAGGTAGGTTACGTCCAGTGTCATGGCCACGTGGACTGCCTCGTCTAAACATGTGTTGGTGGGTGAGAGGCGAATGGTGGGACTGCATTTAAAGCTTGAATGGTGTTCACGTTCTACGGAACTAAAGATATTTGGTTGGTTTTGCAATGTTGTTATCCTAGATTTGTTATTTTCTCTCTTGTATATTTTAGTGTTGACATTGTGTAGTATACAGGTATGAGCTTATCAAGATGAATCATTTTAGGGGATTATCACTTGGTATTGTTAAGCTATTCTCTAAGCAGGTATGTCAATTCTTTGCATGACCTTTCTACTTGGTCCTTTTGTTGGTTTTGTTTTCTTGTCATAATCTATTTTCTTAAATTTGTTACAAGATTTTACATGGACTGGCTCTACTAAATTTTTTTCTTCAGTTAGTGTTGCCCAGCTCATTCTGAGAAATTTACATTATTTTTTAAAAAATTTCTATTTTCCCCTTTTCGATATGCTCGTATTATCCAAAAGCTTGGTTTCCCAACCAATTTTTTTTACCAATCTCACCACATGTATGTTTCATCAAATTAATGAATTTTTGAACTCAGGTAAAATACTCAGTTGTGGTTTCTTTCTTGATCTGTCATCAGTAATAGTTCATACTCCATGCTTGTACAAGGACTACAATCTAACTTTCTTAACTTTAACTACAACTATATGGGACCGGTTTAAAATGTCTTATGATTAAACAGAGGCATTGCAATCCTTCTTTGCCTCCTTGTAAGTTGATTTTTGTGCTTCTGTTGGGCTGTCCCCTAATTCTTGAGTGCCACCTTTCACAATTTTCAGCACCTCTTGGAACCAGAGATGACCTTGTGACTAATTTCTCAAAGTTCTTGCCATCAAGAAGAGGCATGTTGGCCGGGAAAGAACTATTAGAGCCTAGAACTCTTGTCATTGTGAAATTCAAGTGAGATATTTATATTAGATCGAGTTTAATTAGTATTCTTAAATATACTATTATAGCATTCATACAAGAATCTTCCTTAGCCTCTTCTCTCCGATGTTGGCCTCGCCAAACAATTAAAGGTATAAAATGACTAACCAAATATATGAGCAAATTTGCTTCACTTAACTTTTCTTGACTTCATCCTGATCATTAGAAAGGGCTTAGAGAATATGTGCTAGTCAATAAATCTTCATTACTGAGAAGAGAATGACTGAAAACAAGAATCTTATTTTTTTTTTAGAATCTAAGTAATAACTAGCTAATGGATGTTGCTTTGGTCATCCCCTATGGAAATTGTGATCTTAAAGCCCTACTGGCTTCTATATGTTACATTCTCAGTTTAGTTACTAAGTTCGCGATTATTAAGTTTTGATAATATAAATAAGCCCAAAAGGCAAAAGTAACAGATTACAAAAACACTTGTTCGGGCAAAGAGATGCCTATTTGTTCTTTTTATTTTTTTGTTACCAGAAGAGATGCCCAACTTGTCACAAAATAAATGCAAGAAAAAAAGGTCGTTGTGAGTAGCTGTTGTGAATCTAAAGAAAGTATATTGGACGTATTGAACTATATCGGTGATGTTATTTTTTGTGTGCTAGTATTGGGCATGTAATGTAATCAACAAGAATATTAGGTTCTCTATACATGTAATTGGATACAGAACTTGAAATTAGATTTTGAATTTAGTTTCATCCATCACTTTGATCTCACAACTGGCATTATAAAAAAGATTAATTTGTTTTTAAGCTTAATTGTATTTTTACTCTTCTATACTACAACTATATGATTTTGATACTTTAATTCTAGTCATGTTTCTTCATCATGATTCCATCTAATAATTAACTTAATTTGTTGACATGACAAACTATAACATGGCATTACAACTAATGACTATGTAGTGTTTGATTACTAATTGGTTCCTTGGGTATTATGCTTTAGGATTTTAAAATTCAGAACATTGTCGGCTCTTGTGATGTCAAGTTCCCCATACGGATGGAGGGCCTTGCATATTACCAGGGTGCTTTCTCAAGTGTAAGTTTTTATTTTTTATTTTTTGGGAAAATAATTCGTAAGGTTGGATTGGTCACTGGTGACTTTTATATCAAAATATTTTTTGTTTTCACAATCAATGTTTGGCTATCTTGATGTTTAGTGGCCACTTATAATTTTAAGGGTGTTTTTTTAGAATTATATAACTTGATATGAAGTAATCTACAAAAAAAAATGTATTGTTTTAAGCACTATGCTGTAAAGTATGGAAAACATTGACTGGTACTGAATTGCAGATGAAAACTGAAACTAATTTCCATGGCAACCAAAAATCAACAAGGTTGTTTTAATGCATTGCCCAATGTTGTAGATACTTCTAGATGGAAAGGCTTTTAGAGTTTTAAAATTTTAAGTGGAGTGAAATGGTTAAACTTCACTAATAGTATTATAATCATGATGTTTGTGTGATGAAGAAAGTATAAATTATCAAAGGGCCATCTTCTATTATGTCTATGCTTGTCTAAATTCTAGAAGTAGAGGAAAATGATGGATTCACCGAGTCTTGCTTATTTGTGGTGGCAATATGATCCAGAGCTGTTTCCAGGGCTAATCTACCATATGAAGCAACCTAAAATAGTCTTGCTTATATTTGTATCTGGAAAAATTGTTCTAACAAGAGCCAAGGTAATATTTTTGCTTATAATCCCCAGCACAATACCCAACACTAAATTTTTGTGTGCATAGTATATATTATTTGTGAGTTAGAACTTTTGAGTAAGTGGTGTATGGTGAAGACATAAACTGGCTTATAAGACTCGCTGGAAAAATAATGCCTGGCCAAATAACTGTCAAATTACTCAACTTTTCCAAAGAAGTGGCAATGCCATTGTCCCAAATGTGAATCTATAACCACCGAAGGGAAGAAAAAATGTACACCAAAATGCACCAAATTCTAAGACAATTGTAGTATGTAGATCCCTCATTCTACACTGCATTAATGAGCTTTGCCTCATTCTATAGTGAGTGCCTATTGTATCCTAGTGGGGTTTGGTTCCTTTAATGTTCCCACCTAGGCCACCTCCTCCCAATGTTTGACATGTATAGAATAGTATAATAGCTTTATTTATTTCCTATTATAAATAATTAAATATAGATATGCATATACTAAAAAAAATACTACTATTTATCTCAGTATCTTTGGGTCCACCAATTTAAACTTGCTAATTATGTGATAAGATTAAACCTCATTTTTCTAGTAGGATGGAGAAGCAATACACACCTCCTTCAAAAAGAGATTTTCACCGAGGATACATTTGATCTGCACAAAGATTCAACGATAGAATATGATCTCAGAGGAAAAACACAAATTCTGATAATTTTTCACGCGTTTGGATTAAGGGAAAATGAGAAGAGAAAAAAACTATATACATGTCTCTTAAAAAAATTGGTTGAGCGTTTAGAAAACAAATATACAATCACACATTTACCTTATTTCATTTAATATCATTTTATTATATTTAAATATTTAATATGATTACATTTTTAATTCAAGTGTTTTATGTAACCAAATATGTGGAGATAAACTTAACTTTTTTTTTCTTTCATAATTCAAATAACCTAAAACATCACCTATATTTTCTTCTCTTCTTACTCGGGTGTGTTTAGGTATAGAATTGATGGTTCCAAGATTATGAAGGTAAAGATTACAACCATCAACTTGACACTTACAGAGGGGGCAACCTGTGGTAATTTAAAAGTTAGTTATTATGTCTTTTTAAATGATCACATATTAATTGGTAATGTTTACTAATTAAATTATTATTTAACGTTGAACATAGTGAAAAAGTTCAATGTTTATTATTCCTAGTTTACCAATAATTTCTCTTCTTTAAAATTGCTAGTTTTATATTCTATTAATTAGTGTTGTTTTATATTTATATCTTAATTATAATGTCTTATAATGAATTAATTATGATTTAATTTATAATATGAGAAGATATATAAATAAAGGAAGAAGAAAAAGAAACAAATAGACAAAGGAATTGAATATGCTATATGGATTTTTTAAAAGGCATTCTAAGACCGTTTTCCAAAAAATCGTCTTAGATTACATTCTAAGACGGTTTTCCATAAAACTGTCTTAGAATCCTAAAATTATTTTAATTTTTTTTGTTTAAAAAAAAAATTCTAAGACAGTTGTATGAAAAAACCGTCTTAAATTGTAAGCATTCTAAAACGGTTTTTTAGAATCCTAAATTTATTTTTATTTTCTTTTAAAAAAAATTATAATCTAAGATAGTTTTTTGAGAACCATCTTAGAATGTAATCATTTGAATATGGTTCTCAAGAGCTCATCTTGAGAACCGTCTTAGAATGTGTTACTTTTCTAAAACGGTTTTTTAATAACCATTGTAGAAAGTAGTGAAAAAAACTCTCTTCTAACTTATTAAAACTTTTTTTTCCAAATCTTATTTTATGAAAATTAGTTGCTTATTTTTGTTAAAAAGCTTAACCCAAATTCCTTAAGGAAAAAAGCTAAAAGAAATTGAATCAAACACATTCTTAGTCTTTTTTTTCTCTCTCTCTAAAAAAATGATCTTTTGATATAAGGAACATGTTTTATAAATGAAATTGTGAATGTTAATAAGAACATAATGATCACTTTAATGAAAGAACATAATAAGATAAAAATAAGTTTTTAGTTTCTATATTTTTGGTCAAACTTAGTTTTAGTTGTAATAAATCGATCAATTTGATCCGTATACTATAAAAAATACATGGATTTAGTCCATGAACACTTATGATTAAGGCACCAAATAGAAACTAAATCCACTTTTTTTAAGTATAGGAACCAAGTTAATCAATTTGAAAATTGAAATCAAATTTGACCGAAAGTACAAGGACTAAAACCATATTTTTCTCTAACTTTAATTACTCTTTGCCAATGTGAGTTGATACAAGTGATTAAGGATTCAGGGTTAATTGTCATATTCTACGTGAATGTGGTCGATAATCTACAATTAATTCTCCTATTCTTTCTAAATGCAGGTTCAATTCTCCTTAATTCCTATAAAATCTTGCTTAGAGGACAATCCATTGTAGGAAAATCCCATGTTGTTCAAGAGTTAGTTAAAGTAACTATGATTTGATAAATTTACTTGTAGTTTAGACTTGTATATTAATTTTTGAGTAGGCCTTTGCTAACAACCCTAACATCTCATTAGCTGAAATATCAACAATCACACTAGAAGGGGGTTGAATAGTGTTTTAATCAAATATTTTTTTTGTGGAAATAATGACTTTTATCACCAATATAAATGGATAGATTTAATAGTGTCGTCCACCAAGTTGAAAAACTAGTTTTGATGAAAAACAAAGTTGGATCGTCCAATAATAATGAAGTAGGATTTTCACAAAGGTTTTTTGGGTAAACACTTCGTGAGAAAATGTGTCAAGATAAGCTTAAAAGAATACTAAATTAAATAGCTTAAAAGATAAGTAGAAACACTTGGTTTCTACTAGTTCACTCAAACAAAGTTACGTCCACTTCTCCTTTACACAATTATGAAGGGTTTCACTAATAAAAAATTTGCTTACAAACAAGTTTTCTATCCTGCCACTCCTAGCTATACAAGTATTCTTTATGCGACTCTTGACACACCTTTAGACTCCCCCTGAATCACAGAACACCCAATTATTGTTTAACCACTAAGTCACTCCTAGCTTTCACAAACAAAAGTTTGAATGAATACAATGATCTAACAACACTCAAAGAGTAGATAAACAATTAAGCTTAAATACAAATAACTTTTTTTAGCAAAGGATGAAAATATTATGTGTTGAGTATGTCATCCACCAATTTATTAGAGCTTCACTTTAGAGAACTTGTACTCATTTTTTACTTGATTATTCTTCATTGTTGATTTTTAGAGCAAGAGACACCTTTTATATACTTTAGAGAAGGATCTGTTACGGGATCAATGTTGAGCCTTAATACGTCTGTTGTCTCACTACTGGAGGTGAAAACACGCATGCTCTGAATGGCGAGGATAGGAATAAAGGTACAGACAAATGCATGTGCTCTTCTCCCACAATGAAAATGACTCTTGAGGAATATTCTGCAAAAAACCTTCTATTCCCTTATATTTTGTCATTTCCTTAAATTTGAAATGTCAGGAATTCAAATAAAGAGAGACGAAATTGAAATTCGTAAAGCGAGAATGTGCACTTCCCTTTGTGGTTAACATTGTCCTTTAGTATCTTGTTGGACATCACTTAAGAGGGTATAAAATAAGTGTATAAGTTATTTTAAGTCTAGTGGATGTTAGTAATAACAGCTCAGTGTGTAAACACTGATTTTCACAATAAGTGGACGTGGTTTATTTAACAATGTGTTGGACTCTAAGTATACCTTAAACAAAAAAAATTTCCACTTAAGAGTGGACACATACTTATGAGAGTTGTAGATGCTAATATAATAATAAGTAATCTCATTTACGAAGTAGGTCATGTTCACTTAATAGCAACTCATTAGTTCATCAATAATTTAAACTTTTGTAAACATCAAAATCCAAAGTATGATAGGTCGTCAAGTGGTTAGTGGATCGTCCAGACCTAACATTAGCGACCTCTCCGATAATATTGGATGTCTTCCATTCTAACACTTTTCATCCATGAAAAAAAACTAGGATTACTCTAGCTTTTCAAATAATTTAAAATTTTGTGTGATCTTATCCTTTACCATTTTGGAACCATGTATAATTATTAAAAATTTTAATTCACCAATTGTTACAAACTTTCTCCTAAAAGGAGGAAATAATGGTCGTACATATTTGAGTAGGTCAGGGTGGAAGAGGAGGAGTGCAAGAGTATGCTGGCTTGTTCATGGAGATCGGGTGACAACATCCAATCAAATTTAAACCGAACAAGAACTAATCTCAACTTATGTGGTAGAGAGAAGTTTGAAAATTTTGGGAAACAGATCAAATAAAGGAGAAAAAAACTCAAGCTTTTGCAAAAAAAAAAAGGAGTTATCTGAGGAGGTTCATCGTGATATTATTCAGATAGAGAGGGAGTAGGACAAGTTGCTTTGGAAATAAGAGATTTTTTGGGAACAACATTCAAGGGCCAATTATTGATTGCAAAATGGGGATTTAAACAATAGCTTTTCCATAAGAATGCTTCCCAAAGAAAAAAGACTAACTCCATTGACCATATCAAGAATGATAATGAAGTCCTTTTTGATGAAGATGAAGATATAGTTGAGGTCCTCACCCAATATTTTGATACTTTGTTCACTTCACCGAACCCCATTGGAGTTAACGAAGTAGTAGGTGCAATTAAGAAGAAAGTTATGGATTGTATGTGAGAAGTCCTCTTGAAAAAGTCATTGAGGAGGAAGTGGTGGTGGCATTAGCCTAAATGCATCCCATAATCCAACATTTTTCTATAAGCAGTTTTGGGAAATAGTGGGTCCTAATGTTTTGGATCAAGTTCTGCATATTTTGAATGAAGAAGGAGACTCTACAGGTATAAATAAAACTCATATGGTTTTGATCCCAAAATAAAAAAATCTTATCCATGCTAGTGATTTTAGGCTTATTTGTTTATGCAATGTCATTTTTAAGCTTTTCACCAAAACCATTGCAAATAGGCTGAAAACAACTTTATCCGATATATTGTGGGGAAGTGTCAAAGTGCCTTTTTCCCAAATAGACTGATCACTGATAATGCCATGATTTTCTTTGAGTGTTTTCATTATATGAAGAAGGACAAAGGTAATAAAGGATACATGGGGCTCAAATTGGACATGTCAAAGGCTTAGGAGAGAGTTGAGTGAGAGTTTTTAAGCCAAGTCCTTCTCACTATGGGTTTTCTTGATTCTTAGGTTGCTCTCATTATCACATGTGTGTCTATTATTTCTTTTTCAATTATGGTAAATGGGAGTCCTCATAGAGTTTTCCACCCTCAGAGGGGTCTTAGACAAGGAGATTCATTATCCTCATATTTGTTTATTCTATGTGTTGAAGCTATCTTTGCTTTACTTATAAAGTCAGTGGAATTAGAGGTAAGGGATAAAAGTGTCCCAATCATATCCCATGATCTCACACTTTTTTTTTTGCATACGACTATTATTTTTGCTGAAGCCTCACAGGAGGAGGCCACACATATCTCTTATATCCTCAAAGCTTATGAGGAAACATTTAGCCAAAGGATTAATTTTAACAAACCTAAGCTTTCTTGTAGCCAAAATATGCATAGTACCAGAGTGAATGACCTTATACAGTTGTTGGGTGTAAAGGCAATGAAAAGTCATAAAGGTATTTGGCTCCCTACTTTCATTGGAAGATCCAAATCTATGGTGTTCAAATTTGTCTGAGATAGAGTATGAAAGAAGCTCAAGGGGTGGAAGAAGATTGCTCTATCTAAGGCAGGAACAGAGGTTTTAATCAAGTTTATTGTTCAATCCATTCCCACATATGTTGTGGGATGTTTCCTGTTACCTCAATCTATTTGTGATGAGATAGAGAGCATGACAACTTGCTTCTTTTGAGGAGGTGATACAGATGAAAAAAAGAATCCATTGGATGATTTGGAAACTGGCAAAACACAAGAAGGAAAGTGGTCTTGGCTTTTGCTATGTTAGAACTTTCACTATTGCCTGACTAGCGATACAATGGTGGAGGATAATGGTTAATGGGAACTCATTGATCACAAGGGTCATTAAAGCATGGTGCTTTCCAAGATTTCAAATATAGGAAGCTACCAAAGGTTTTCGTCCTAGTTACATGTAGAGAAGTGTTATGGAGTCTGAAGGAATATTGGAGAATGGTTGCATGTGGAGAGTTTGCAATGGCAGAAATATCCATGTATTGTGGGATAAGTGGATTCCAAACATCCCTGGTGAACATATTCTTGAAGATGAAGAACAATATGTTAAAGAGGATATGATGGTTCACAAGATTTTTAATGAGGAAGCAGGTTTGTGGAACAATGACTTGCTTGATAATTTGTTTTCTCCCCCACATAGTGACTTGCATCAAAGTAATCCCGAGAACTTTGAGGTTGAAAAATGACTTTTTGTTTTGGAAGTATACCACAAATGGTATTTACACAGTGAAGTCTGGTTATCATGTGGCGAGAATAAGATACCACCCAATGGAATCTTCATCAAGAAACTAGGATGAGGCGAGGTCATCTAGGAGGGTTGGTGCTTCCAAAATGCAAGAACATGGCTTGGAGAGCATGCACCAACATCCTACCAATTTGAACAAATTTGGCTAAGAGGCATGTTAACGTGGAAGAAACAATGCTTTGTGCGTTAGTCATGTGCCCAAAAGTCTAGTGCATCTGGTTCAAGTGCCCTCTGGGACTCAGAATTGAAGTTGGTTGCATATCATCTTTCTAGGACTAGCTCTATAGTCGTAAAAAAGATGCAAATGAAGAAATGGAAGCTACGGTAACCAACTGTTCATAACTTCAGAATTCCAAGTTGTGAGCAAACCTTTAAAAGATGTTTTCAAATATAAGAAGTGAGACACGTAACCAGCATCTTTTCGAAGATCATGTTCAAGAGCTATTTTCATGGAGAGCTCTAGAGGAAGGGACCTACAAGATTAATTTTGATGCTGCAATAAGGAAGAACACAAGTACAAGCCTGGGATGATTGTCAGCAACTCTCAAGGGGAAGTTATGGATGTTGCGACAAAGTTCTTGGAGTCAGAGCTCGGGTCCAAGGTAGTTTTGAATCAAAGAGTTTGAAGACCTTGAAGACTAGTATTAGGATCTTTTAGTCTTAGGATCTTTGGGTTTTAATACTTTTGCAATGCCAAACAAATTTCTAAAGATGTGTCATTTGTATTGGATGTTTTTAGATTAGGCATGTTGAGTGTTTTAGACATAGTTCTCTTTATCCATGCTTAGTGGTTATCAAACATGAGAAGATACATGGATTGATCTTAAAGTTTCTAATAAGCAATAAGTTCAATATTGTGTAATAGATTACCAAGCTTATGTAATGAATTACAAAGTATTAGAACAAGCAATATACTTCTCTTGAAATATTGGCAACTTTTATCGAATTAATTGATTACCAAGTTTTGTAATTGATTACCCAAGATAGTTTCAAAAGAAGAGAGTCTTTGTAGCTCAAAATAATCGAGTACCACATATTGTAATCAATTAGATTGCATTTGGAAATTAGGAGTTCTCTGTGTTTTGAAATAATCGATTACCACATTTGATAATCGATTATTCCAGAAACCATAGAAGCTTGAGAAACTCTTTGTGAAACGAGATAATTGATTACCCCATTCTATAATCGATTACCAGGTTTCTAGAAATGCAAAACATGAGGGATTTGAATGAATTAATCAATTACCTTATTAGTTAGTCGATTAAATATGTTTTTTCTGTTAAAATTATATATACCCTTACTTTTTCATTCTCATTAGTGACTCTTGATTAGATCTTATCTTTTGAAAATACTTTCTGAGAGCCATTTAAGGGAACCACTCTGCATTTCAACGAAAGGTTCATGATGATCAAGATTCATTCAATCTTCATCATGGTTTGAGCAAGGAAAGAAAGACTTGAAGATATTGTGATTTGCACATTCAAATGTATTTAATCCTATTTTAATTTCTTTCTAGTTTTTAACCCTGATTAGGGTTATCAAGGGTTTATATGAGTTGATAGGGTTTCAACTCTTGTTCTTTCTCTTCTAGGGTTTAAGAGAAGAGCATAATTTTACTGAATTGCTTGTGCATAGTATTTGTACTTAATTCTCTGTTAGTGGAAGTTCTAAAGGGTCTTAGAACAACTGAATGTAGGTTTTTATAAGATTGAACCAATATAAATTCTATGTATGATTCTCTTTTTCTCTAAACCTTTACTTTGATAATCAATCATAGTAATGAGATTGTTGTAAAAGGGCCATATGACAATTGTTCTGAAGTTTATTAAGAGGCAAGGAAACCAAGTTGCACATGCCTTGGCAAACTTAGCTTTTTCTTCTCTTGATAGATGTTAGATTGAAGATGTTCCTAACCAATTGGTCTCTCTTCACTACTACAAAAGTGCTTTTTTAAGACGCGAGTTCTAAGACGGTTGTTAAAAACCGTCTTAGAGTACGGAGCGGTGGCAATTTTGTAATAAAGGAGAAAAATTTTTTCTTTAACGTCGTACATTCTAAGGCGGTTATAGACGACCGTCTTAGAATGTCTTTCGGTGGCAAACTTGTAATTATGAGGAAGTAAGACAACGAAGTTTTTTATGGAAGACCGCCTTTGTATATCATTTTCACTTTTGGTATACCCTAGCTAGCTGAGGAAGAACACTCTTACTTTACTTCTTACCCCGCACACCCTCTCCTCCGTTTTCGCGGTTTCTTCGAAACAAAAACCCCCAAACAGCACAGACAAGAAGAACTCAAATTTTGGACATTGTTATCGACGACACTTCTTTACAAAGTCACAGAGAAAGTTTCTAGCAAACCAAACAGCACAGACAAAGTCATACCGAGGGCACTTAAGCTTTTCCTTTTGTGAGTGTTACTTGAAGGTATGTTCTCCTGCTTTTCTTCCATTTGATTACTTCTAATGTATACTTCTTTGCATGTTGTTCCTTGTTCTGTATCGAACCGATAGTCATTGCTGAAAGGAAAAGCTACCAATTGTGTTGAGGGTTTGGCCATTTGGGGGTTTTAATGTTTCGGAGTTTGAAAACAGAGGTGAAATAAGAGAGTGACACAATCTCAGATGTTAGGGCCATTTGGGGGTCATTCTTTTCCCTTTCGTATGTGCTTTCTCCCTCTCTCAAACGAAGACATTCTGAGGACACAATCTCAGATTCCTTTTCTATTTTTTCAATTACTTTGGTTATACTCATGGTGTTCACCACTGTAATTAGTATACTCATGGTGTTTGCATATTTCTGGTTAATTTCATTTAATAATGGTTTTTGGGTTTTGAATTTCTTGTCTAATTGCTCGGGTGTGCGTGTAGGTTCGTGCTGTTCTGGAGAGAGCTACAGGAGGAGTTGAGAAGGCTTTACTTGGCGTTTGAGCAACAGGTTTGGTTTTTACCGTTCTAAGCATCAGAATATTTGGGTCATGTAGTGAATTAGTTGAATATTTTAATGTTTGTTGGATGTTTCTTAATTTACTAACTAATGGAAACAAAATTGGAACTCATTGAGCTGGAAGGAAATTGATTGGCTTAAGTATAGCTACTTTTTTGCTAGTTAAAATTGCTTTATTGCTTGCTATATTGATTCAGTTTTTTGCTTAGTTAAAAGTTGTTAGGTTATATAGTATTAATTAACATGTGCATCAATCATGAGAGGCATGGATACATAGCAAGGATGTCTATCTTTTTTCAGAAAGTAGAGAAATTAGAAAGTCGAAGCTTAGTTGAACAAGGTCAATGCTGCACTATATTTAATTTCCCCTAACTAACAATGTATAATTGCTAGCTTCTATGGGTTATCTGTCTAAGGGCTGATTATCTGTCTGAAGCTAAAGTAATGTCAGATTTTTCTTAAAATAATCGAAATTTAGTTGCTTTGGGTTATCTTGTTGGTTAGTAAAATTAGAAAAAAGAATGAGCTCAATATTATTGAAGTTAGATTATCCTGTTTATTCATGCTTTCGTTGAAGAAAATTAATTTTGCAAATTTACTGTAAAATGAGGTTTTAATCTAAAGGACTCAGGTGATAGTAAATTGATGCTTTACTTCAATTTCTTTCAGATCTTGTTCTCTGTCATTGTCTGTTCAATCCGTGATCATGTTTATTTATATAATATTTTACCTTATGTTGAAGTTGAACATAGGCATGTGTCAAATATTTATTTTGGGGTTGTCAACTTTATTATTGTAGAATTTTATTTTGGTTACTGAATTTTACCATTTTGCTAATTGTGGAGGCTGGGATGCAGTGTGGATTGTAATAGTATATTTTGATATTTTTTAATGTTAAAAAGGGTGGTCATTGGTCATCAGGTTGGTTAAGGTTGGAAAATATTACTATTTATACCTGGAAGTACAGATTACCTTTTCAGGGTTGATGTTTTAATTTGTAAGTTGCTTTGTGTTGCATCCTTTATTTGATGGATTCTCCTTCATTATGCTTTTTGCCTACCTATATTCCTTTAGCGATTGCCTCAAAAGCTAAGTTGACAAGATGTGAAATCCTTTGCTTCTAAATTTCTTCTTTCTACTTTTTCTTTGGATTTTATTTTTTCTTGTACACGTACTGCAATCACTGTGTCAAATTGGATCTGGTATTTTCTTGGAAGCAAGTTTTCAGGTTCTTGGATTGACATGTAATTGTGACAAACTTATGCTTATTCTTTGCATTAGTGAGGCATTGTTGGCTCTGGTTTATTTCTTTTATTAGTCAAAATCTTATTGGGAAGGAGTATAAAAGGTTCTCCCAGCCATTTTCAAATAGAACGTCGACAATAATTTACATTTATATATTTCCTAAACTCTTTGACCTCCTAGGCATAGATAAAAAAAAAAAAGCTCATTTGGTTTAAATATCACCCGACAAAACATGAAGAACCTGAAACTTTTGACTTGATCCAAATCCAGCTTCAACTTTGATTTGATGTAATTGATTCTATGCAATTCGAGGCACCCAACTTCATTGATATGTGAAAATGAGAACGAATTAGATTTGCACATGGAGAGGAATTACTTTTTTTAAAATGCATATCAACATTATGAAGGCAAGCTGAAGGCAAGCTGGGTGGAAGTAAACATCGGCTCAAATCATGAGAATCATGCTCAAACAGCTATAACTTGTGCATATTTTCTACAACCATTTTCCACCATCCAATGAGCATATATACATTTTTAGAGAGAGAAAAAACACAGATCAAATAAATGCTTCTTTTATCAGTTAGTATTACGGGCTATTAAACTTGCACAGCATTCACAATGTTCAACTAAAATATGTGGTACACTAGAAAGTTCACATATATACTTGTCAACAAACCAATAGTTATATAACACTTTTTCACCCTATATAATACTTGTACCAGTGAATTATAATTCCAACACCACAGAAAATTATTCAGCCATTATATCAAGCAGCACACAAAATTGCAATAGAATTCTTGTAAAAAGTGTGTTGGGGAGAGAGGGGGGAAGGTATGAGATTTCCCACAAACATTTTAAAATGAGGGATAATCATCATGAGGTAAAGCTCACATCATTATTAAAGTAGTCAGAAGACAAAAAAATTATGTGCTTTTTATTAAATTGAAGTAAAATTCAGGAAGGCCGTATATTCTTTTCCTAACCCGTATATTATATTAAAAGTACAGCTTGTCATTTTATTACAATGTTGTTAATGAATCATGCTTTAAACACTTTTAATAAATAAACTAAAGAAACTATAATATTAATGTCTTATAAACTATATATGGAATATATTCTATGCTACCAGGCCAATTATTAGATTTTACTCCCAACTTGGGTTTCTTCCAAGTGCAAATGTAGTGCACCACAAGCTATAGTTTGGCAGTTTATACTGGAACTAGCAGATTCATAACAGTTCAGGTAGGTTTGCACCAATACTACTCCTGTCCATTTCTGCTTCATTGCTAATGAAGTAAAAAAAAAATCCTTAGAAAATACTAAGTATTACCTTTCCACAAACTGGACAGTTGTCACTTCTCTCCATCCACTCATAAATGCAACCAAGGTGAAAATGATGAGAGCATTTTGTCATTATCTTTGGATTCTCTTTAGTGTATTCTGCAAGCAAAAACAGTTTAGAAAGTAAGAATCTCCAAAGATCCTGCTCCTTTAATAGTGTGTTTTCCACTACCAACAACAACAACAACAACAACCAATTAATACCAGCAACATCAGAGATTCTCAACTATACCGTTGTCGTTATCTATGTTTAATTATTTTACACACTTAGCAAGAAAAAGAGACAAATAATAGCGTGGAAAATGTTAGAAAATTAATATATAGATTTTGCTATCTAATCACTAACTACGCCCCCAGAAGTTAGGGGTCGTATGGTCATAATGACGTATAATCACCTTTCCTTTTCCAAAATACCCCCTTGTTCTGTATCTTATGGTGGCCAAAGAGAGGGTAAGAATGGTAAAGCCACCCGACCCTACGTTACTAAGTTATCATAGGCATGTATATAACTTGTTCTTTTTCTTCCTTAAATTCTCCCGTTTCATATATTATCATGAAAAAATTGCAACTGATATATCAGATATACATAACTTATTTTCTCACGATCAAATAACTATTAAAACTAAAAACTGTACTCTATTAGTTTTCTGTTTGTGAAGTAGATATGTGAAAAAAGTGATGAGGTTGAAGGTCCTTTGCTAGCAGGTTATAAATGTTTGCATTTTTATTAGAATAATAAGTTACAAACTTAAAACTCAAATAACCATAAAGGAATTCTACAGCACTTAAAACTGATATCCAACTAGTCTGTATTAGCATCTATAAAACTGTAATCTTAAATGGCAATAATAAAAGCTCTTGTGCTTTTCTCTATTCTCTTGACAATTTCACCACAATCCTAAACAAAAACAAACAGTAGATAGGAGTTCTAGAAAAAGGGGTGTCAGTAGAGGTCAAATGCAATGCACAAACTATCAGGCATTCAGGCCTCATCAATACATTATAGGGTACAAACCATACTCCACTGGAGCTCACAAAATTCTGTTGGTTAAATTTTTTGGATTTTCCTTAAGTCATTTTCCAAACCCAAGCAACTGAAAATAGAGAAAATGTTTCAAGCAGAGCAGGTCATTATTACCTTTCAAAACCCATGTTCAATGGAGTACTCAATTGGCTAAAGCTTGAGACTGACAATGGACCATTACTTTATGTGGGACCAAGCAATGCAGCAGTTTTAGCCCATGCAAATCGCTCTAGAGACTTGTTAGGCTCAAATATGTTGGCTAGCTGCTGCTATAAAGTAAGAAAATAGGAGAGTTTCGTTGCTCAACCCAAACCCTCTAGTCTTGCTTCCGTGTACCACCTAATATACACATGCTGTTGCAAATATTGGATGTTTATTTGGTTGTTGCTTTCATCAAAGTAGCATATAAAGTAGCATATAAGTTAGTACGAAAATGAAGGGGTTCCATACTAATCATTCATTCAAAACAAAATGCATGTGATTATTTTAGAACAGGGACATGAATTAATAGTTAGTTTTTCCAAAAGCATCACTTGCAATCCTCACTTAAGTTATTACTTACTTTCTATATATCCAAAACAAAATGCATGTGATTATTATTTTATTGAAAGGCTTAATTATGTTTATAGTCTTTAAAATTTAGGGTCAATCCAATTCTAGTTCTCAAATTTTAAAAGAAAAAATATCTTAATCTCGCATATCACTGTGCATTGTATTAAGGCCATCTTATACTATGACTGTGCATTGTATTAGGGAAAAATGCTTCCATATATGTAGTTTTTAGTAATGTACAGCAGTAAGGTACACCAGACTGTTTTGTCAACTTTTTATAAGCAGCTTGTAACCTTCTAGTGACTGGTATATATATTATTTAATTGCGGTGGAAATGTGGTCTATGCAGTAACAAATTTAACTTTGTCTATTTATTATTTTAGGCCAAATTTGACATACCTGAAGGTTTAACTGCGAAGAAGAAGGTTATGTCCACCGTTGGGACCAGATGGAGGCAATTTAAGTCCTCCCTGACGACCAGATATGTATATGCTGAGAATGACGATGAACAAAACAAGGATCCATCTGCTAAGTATGGTATTGATCGAAATACATGGGAAGAATTTGCAAAGACTCGACAGACCCCTACTTGGAAGGTTTAAATTTCAATCTTTTTACAGAACATTTTAGTTACGTAATTTAGTTGTTAATGTCAAACATGTTTGAGTTGTATTTGAAAATGGTGACAGGGAATACGCAAAAAAGCACAGGAAATTCAAAAATTCAATGAATCTCCCCACGTACTCTCTCGTGGAGGCTACGATGTGCTTGAAAAAAAATTAATGGCCGAGAAAACAAAGTCAAGACAGAATGAAGATGACAATAGTCAAAATGCAGATATGGTCGTCGACCCTCCATCCCCTATTGCGAGACATGAGAAGTGGAAAAAGGCTAGGACAAACAAATTTGGACAAATGACATCTGCAGCAGCTCAAGAAATCGCAGACAAAATTGTAAGTTGAATATATGCCACAATTATAAATTGTAATTTGTAACCATAACAACGAGTTAATTTGTTGTCAATGTCATAGGATGAATTACAAGAACAAGCTAAACAGGGAGCTTTTGTCCCACATGGTCGTCAAGACATCCTAAACACTGCCATTGGTCGTCCAGAGCATCCTGGACGTGTTCGTGTCGGTGGACATGGTGTGACCATAACCAGCTACTTTGGACATGCTTCCTATGGGTCCCACAATTCTTCGCCTACGATCACCGCTGAAAGATTGGTTGAAATCATACAAACTATAAAGCAAGAGGTGAAGAAAGAGGTAGAAGACGAGAACAAAGACCGTATGGACAAGATGAAAATGGAGTTGGATGCGATCAAGAGTGAATTATCCCAAATTCATACGCAACAGTCAGCTCCCCCAAGACCGTCTAACCCTGACGTATTTGTTGCACGTGTTAGCACGAAAGAGAGTTGTGCTGAAGTTGCTAATAATGTTGTTGGTAACGAGCGGTCTACATTTGATACATGTAGTATGGGCTTCTACATTGTTTGTGGTGACAGTACACAGCTGGTGGCAGGGGGAAAGGTCTTTGGAGTAGGTGGCACGATACACACTGTTGCTTATGGAGATGATGTAGTAAGGGTGTGTGTTGACACTGTATACGATGGTGAAGCCATTGTCCCGTTACCCACTTCAGAGATTCAGTATGTCAGGGACGCCGTGAACTCATTCATTGGATGGCCCAGACATCTAGTGAAACCTTTATCTTATGTAAGTAATATAATAATCCCCCTGCCAAATTGTCATTTGAATACACACTTGTAATATTTGTTAAGTTGTTGATTAAATTTAATACTTATTTTCTTGTACCACTTAGGATTCTGACCTTAATGTGCGGAAGCCAGTTGAACATAGTAGTGATGCAAAGCTTGCAGGTGAATTCGATCCATTGGGAGAGTTGATGAAGATATTGTTTTATGTGTACCAGAATCCAGTGGAAGTGTCGTGGGAGGCGAACCAATTTGGACTTCCTGAGATTGGGGCAAAATTTTACATCACACATGCAGATCTAGCAGAAATAATATCAGGTGACAAGTGTTTAAACATAGCGATACTACAATTGTGGACCATGTAAGTCATTTTGCTGCAACCTTTATGTTTGATTACCTGATAACCATTATTTTTAAATCTGAAACATTTAAAATAATCATGACTTGTCTTCCAAATAGATTTATGAATGAGTGCGGTAGAAGCAAAGCTGATCAGTCACTATATGGTTTGCTGGATTCTCAATCTATACAAAATGCTAAGGAAAGACGTCAACAATGCCAACAATACATTGAAACATGGGTCAAGGAATCACAAAGGCAGTTGTATTTAGGAGCTTACTTGCATCAGTAAGTTCAATTGTTCTTCGAATTTAAGTTTTTTTTTTTGTTGTTGTACAATTCTGTTATTATAATTGTCCAATTCAGGGCACATTGGCAACTATTTGTTCTCCACCCAAGGGAAAACACGGTCGTTTGGTTTTGTTCTCTAAGGAAGAAGCCTGATATTAACATCAAAGGCGCAATTAACATGTTCTATTCAAATATACAAATCATGGCATCCTTTAGTTGGTAATTGTTGTTACATATACAACAAAAATGGTTGTCATATATATGCTATTTTTTTTTAACTAGTGCAATGAAGACAATAACCAGTTCTTTTGAAGGCATGTCTAATCAAGGTGCACCTCGGTGGGTTGAACCCAAGGTAATCAGTACTTGTTTGTAATGAACCGTTTGTACATCTTTAAGTGTTGAATGTTAAGTAACCATTAAAAATGTTATATGTAGACTAATGTGCAAAGTGGAGGGTTTGAGTGCGGATATTATGTCATGCACTGGATGTGGTGCATCGTGACTGCCGGTTTGAAGGATGACTGACACAAGGTAAACATAATGCATGGAGTTACAATTGTAACTTTGGTTAATATTTGTTAAGTTACTAATAATTTCATCTAATGTTAATTTTGTAGTGGTTTTCTGATGGCTCATCGTTAGACGTGGAGGCCATCACAACAATTCGACAGAAATGGGCAACTTACTTTTTATCTTTTAGGAAAAGCAATTGCTAAATTTGATTTGTATTATGTACAAGTACATTTTTCCTGTGGTTTCATCAAAGATTAGAACAATTATGACTACAACTTTGTATGTTGGATACATTAGAGAATCATTAATTCCAAAAAGGGTATTCAATTTGCATGGACTTATATATGTAGGATGCATGTCATTTGATGCTATTGTTCAGATTTTATTTGATGCTATTATTTAATTTGCATGGTCTAATTTAATTTATAGGTACCAGAGATCAATGTAAAAAAATGCATCAATAAAACGAAAAAAAAAAAATTAGACATACAAAGACGGTTCTCGAAAACGTCGTCAAATGACAACATAATGTAAACCTACAAAGACGGTTCCCATAACCGTCGTAAATTGGCATCACATACAAAGACATTTCTTACGATGATCGTCTTAGTATCATGCTTGACATGCCATCTAAGACGGTCATAAAAGACCTACAAAGACGGTTCCCATAACCGTCGTAAGTTGGCATAACATACAAAGACATTTTTCATAAAACGTCTTAGTATCAGTCTTGACATGTCATCTAAGACGGTCATAAAAACCGTCGTAAAATAGCTTATACATTTTACGACGTTGACATTAACGACGGTTGAAAACCGTCATGACATGGACTTAAGAACCGACTTAAAATCCAATTTTTCTAGTAGTGCTTGTTCAAAATGATATAATTATTTTCTTTTGGTTCATCAATAAAATACCAACATTTCACATCAAAAACTTTCTTCTATTTTTTTTTATAAAAATAATGGAATCATATAACTACCTAAAAAAATATTTATCTTAACTGTCATATTCTTAGCTAAGGTGGCTCCACCTCTAATCATATAATGCCAATGAACACTTCTTTATTTTCTAATTCCATAAAATATCATGCTAAACTTTTAATTAAAAAAGTGAACTCATATAAGAAGAATATTATAATGAATTAGGGGTGGATATTTTTGAACTAACCAAAAACTAAAAACTAATCTCTCGACCTATTAAAATATATTTAAGAGTTTGATGTCTTTTAATAGATATTTTTTTTTATATTTATACACACTTGAAATCGAATTGCTGATCATATTGATTAAGAAATAAGATTATTTCTTAACATCTTATTTTCTAATCATTTTAATGTTTTGATATTTAAGAGGAGGAATAACAAAAAGACTGTAAAATAATAAGGATTAAAAGATATATTCGTAGCATAGGCGTCGATGCTTTTCTGCGCGGAAACTTCACGTGTTACTTGTAGAACTCTTCCAATCTTTCTGGAGGAAAGACTTATTAAAGCCCCAACGACCATAGTAAATTAATCAAAAGGAGGAAAGTCAAAATCTAATTGACAATTTTTTTTGGAAACAAAACAGAAGTCTTTCTTTACAAGTCGTTTCGTAATTTTTTTTTTTTTTTTTTTGCTACAGCATGTAGTTTCGTAAATGATTTGGTCTCATCTGACGACGCTCGAATAAAATACTAGTACCTTTTTTTTTAGGTGTAAACTATATACTACTTGACAATGTTAAATTTGGTAAAGGAAAATTTCCAAACTCAACACCTTGAAAAACTTTAAATAGCAATGCATAAAAAAAACAGTAGTTAATTTTAATTTTTTTTATAAAGTCAAATATAAAAGGTACGCTTACCCTTATTAAAATATGTCTCAATAAACTTTAAATTTTTAAAACATTTTCAAGATTAAAGTTATTTGCAAGTTATGCCCAAAGGGAGAAATTCAAATATATGACTTTTTCTCATTTTTTTTTATCAGACGTTCTTCCAAATATATATGATTTTATTGAGATGACTCTAAGATTTAAATTCCTAATATTATACACAAAGTTTGTCTGGCTTACGAACTTTCTATTTTCACTTTCACCAGTATTGTTAGACAACTCCCGTCGATGTTGACAATTGCTATTATTTATACTCAAAATATATAACCATTTTGTTAATTAACATTATTTTTTGAGATTGATATTTAGAAAATAAAAGTAAAAGAATCATTTAAAAATATGTATAGTATTAAAACTACAGAACTTATTTTTTTTAAATATTTTTCCACTTTTAATTTTGTTAACATCATAAAAAGGGTTATTATTATTATTATTATTATTATTATTATTATTATTATTATTATTATTATTATTATTATTTAGATCACGTATATGTTTGGTATGTATGAAAAGTGCAAGAAAAGAAATCCGGCCACAAGAAAGAAAACTCAAGTTCAACATTCGTTGGGTTGAGTTGGAAAGCAAAAGAAGAGAGAATATTAATATGGTATTCGTGTTTTCACAAGAAAATGTTAAGATTATTTTAATAATTCATGTGTCTTATGGAATTTATGGATTGACTTTAAACAAATAATGACTTACTGGGATAGTTGTTTGGCCAAATCTTAATCTGATAGATATAAAAATAATAAAGTATGTGGAGTTTTTCTCGTCCAAAATAAAGACAATTAAGACATTTGTGTCACAATAATTCCGTCAATTTATTAATTCACTTAAAATCAGTGCTATATTTTTATTATTTTCAATAGTGTTTACACAAATTCACATATTTTTATTTTCTAGCTAGTATTCATATAATTTTTTTTTTTACCAAAGATATTGTGTTCAACATTGTAATTAATGAATATATTCAACTTTGGAAATACTTGTGATATTTGTTTATTTGCTGTAATTCATGTTTGTAACGTTTCTTATCAATATTGACAATTTTATAATTGCAAAAAATTCATGTTGAACCAAATGCGGTTGAACCAAAGGTACGAGGCTCGATCATCCTATGTTGAATAATGTTATTAGGCTTAACTGTTCTACCATGGACGCGCGATCAACTTTGCTCGATCGGCCTATATGATCGGGCGATCTAATAAGTTTAAATAAATCAATGACAGAGCTTTGTCGGGACAGAGGGGTCCATGGTTCCACACTCTCTTACAATTTCTTTATATGTACAAAGCACACATGAAGAAATAATAGGGAACCTTTTCGTTTCTTCATTTCTCAAGTAGTGTACATTAAAAGGGAATAGTCAACATGTAAATTTCCTTTATTTGGCACTAGTGGAAAGACATGTCCATTTGTTTTCATTTTCTCTTATAGTGTATTAAAAATTTATTGTTTTACAAAAATATAAAAAATAAATTATAGTTCAATATGAAGAGTTATGAGGAGATATGTAAGATTGAATTTAAAAAAAAATGAGAAAATGAGATTAAGATAAAGTAATTGATAGTTTATAACTTCTAAAGTAAAGCAGTGATATATATATATATATATATATATATATATATATATATATATATATATATATATATATATATATATATATATATATGCGGATTTTTCTTAATGAGTTTTCATGCAATTTTTTTTTATGAATTATGAATTTCTTGCAATTGTTTAATGCAAAATTTGTTTTGATTTATAATTTTTATTTTTAATAATTGAATGGATAAATAACTTATAAAAATAAAATTATGAAAATTATTATATTTAATTTATAAATAATATTTTTAATTATTTTTGTTCCTCCAAACTTTTTTATCAAGCTCCTTCACTTTAAATATAATCAATATGACTATATTTGATTTCTTTTTCACTTTTCTATTTAACTAAATATGCAGAAAAAATCACTCTTATATTTTTTCTCTTTTTCTCTCTTTATTCAAACAATTAAAAAAATAACATATTTTTACTTGCCTTTTTCTTTTATTTGTTCGATTTTTCCCTGTTACTTCCTAATATTATTATGCATACAAAGTACAAACATACAATTGGATCCTCTCCCGCGTGAAAATTAAAGAAAAGAGAGGACAGATAAAAGGAGTGTGGAGTTAAAATTCAAGAAGTAGTAGAACTGTAGGAGAGAGGTTCAGAGAATAGAGGGGGTTGGGGGGAGGAATTGCCTTCGTCTTTCTCTTTCCTGAATCGTACCGAATAAGCGGGCAGGACTTCTTAAGTCATCTTCTAGAAAGTTCCACTAAAGTGCGAGTAATTGAACCTCAAGCCAATAAGAAACATACAATAAAACAATTTCTTTAGATAAATAATGGAATTCATCTTAGAAAGTGTGATAGCTGATAAATTTATCTCTAAAATATGAAAAATATAAATTTAATTTTTGAATATATAAAAAGTGTGATAAATTAATTATGTCGTTAATTTGTGAGGTAATTTTGTTAATAAATAGTAATATTTAAGAATTAATTTAATAATAGGTTGTATTTTTCAAGGATTAATTTAATATAAATTGTAAAGTTTATGGATCAATTTGTTATTAAATTATTTGTAAGATTAATTTGTTACATCTTTTGTACATTTAGAAATTTTATATTTTTTTATCTTTCAGGAATCAATTTGTTAAGCATTAAACATTTGAGGATGAATTTGATTATTTATTCCAATTCATTTCATTCTACTTTTTTTCTGTTTCTTCTTCTCTTGGTCAAAATAGCACTAAGAATAATTAATATATAACGGTTAATAAAGACAATTATCCATTTTGGAAATGTGTTCATTTTTTTCATATGAACCTTCAAAATGTATATGTTGTTACTACTTTTTCTTCAACTGTTTTTTCTTTTTTACTTTTTAGTGTCTCCCTTTCAATTAGTGTTGATAAAATTGACTGTAACAATAATAACAGTCAATAAAACCAAAAATATAAATTTTTTCTGAGTACTTATCTAAATATAAGATATAAGATTAATCTAATGGTTGAAAAAAAGAACTTTAGAGTGAAGGAATGAAAAAATAAGAAGAGATCGCGAGTTTGAATGTCCTCACTAACATTTCTAACAAACTAATATTTGAAATAATTTAATTTTCGCAACTATCTTAAACACTCTCTTAATGTCAAACATTGTATCAAATAGAATCATTTGTACCACCAAACGTGTAGATCAACTGCTGGGAGGTTATTTCAGTTTAACTTAAGATTTTGAGTTCAAATTCTGAATACGTAGCTGCATTAAAATACTTGGAGGAAGTTTTGTCAAATTCTGAATACGTAGCTGCATTAAAATACTTGGAGGAAGTTTTGTCATTTTGTGGCTCAAACATAATTGTCTCTAATGAAAGATACATAATGTTGTCTAGATAAAACAACAAGATCATTTGTGGAAAAAAAAAAACGTCCGAGAAAGAAAAAACACAAAGAAAAGTTTGGGCTTTCGATGTTTCATGAATCGTACGGGTTAGGAGGGTAGGGCTTAAGTTATTTTCCATAGAGACTTCCTCTAAAGAGGGTTGTCAACTTTCGCCAATAATCCGTCCAAGATCTCACATAAATAGAGTTTTGGCGTTCTTTTCTTATGTGTGGTATAAGAGTCTTAGGCGGCTCCTCATGTCCCACGCCGATGAAAAAAAAACACACATTCATTAGTATTTCATAATTACGAAAATGCCCAAGAATCTTCTATTTTTCGCACTTGGTCGTACAAGTTATGTTACTTGGTCAATCACGCCACGCGGCATTGGCCACTATTATCGTTATATATACCTACTACTATTTCATCCTCCTTTAATTTTCAAGCCCCCTTGATGTAATTTCATTGATGCAAGATCCTTCTTTTCTTCTTTCATCATTAATCTTATGACATCTAATTTGGTTGTTTCGGTTACATAGTACTATACACACACATATGTCTATATATATGTTTTATAAAGTTTGGTTATAAAAAATTGCATTGTAGGGTTATATATTATGGACAAGCTAAGCCAATATGAACGTCTGTTCAACCAATTTGATGAGAATGGAGATGGCAAGATATCGGCGTCGGAGCTCTGGCAATGTGTGGAGGCCATGGGCGGGGAGTTGTCGGAGAAGGACGCGGAGGCGGCAGTGGCATTGATGGACTCGGACGGCGATGGGCTGGTGGGGTTTGATGATTTTCTGAGGTTTGTGGAGGGAGGGAAAGAGGAAGAGAAAGAGGATGGCTTGAAGGAGGCTTTTAAGATGTATGAGATGGATGGGAGTGGTTGCATCACACCGAGGAGTCTTAAAAGGATGCTTAGTAGGTTAGGTGAATCTAGGAGCATAGATGAGTGTAAAGTTATGATAGCTAGATTTGATCTTGATGGAGATGGGGTGCTTACTTTCGATGAATTTAAGGTCATGATGTTGTAATGTGTGTCTAATTTGTTTCCCCCCCTATTCTTTAATTTACTAGTGATTGATTATTTTTTATTAATTAATTCTTTAGCTCTTGTTGCTTTGAGAGAAAATAAAATGAAAAGAGTGGGAGGGATAAATTTAAAATTTGAATTGAAGAGATAATTCTCATACCCATAATTTCTTGCTGGTTATCGAATCATGCTGCTTGCCTAGGCATTACTCATAGCATGTCTTCCTATGCTACTGCACTCTAACTCAAAAGGAATTAATGGAATGGCTTATAATTTCATGTCACGAGCAATGATGCTTTAATTAATTTGGCTGTATGCCTACATGCTCAACATTCGTAGAGCAATGCTATTTTTTACAAACGTGCACCCATGCTACGAAAATGATACAGACTAAAAGGAATTAGACCAATAAAAAAGAATGTAATTATAACCATACACGAATGATTTAAAAATGAAATAAAGATGACTTACATTCGTGCAGGTTTCGTGAATAATTTTTTTTGGTACTAATCCAGCACTATTGTTAATTCATTTGGTATATTGGTCAGCGCGATTTAACCCAATTTCGTGTCCTTATGATGATTGTCAGGGTGTTAGAACAACACATTGTATATCATTGTTGTTTAAGTTACAATAGCATATCATTTTCTATCACGCATGCAAATACCACTGGGGCGAGGCAGGGCGTTATGTTAGTTATTCCGCAAATTAAGTACGTAAGGTTGATATGCGGAAGGGGTATTTTATATATATATATATATATATATATATATATATATATATATATATATTTGTAATTTAAAAGAGGTGCAACACAAACACTTATCAAGAAATAATTTATCTTAATACTAGTTTTACAAACATGCTTGACTGCAGAATTTTGATGAGATTTGTGTGTTAATACTAGTATGATTGCACTTAAAAAGGGGTATTATATGTACCACGTATTAGTATACCAAGTATTTGGTAACTATGGGCCAGATTTTGGAGCCTTTAGACCTTAATTTTGATGTTCTTTGAAATTTTAGATTGAGTTTGCCTTTGATAATTTTGATTCCACTTAAGTCCTATCCCAAAATGTGGGTTTATGAGACCTCTGCATGTTATTGCTAGATTTCAAACAGATTGGCCAAAGAAGTTGAAAATAGCCATTGGAAATAGATTGAATACTAATTATTCCTTAAATATATTGGGTTCCTTGTTTTTTATTTTTATTTTTGGACTCTAGTATCTTGGCCTGTTCATTCTTTCTTTACTCAATTTGGATCGCAGACTATCACATGCACAATTTGGATCACAGATTATCGCATGCTAGCTTGCAAGTTAATATATATGAAGTTTTGATTTTATTTTAAAAAATATTTTAAGACTGCTCTTTGAAAAATTATCTTAAAATGTTTATATTCTAAAACGATTTTTTGGAAAAATCGTCTTAAAATCCTTAAAATATTTTTAATTTTTTTAAAAATACATTCCAAGACGATTTTTCAAAAAATCGTCTTAAAATCTTCAATATATATATATATATATATATATATATATATATATATATATATATATATATATATATATATATATATATATATATATATATATATATATATATATATATATATATATATATATATATATATATATATATATATATATATATATATATATATATATATATATATATATATTTTTTTTTAAAATGATACATTTTAAGATGATTATTTGAAAAACCGTCTTAGAAAGTCTATCATTTTAAGATGATTTCTAACATTGTCTTAGAAAGGTATCCTTTTAAGATAGTTTTCTAAGACGATTTTTAGTTAAAAATTGTCTTAAAATGATACATTTTTCTAAGACGGTTTTCTATGTAACCATCGTAGAAAGTGAAGACTTTCTATGACATTGGCTGTGACGAAGGTTAATATCCATAGTTGAATGTGTCTTTTAATCGGCATAGAAAGCACTTTGTGTAGTAGTGATTGCCACCACCAACAATACCACATCCATCATCGCCACAATTAATTTTGATCTAATAATTAATTTTGTAACATTTAATAACAATACCACATCCGTCACCACCAACAATTATTAAAAAAATGTAACATTCTAAAATTTTAATATGATAATTGTTATTAATTTTAGTTTAAAAGTTATTAGTATAAGAATTTGTTTGAATTAAAATGATTATATATATATATATATATATATATATATATATATATATATATATATATATATATATATATATATATATATATATGGAATACTTGTATTATGATATATCAGATACCGTTGAAATAATTGAATAAAGAAAATAATGTAATATCCTAATTAAAATGATTAAAAGATTATTACTATTGCAAATAATTATTATAGTAATAATATAACATTGTTATCTACTTTGGATAAGATATTTGTAATATTTGAATTTGTGATAATTTAAAATGATTTAAATCTTATGATGTTTTATCTTAATATATCTTGAAAGAAAATAAAATATTAGATAATTTTAATAATTATATAAATCTAGATAATAGAGTAGAAAAAGACAAAGAAATATTTAATTAGCCAAATTTATTGAAAATATATTTCAAGTGACCCAATCTTAAATCATATATTCTTGTATTATATAAGAATGAACAATTCTATTCTCCTAGAATTTTATGGATAGTCTCTCTCGGAAAATAAAAAATTAGTAGATCATATAGATTGAGAAGAAAGAAGAAACAAAGAGAATTTGGTTGACCTACTAAGTGGATAAGAAAAATAATAAGCAAAGAACGTGTGAATTACAATGTGCTTCAAGAGGAGAGTAAAACAATATTTTTTTTCTAAACTTTCATGGTATAGACTTCTGGAAATGTGTCTTCTTGAGTTTACCGGTCATAAATCGATAAATTGATACATTGATCCTTGCGTGAATTAATTCCTATGATGATAGTAAAATTTAGGTTATGTGGTATTCTTGCGTGAAATTATTTAAGTGTTTGATATAATCATACAAACATGCAACTTTTACTATGTGTGAGGTTTAATTTAATTTTACAAAAAGGGGTCTTGCAATGAACAAATTTTCACTAGTTGCATATTGAGTCTTGGAATATATTTGAAAATTTATGAATCAGTTTGCTTGAGTTTTGTGCTTAGCTATCATGAATATCAACTAAAATATATTTTGATACATGTGTGTGTTTTATTTCATAGTTAATTATTAATTGACTTATATGAAACTATAATTTGGGGTATGACTTTGTGAGTTATTAGTGTGTATGAAATTAGAGTATTTATTTGATAGTTATCAGAAATGATGTTTTGTAATTATGTGTGAATTAGTCATCATCTCCTTGGAAGTGGTGATTGTATATTTTATTTTGAGAATTGAATATGCATGAGATATCTTTATCTAGAATGAGAAAGAGATTTTGGATATCTCCATATATGATGGAGAAGACAGTGGGATGTCATTGCATGGATACGAGTTCATAGACCCTTTGAAAAATCTGCAATCCACATTGATTATGAAAACCAAAGAGTTGAGTCTAATGATTCTGGGAATCACTGAGTTGTCTATGATAATTACTTGTTCAATAATAAAATACAATGAAGTGTTGGTGTTATTTACTAGAGTGTTCTTTTGTTGTGTAAAAAATTGTGTGGTTGTTTTATAAGTATGTATATATTATTTTTAATTTAATTTTGTGGATACCATGATTGGAATTTTTGATTATCGTGTTAGTTGTGAATAATACTATTTACAAACTCTTTTGTGACTTTCGCGTTAATATAAGGACGTTATAATCAACTGAGGTAACAGACCAATTATGTTATAAAATAATTAATGTCGCTATATATAATACTAAAATTTCTAATGTATATTTAATACACTATAAATTTACATGGTAAATTTTGTAACAATTAATTTTGATCTAATAATTAATTTTTTTTACATATATAAATTTTTATTAAACTTATGATTTTTATTTAAAATATATATATGTAAAAAAATATTATTAGATCAAAATTAATTGTAATAAAGTCAAAAATAAAAATATACTTAATGTAATAATATTTACACAAATATTATAAAAAATTATAACTAACTTTATTAAAAAACATTACATATATTTTAAATTATATGAATTAGTTGTTAATATGTATGTTTATTAACACGGATAATCCTATAATATTTGAAAAAATATTTGATGTTAAAAAAAAGGATAGGTATAGGAAGAAAAGGTCAATACTCTCTCATCAGTCTTGATTCCCTCCCTACTCACACAAAATAAGGAACATAGAAGAAATCCTTGTGTCTTTCGCTAATCAACCCACCCACCTACACCAATAAAAGAACCCCGTTGACACCACCGACCTCCACCAAACCACATCATATAGTTCCCGTAAGACCTGCAACCAATCATCAACTTAAACACACTGATGTATTACTCGCCCACTGCACATAGGAAAAATTGAATCCTGTGTGTAGATTTTGGAGCCATGACCACTCTAAAAACTTTACCTCCTCCCGTAATTTAATTGGGTCCGCCTGAAATTGTTCAAAGACACATTTGTTCCTATATACACTTCCATATACTGAATATCGCTGCACCCCAAATCATAGACCTAATTCACATACATTCTTGATCTACTTAAACTAACATTCTGCCAAAAAAGTTCACAATATCACCAGAAAAACAGTCAAGAAAGAGATTGAAATCCACGAATAACACCCATGTCAAACCACACGAGCAACGTTACAATGAATGAAAATATGATGCACAAACTCTGATTGTTGTTGGCACAAAGTATAGAGCAAGTAATTAAGATGCTGAATAATATTCCTTATAAACAAATTGACCTTCATTGGAAGCCGGTCTCTAAAAGATCTCCATAAAAGACATAAGGTTTTGTTTGGCATTTTAATCTTGCATAGACTTGAAAAGGTGTCAATAGAAATGACGACACCACCTCTATTACACAAGAACTCATAAGCTGAAGAGGTAGAATAGCCACCTGAAGGGCAAGGCTCCCATAACCAAGAATCTGGATTCACTTTGAGCACATGAACATAATCCAAAACTGTAAGTAACTGACTTAGGAGATCATTATCCCAAACAAAAGTATTCATTCTCCCTACCATGTTAGTGCATGAGATGACAACAAGAAAGGGTGCTACAATACTGAGAAGTTCCCTCAAGGCTTCATGCTCAACCATTCGGAAAAAGTGCTCCAATATCACAAACAGTTTAACTAGTCCAATCTGATATGCTTATCTAAGATTTAATGTCTCATGTGATAGACATGTGACTTATTAAGGATTAATAAATATATACTTAGTTGTTATGGACTAAGTTGTCAATAAGCTATGGGCTTAAGTTGATCAATTTCTAGTGACAACAACTATTCAATGGTCTGCGGGCTTAAATATATATCTACTAATGTAAAATAAGGTTTTATTCTTGATATTAGAGTATTCTCTAAACTCTATTATCATTACGAAAGATAGAACAAATATAAAGAATAGTAAAAGGAAGTAAAATCTTGTTTCTCTCACCTTCAAAGGAACCAAAATGCATCAAAAAGAAATTTCACTACGAAGAAAGGTGCACATTATTTATTTATTATTTGTGAAAATCATATATTTCATGATTTGATTAGTTTTCTATTATTGTGATCCTTAGGAAAACCCATTAAAATTTACATGTGGTATTAGAACATGTGTTGTGAAATTATATAATTTTCTACTAATGATGTTTTTTTCCAAATTTCTAGAACTCTAATTTTAGAATTAGGAATTATTGATTAGTATTTTCCGCTGCAAGTATGAATGTATTTTCCCCTGCATATCGAAATTATGTTTCGGTCGAAATCTATTGTATCACATTGTTATGATTGACATGCTGGTATTATTATATTATTATATACATTAAAGGCCGCAAGCTAAAAAGTAAAGTCTTCAACAAATATATGGATGGATCTGTGTACGTGAATTTCGGATTCGTGATCCATATTCTCGTGTATTTTTAGTATGTGTTCTTTGAGAATTCAAATCAAGGAAGTTTAATTCTTGAAATCTAATTTCCAAAAAGGCCTCCTCAACGTGATTGAATAGCTTTGCATGAAGAGTTTTTTTTATTATATATTTGTTATCTCTATTTGGATCAAAATATTGGAGAAAAACAATGGTGCATGTTTATAATGATTGGCCGAGAATGAATTTTCGGTGATTTTGCTTTATATATGATGAATTTTACCCTTGTGATATAATTGTTTCCATGTTTTATAAACATAATTAACCTGATGGATCTTTAATTGATAAGGCAAATGTGTATGATTGATTGGTTTTGACTTGGAACGTAACAAGTGATTGAGCATTTGTAGTTTAATATTTTTTTTTTATTCTTCTTAGCTCAATTGACATCTCTTTGACCATTATATTTTCATCTTAACTCACTTTTGATCTTTGGAAAATATTGAGCTTAATTGAGAATTGTAGCTAATTTTTGAATTTTGTGCTTACTTGAACTATTTGCCTTGTGCAAGGCGTAGAGGACACTACAAAACTCCAAATAGAGCGTTGAGTAGTCCCTGGAAAGTTAAGAAAAAGATCTTCAATTTTGTTTCAAATAAGTGTTGGTCAATGCTATCATTTCAAGGGTGAAATTAAGCTTGGAAGTCAGAACCTCTGCATTTGAATAATTGGGCTGCGAGTTTGGGCTTTGATTTGTGAAATTAGTTCAATTAGGTAAATTAGATGAGTCTATTCAAGGCCATCCCTTCCTTCTGAGTAGTCACTCTATATATATTAGTGGAAGTTAGTTAGTTAGTGAGTTAGTTACTTCATTTTGTAAAAAATAAATTTAGTTACTTGTTGTGCAAACTTTAAGATCAAACTATTTTCTTTCTTTTTCTCTCAACTGTTCTTCATTCTTCTTCCTCTTTTCACCTCTGTTCTTCCTTCCTCTTGCATACATTTCGTGGCTTTTCCATTGGTGATGATCATGGAAGACTAAACACTTAATCAATCCAAGGATCCACTCCAAGCAAGGCTGGATTTGAGTTTTGGTTTAGTATTTCTAATATTTGTGAATGCTCATCTTTTTCTTCAATCCTATTTTCAATTTTCATGATTATGATTATGCTTAGGATTGAAAATGGATTTGGTTATGGATTGATTTCCTAATTTCAAAATTTAATCACAGATTTTTTGGATGATTTTTCAACCTAATTTATGATCTCAAACATTTAGGGATTGATTCGATTGAATTATCTTTAATGCATTTGACTGAACTTTCACACTTTGAACATCATTCGTAGTAACTATGATAATGTGATTTGTATTGGTTTGGTGAATTGGATTGATGCTATTAAACTTGATTTGTATTTTGTTTTTGCTCTGTTGTGTTTCTTCATATTTGTTTTTGTGTTTTCGCATTCCTTTACAGTCTCCTACAAACTATTCAATGAAATCCCCCCTTGCTGTTTATAAGTGAATGAATGCTGGAATCAAATTGAATCATATCTCTGAGTCGACATAGGTTAATCCTATACTGCAGATTTTCCTAATTTTATTTGTTTTTGAAGCGATTTGACAATCATTATCAACAAGCAAGAATGCTACGAATGTTGGTAGCAAAAAGTATGTGCAAGTCATGTATCAATCTATTTGGAATTAAGTGTATGATAGATTTGTTAGTCGTCAAAGTGGTCAACAAAGTGGTCAAATCTTTAAGTTTATTTAATTCTAAATTAATGATATTTTTCTTCAATTACCCATAGAATAATGAATGTTGAAATATATAATTATTGGTTTATGGGATATATTGAAATTCATTGTTATAAGACATTTATGGATCACCCAAAGGTTGATTAGTTGTTCTTATAATTAATGAATATAATTGTAGGCAATTTAAGTGTATCATTAGTTTTATTTATATATTCAAAGGTAATAGGTGATTCTAATTGGTGCATATTTAACTGTCAATAATGTTATAATTTTATCAACATCATTATGTTGTATGTTGCATATTGGTGTATCACCAAAGGAAAGCATCGATATACATTTATTGTTGTTTAGATATATAATATGTGTAACATGTGTTTTATGTCTCAAAACACTTATGTGAAATTTTATTATGCAGTATCAGCTCCCAACTCGCTGCATTCTCATGTTTTGTCTCTGTCAATTTCTAATGGTCTTTTCTGACTAGATTGAGCAAGTCCAATTTCATCTTAGTGTTTTGAATATTGATCATGCTATATTGGAAGAAAAGCCTGCTACTATTACTCATGCTAGTAGCAATGAAGAGAAAGCCCATTATAAAGCTTGGGAAAGATCAAATAGACTCAACCTAATGCTCATGAGAATGACTATCGCAAATAACATTAAGACATTTATCCCCAAGACCGAAAATGCTAAAGAATTTATCAGGTTAGTGGAAGAGCACTCCTAAACAACTAATAAGTCTCTTGCTGGGACATTAATGAGTATGTTGACCACTATGAAGTTTGATGGCTCACGTACTATGCATGAGCATGTCATTGAGATGACAAACATTGTAGCAAAGCTTAAGACCTCGGAAATGACTATGAATGAGAATTTCATGGTACAATTTATTCTTAACTCATTACCATCCGAGTATGATCCATTTCAAATGAGCTATAATACTATGAAAGACAAATGGAATGTGATGAGTTGCACAATATGTTGGTTTAGGAGGAAACAAGGCTTAAGATCAAGGAAATCACTCAGTCCATTGTGTAAACCACCAAGGGAATCAAGGCTTAAGATTAAGGCTGGAAAGAAATTTACCAAGAAGCATGATAAGGGCAAAAAGCAATTAAAGATCATTGAAGCATTAGTGCAAATTCAGAAGAAAGCATCAAAGAGCAATAATTGCCACTTCTGTGGGAAAGCTGGACATTTTTAGAAGGATTGCCCTAAACATAAGGCTTGGTTCGAAAAGAAAGGTGAGCTTAATTATTATGTATGTTTTGAATCAAATTTGACTGAAGTTGCCCATAATACATGGTGGATTGATTCTAGATGTATGACATGTTTCTACTATGATGTAGTGATTTCTTACAATCCAAACCAATGAGAAGTTCGTCTTTATGGGGATTAGAGTGAAAGCAGTTGAGACTTATCATTTAATCCTTGACATTAGACATCATTTAGATTTATTAGAAACTCTTTATGTTTTTAGTTTATCTAGGAATTTAGTTTCATTATCTAAACTCGATGTTAAAGGATATGTACTCTTTTAATTTTGGTAATGGATATTTCAGTTTATTTAAGTATAATAATCTCATTGGTACCAATATTCTTTGTGATGGTTTATATAAGTTGAATTTAAATGGTTTGTATGCTGAAATGATTTTGACTTTGCACCATAATGTTGGCACTAAACGTAGTTTAGTGAATAAACGTTATGCTTTCTTGTGGCATAAACATTTGGGCCATATTTTTTAGAGAAAAAATGGAAAGATTAATAAAGAATGAAATTCTTCCAAATCTATATTTTATTGATTTGAATATTTGTGTGGATTGTACTAAAGGAAAACAAACAAAATAGACAAAGAAAGGTGCTACAAGAAGCACTAAGCTTCTTGAAATTATGCACACTGACATTTGTAGACCTTTTGATGTTAATTATTTCGGAAATGAAAGGTACTTTATCATATTCATTGATGACTATTCATGTTAGGGTTATGTCCACTTATTGCATGAGAAATCTTAAACAGTGGATACCTTGGAAATTTATTTGAATGATGTAGAAAGACAATTAGACAAAAAAATGTTGTCAAGTTTGATAGAGGTGGTGAGTACTACGAGAGGTATGATGAAATTGGGCAACACCTAGGTCCATTTGCTAAACTCCTTCAAAAACGTGGTATTTGTGTGCAATACACAATGCCATGTACACTGTAACAAAATGGTGTATCAGAAAGGCATAACAAAACATTAATGAATATGGTTAGGAATATGTTAAGTAACTCTAATTTACCCATATTTTTGTGGATGTATACATTGAAAACACCTTGTATTTGTTGAATAAGGATCTTAGTAAGGCAGTTGCAAAGACACCTTTTGAACTGTGGACTAATAGGACACCTAGCATAAGGCACTTGCATGTTTGGGATTGTCAGACAAAAATAAGGATTTATAATCCACAAGAAAAGAAACTGGATGCAAGAACAATCAGTGGATATTTCATTGGTTATCCAGAAAAATCAAAGGTGTATAGGTTTTATTGTCTTAATCATAGTATGAGAATTTTTGAAACTAGGAATGCAAGGTTCATAGAAAATGGTGAAATAAGTGGGAGTATAGTTCCATAGAATGTGGAAATTAAAGAAGTTATAGTGTAAGTTCCTTTAACTCGTGTCTCTAGCAATAAAGTGAGTGTTCCTCTAGATGTTGTTCCAAACAACAATGAAGAATAACAACACAATAATGAGCCCGTGATTCAAAATGAACTTATTGTAGAAGAACCATAAGAAGTGGCATTAAGGAGGTCTCAAAGAGAAAGAAGACCAGCTATTTCAAATGACTATGTGGTATATCTACATGAATTAGAAACAAAACTAAACATTATTGATGATGATCCAATTTCATTTTCACAAGTTGTAAGTTGTGATAATTTTGATAAGTGGTTGGAAACCATGAAAGAAGAGTTAAGATCCATGGAACAAATGGTGTTTGGGACCATGTAGAATTGCCAAAAGGTTGCAATGGTTGTAAATGGGTCTTTAAGACTAAATGTGACTTTCCTGGCAACCTTGAACGTTACAAGACCAAACTTGTTGCTAAGGGTTTTACTCAAAGAAATGGTGATGACTATAAAGAGACATTCTCACCAGTCTCATGAAAGGATTCCTTTAGGATTATCATGGCACTAGTAGTCCATTATAACTTGGAGTTACATCAAATTGATGTGATAATTGCCTTTCTTAATGGGGATTATTTAGAGGAAAATGTTTTAATGGACCAACCGATAGGGATCCCAGTCGAAGGAAAGGAACACATGGTGTACAAATTAAAGAAATCAATATATGGACTTAAGCAAGCTTCTTGTCAATGGTATTTGAAGTTCAATGATATCATTGTTTCCTTTGGATTTAAGGAAAACATTGTTGATCAATGTATATATCTGAAGGTCAGTGGGAGTAAGGTTATATTTCTGATTTTGTATGTTAATGATATCTCGCTTACAACTAATGATCTTGGTCTTCTTCATGAGACTAAGAAGTTTCTCTCTAGTAATTTTGAAATAAAGGACATGGGTGAGGTAAACTATGTGATAGGAATAGAAATAGTCCAAAACAAATCACAAGGATTGTTAGGCTTGTCCCAAAAAGCATATATCAATAAAGTGCTAGACAGGTTCGGGATGGAAAATTGCTTAGCATCACCGGTTCCAATTTAGAAAGGAGACAAGTTTAGTCTCGCACAATGTCCTAAAAATTATTTGGAACAGAAACAAATGGAAGCAATGTTATATGCATCTATTGTTGGGAGTATTATGTATACTCAGATTTATACTCAATTAGACATAAGCTTTGCAACCAGAATGTTAGGAAGATACCAAAGTAATCTGGAAATTGAACATTGGAATGTTGCAAATAAGGTTCTAAGATACTTACAGGGAACAAAGGATCACATGTTTACATATAGGAGGTCAGATCACCTTAAGGTGATTGGGTATTCAGACATGGACTTTGTTGAATGTGTGGATTCAATAAAATCCACCCTTTGTTATGTATTTCATTTAGCTAGAGGAGCAGCATAATGGAAGAGTGCAAAGCAATCTGTTGTTGTTACATACATTATGGAAATTGAATTTGTAGCATGTTTTGAGGCTACAATTCAGGCTAATTGGCTGCAAAAATTTATTTCAGGGCTTGGAATTATCGACAGAATTGCTAAGCCACTAAAAATGTATTGTGATAACTCCGCATCAGTGTTTTTCTCTAAGAATGACAAATACTCTAAAGGTGCTAAACATATGGAATTGAAGTACTTTGTCGTAAAAGAAGTTAAAAAAGAAAGAGTGTTAATAGAAAATATCAGCACAAATCTCATGATAGTTGACCCTTTGGCAAAGGGATTACTGTCCATATTTACTGAGCATGTTGAAAATATAGGCATTGTTGTTATTAAGGATTGTTGAGTGTAACATTTACGTTTGTTTTGGACTGTTGACACGTTGAGCTCATTTATAATATGTTATTGATTACATGTTATCTACGTTTGCATGCATGTTTGTATTAGAGTAACGTAAACATGTACCATCTTAAATAAAGACATTATGTGCTTCTAATTATGTTCATACTAAGGAGAAGTTTAATTTGTGGTACATGGAAGGGATTACGTCGATTAAGTGATGTAAAATCGCCATGTCTCAGATTAGTATGTATTCTTAATTATGAAATTATTATGTTCCCATTGTATGAAACGATTTAGTCATTTTAATGCGCATTACGTAAGTTTTATTTATTTATTTATTTGTCCATGATGTTTGGTAATGTCACATGAATCAAGTGGGAGAATGTAAGATTTAATGTCTTATGTGAGAAACATGTGACTTATTAAGGATTAATGAATAAATAATTAATTGTTATGGATTAAGTTCTAAGTAGGCCATGGATTTAAGTAGAGCAATTTCTAAAGACAACTTCTTTTTGATGAGAGTAGTGGTTATAAAGGGGTTAATACTCACTAATGTGAAATAAGGTTCATTTCCTAACATTAGATTATTCTCTAAACCCTAGCAACCATCACGAAAGATATAGATAATAGAAAGAAGAGCAAAGGAAGTGAAATCTAGTGTCTCTTCTCTTTCAAGGAATTACAGCGCATCGGAGAGAAGTTTCACTATGGAGAAAGGTACACACTATTTTTCTTATTTTTTAAAATCATATATTTCAAGATCTTGTTTGGTTTTCTATTATTGTGATCCTTAGAAAAACCATTAAAATTTGTAGCTTCTTGGTCAATCATGGTAAAGGAAGGAGAATAAAAGCTCGTTGTAGAAGAATATGATTTTTGCTTCTTGCTCACATTGTCATATTTCCTCTCACATCTTTCTACACGAGCAAGCATAGAACTTGTAACATTATTATGTCTAATTAAACTACGAAAATTTTTACAATTAGCTTTGGAGAGAGGGTTAGGATTTGGCATTTTATTAAAGTGTGTTCATGCCATGGATAAGTTTTCATGGCCTACAAGGCGAGGTGGAAACATATCTTCCATCATGTCAGAGGCCAACATGTCAATGTCATCATGCTTATCCATCTAGTTGTCCTACATTTGAAAATAAATTTGATATAAAAGCTCTAAAAAGAATTATAATAAAATGTATATAAAAAAGACTTACTACAATTCAAAGTAAAAAAAAAAAAAGCAATTGAAACTAAAGTTCAAGTTCTCTAAACACTATAAGTTGTAAAACTTAAATAGAAAGAAAAGTATGCTAGCAGCTAATATATTCCACAATATTGATTTTTTGTTTCCTTCACCAGGCCAATTTTGTACAGTCAAAAGGCAATGACTGGTTCTCTAAACAACAAATGCTGATAAAAAAATCACATAATGAATGACATTATAATGTTGTACCGAAAAAACAAGCAAACAGGAAACCCTAGAGGACACATTTTTCTCAATAAATGTACATTCATTTGATTCAAGAAAGAGATAGATGCATGAATATGCATCAAATTTTTGTTAGATCAACAATAATCCCATCATGTTAATCTTAAGTTTAGAAAAATTCTTTCATTTTCAACCCTGCCACTTATAATTAGTCTCTAACTATTGATATAAAATACTAACCAAGGGGTCCTTGATGCCTCTATTGAACTGTTCCTTTCACTTTTTCTATCACACTCTGCACCCTCTCTCACTGTCAAACAAATGCTACCTCTACATTACATAAGCAAAGAAACAATATTGTTCACTGCAAGGGTTGCTTATGACTATGCTTGTTAATAGTAATACCAATTGATAAGTGTTAAAACCACACCGTATAACTATATGAAAGTAAAATCACTTAATCATTATTATTATATGGTCATAATAGTTTATGTGAATTTAAATACAAATGTATTATGTGTAGAATGACAAATGGTTTCCAATACTACAAATTAAGTGGCAAAGGGAGTAGACTCTATTGAGGTTTTTTCTTTTTTTTTTTTCCTTTATAAGTCAAAGATTTTATTAGATGAATAAGTGTCAAGTTAACAACTCAAGAACTATTTAGTTAGAGAAAATAGAAATTACAAAGTAAAGAAATATAATTCCATATCACCATTACTTAAATCCCTTCCTAAATAGCCTCGATTGAATGAAAAATTAGATTGGACAATGAATATTGGAGAAAGGAACCTATGGAGCAATAAGTGTCTTCTGCATTCATTTTGTTTTAGAGAGCATTCATTTCTTATTTCAGACTTCAGAGAGTGTAAGAATTTTTTTTTAAAATTACCTTAAAATAAAGAAACTTACTTTTTTAGAATTTGATATGTCAGGTACTAATCTCATAAAATCTTGGCGAGTTCATAGTAGATTGCCACTCTCTCAACTAAACATTATCTTCCACTAGCTGAAGCAATTTCATATGTCTGAATATGGGCTTTGGTAATATCCTTCACATTGATCCAACCATATGTATCATTTGGAAAAGTTTCTGAACTTACATCAATCTAATCAAACATATATTTTGTAAAAAAACACTAATTCTTGTCCGGGAGCAGACCTGAAATATATTTGATGTACATACTATATTATGTTTCCCTTTTAAACTTCACTTGAGACAAAAAAAGTAGTTGAGTTGGATTTAATTTGGACGACATCATCATCATGTAATGTAACTTAGATGCAGACAATTAAAGTTGTTATTAGGATTCAATTACAACATAACATCATGGAATGGATGAACCAAAACTACCATTTATTAGGTTTAAAATATTAACAACAACAATGATAAATCAAGTCAAAACCATTGCAAAAGTTCTTAAAATCACATTCTTCGACCAATGAAGCTAAACACAATCAATGCAAATCAAAACTCAAAAGGGTCTTCAAACAATAGAAAATAACAAAATCATAAGAAACAAATAAAAAAGGGTCTTCAAACATTACCTGAGATAGGGAATCTCAAACAAAGCCAAACAAATCAAAATGCAAATGAAGTGAATATGCAATTAGGGGTTGCTAATTGTAAGATTGCAATTGGGAGAGTGAGCAACGAAATGCGAATGTGAATTAGGGTTCATAGTTCGCATGCTCGCACTGATTACTAAGCAACGACCAATGAGATTGAGTCAGCAGAGAGAGACGAGAGTTAAGAGAGAGATTCATAATGTATTTTTGGGTCACTAGTTGCTTTTGGAGAAATAGGGCAGGTCAAACCCAAACTTGTTTTTAAATGGGGAAGTTTTTTTGCTACAACCTAGTTAGGACACAAAACTTGGTTGGGTCAATTACAACCCAGTTTGGTTCGACTCGAGTTTTTTGCACACCCTAGTTTATACCATCCATTACATAGGTCTACTTGAACTTGTTAAACATTTTTAAATCCAAAAAGGTACCAACCCAAAATTGCTCAAGCCACTTGTTATCTTCCACTACCAAATTGATTGTCATCCCTTTACATCCACCTTCACAATTTAGCTTTTTTCTCTCTCCAGAAACTCTTTTTTTTCTCCTTTCTACTCCAAACCTTCTGAACATCCTTACCCAATTGAGAATTTTCTATAGGTGGATTTGTTATATGTTGCTCTATAGCAATCTTCTTCCCCTTGTCCTTGGTCGACAATCATTCCCCCCCTTCGTGTCCCTAGCCTCCGACTTCTTCCAGAGCCTCTTTGGAATTTTGGTAAATTGACTTGTAGTTTCCTGCCACCAATACAAATCTTGTTTAGCTTAATCTACAAAATTGGTAGATTATTCACCCTGTAGAAGCATACAAAACCATATCACCTACCCTGCCAGTTCCTTTCGAAAGCAATGGATACCTCCTTAACGTTGCCATATCTACCAAAGATTTTTCCAAACTATTTTACCCCGAAGTCATCTTGGAAGTTTGTAAATAAATATGTTGTAGATTGTTGTTTGACATACTTCTTCCAAGTGGCCATGCTCCACCCTTCATCCCTCTTACACTCTACACCTCTCGATTGCTTCTCTCATTGCTATGTGAGGCATTACCCTCCTCATGTTTCTCCCTTTCTTTACCATCCTCTCCCTCCATTCTCATATGTCTAGATGAAAATTTGAATATTGAACCCCTCAGGTTTTAGTGTAAACTTCATAACTAAGTAATATCCAACAAGATTCAAACAAAACCATTGTTTTTACTACCTCTATTCGCGGTCATATAAAATCAATTCATAATTGTGATGATATATGATATAATGACACTTTTAGCATTTTATGTCATATCATTTATCACATATGCCACTTTCTCTTTTTATATTTCTTCTTTTCTTCTATGACTAGTTTGTTTAAACTTATTTTTTTAAATCACGACTAGAAAATATACTTTTAACATCGATTTTATAGAAAACTGACGTAATAAAAAATGTGGTGACACAATCATAAATAACATGAGGTCGTCAAAAACTGATGTTAACGAACTAATGTTAACATCGGTTTTTTTAAAAAACTGATGCTAATGAACTAATGTTAACATCGGGTTTTGGAAAACCAATGTTAATGACCTCATGTTAACATCAGTTTTTTTAAAACCAATATTAACGAACTAATGTTGACATCCTTTTAAAAAAATCGATGTTAACATCAGTTCATTAACATCGGTTTTTGGAAAACTGATGTTGTGTTTTAACCTAAATAAATTAAAACCCCAAACTATTTTTGCACCCTCTGTTGAATCCCCAAACCCTTCACCAGAGCTTACCACTTTCACCATCGTACTCTCACTCGCAACGGTCCTTAACCTCACAAGTGTCACTCGCGATGATCTTCAGCCCACCACGCCATGGTAGCTGCGAGGCATTGCCCGCTGTTTTGTTTTGTCTTTCCCGCCACGCTGCCCGCTGCATTGCCCTCTATTATGTTCTTTCTTTCTTGCTACTCACTATTGTTCGGGTTCCTTGTTTTTCTTGCATGGCTGCCTTTGCTCTTTATTTTGTTCGCTTTCTAGATTGTTATGTCCCTAGTTTTCATGAGTCCTCCTTTGCTTCTTGTTGTGGTAGAAAAAGAAGCAACACATAGTAGAGCAAGCACGAAGGCGCGTTTCGAGTTCGAAAGGTAGGGAGCAACCACCTATGTTCACGAGTTCTTTTAATTTGAGGTATTTTTGTTAGATGATGCTTTGTGACTATCAGTGTGATTGGTTGGAATTTATTTGTTTGTTATGTGTTAGTGTTAATGAATGCCATTGTTGTATGACTATGGCTATAGCTTTTTTGATTCTACATGTACACCAAAGGCTAAACTCAGTTAAACTTACAATTTGTGTTCTAGCGTTCATAGTGGTCACTGCTTTCTTTCTACTTCCCAAAACTCAGGGTCTAATTATTGAGTGAACAATGAAAAAGTATCGATTATATTTTGTTAGTTGTTGACATTGACTAAGTCAATTGGTCTTAGGTTTTGTAAGTTTTAGAGAGTAGACAATTAGTCTTAGTGTGTGTAATACCATTCTTCAATTTCCTTCTTGACTATCCTACTACAATGGTATTGTGAATGAGAGATTGGAGATGAATCTGGTTCGACATTTTGCATTGACAAAGATGCATGATAGCTAGTCTTATGATTGTGAATGCATATAGCTATTGATTAATTTGTAATCGAAAAATAGTCTATTAAGTGAAATGTGATTGGTTAAATTTTGAATGTTAGTTACAGGAAAGTGGATTCATACGTTAGTGTGTGACTGCATGTTAGCATACATGATTTGAATCTATGTTGGAAAGGGTACATATTATGCTGAAGACTCACTTTAGGATATGTTCTAATGAGTTTAGAACCCACTCTAGTCTATTGAATGATTTACTCATAACAGGAACACTATGACATAGTATACTTGAAGGAATTGCTGAATCTTGCTCATTTAGGTACCCTGTCTTTGACATTATTATGTAGTCTACACAAATTGAATTTGTAGATGCAATTGCTTTTGATGTTTTGATGATGATCATGATGATATGATGCAATTGATGTAAATGGGCTTTTCAAGATTAAATTCAAGACAATACTTCAAGATTACAAGTCACAGCATCAAGATGATCACTAGTATATTAGGAAGGGAATTCCTAATTGAATTAGCAAAAGGTTTGGCCAAGTAATTTAAATTAAAAAGTGTTTTACAAAGGTTTTACTCTCTGGTAATCGATTACCAGAGGATGTAATCGATTACCAGTGGCCAAATATATTTTATAACAGCTGCTAAAATTTGAATTCGAAATTTTAGACTGTGTAATCGATTACACAATTTTGGTAATCGATTACCAGCAGTTAGTAAACGTTTTAATTCAAATTTTTAAAGTTGTAATCAATTACACAATTGCTGTAATCGATTACCAGACAATATTTTCAGAAAATAATTCTAAGAGTCACAACTTTTCAAAGGCTTTATTCATGACCACAAATGGTCTATATATATATATATGTGACTTAAACACGAAATTGCTCAGAGTTTTTCAGAACAACAAGTGTTTATCCTCTCAAAGAGCAAAATCATTTTATCCTCTTAAGAATTCCTTGGCCAAGTCAATTGCAATTCATTAAGGAATTATTTGAGTGCTCAATCTGTAAAATCCATCTCTTTCTAGAGAGATTCATTCTTCTTCTTCTTCTCATTCTCTAAGGGATTAAGAGACCGTGGGTCTCTTGTTGTAAAGGAATTCTAAACACAAAGGAAGGATTGTCCTTGTGTGTTTAGAACTTGTAAAAGGAATTTACAAGATAGTGGAACTCTCAAGCGGGTTGCTTGGGGACTGGACGTAGGCACAAGGGTGTGGTCGAACCAGTATAAATCTGAGTTTGCACTTTCTCTTCCCTTAATCTCCTTTATTTATTATTGCTTTATATTCATATTCAAATTGTTTTATTTGAATCAATATTTAAGAAGATTGTCATTAAGGGAATTCATAACTTGAATAAAAAGTGAAATAGATTTTTTTCATTGGGAAATAGTTTGGAATATCTTAATTCAACCCCCCCTTCTTAAGATATCTGAGGCCACTTGTCTAACAGAATCTGCATTATCCTTTTCAGATTTACAAATTTTCATGTCTCATCTTTCAAACTCGATTGACCTTACGTCATCTTATTTTGATACAATTTATATAAATATTTTTCTTATAATCATATCATATGTGAGTAATTGTTCGACAACTTGGGTTTTGACTGTATTTGTGTGCAAATTAAGTGAGTTTAAACTTGGTTTTGTGAATGATATACCTTACCTCTAGTCATGTTAAAATAGAACCTAAGTGTAGATTATCTAAGTCCTAAGTTCTACATATTAATACACTATGCAAGTTATGCAAGATAGGTGCTTATGTATGTTGTTGAAAACATGTTACACTTCTATCCTGTGATACGAGCTGCATTGTGATTGACACAGATCTTGGTTTTTAATGCCCTTTGTTATTATTGTAGGCTTATGTGTCCTCTTTGTGATGCAATTGATCCCATGTCATTTTGAAGTTTGTACATTTTTTATGATTTTTATAGTGTAACCTGTCCTCTGTTGAGTGATTTACAACGTGGCTGCTGTGATACAACAATGAAATTATGTTTTGAATATTTTGACACTTGGTTTGTATTTTAGTTGAAAATAGACTTAATAAGGGTTGTATGGAATTTGGAACTACTCAAATTTCTTTTATATTCAATTTATACCAATATCATGTTCAAGGCATGTTAATCATGATTGGACTTGACAACATGCTCATTAGTGAAATGTGTATGACTATGGGTATAGCTTTTTCAATTCTGCATGTACTCCAAAGGTACATTATTGACGAACCCTAGCTCAGAGTAATTAGCATAATTGCTCAAAGAGCACATTATTTTCTACCTTTGATATGTAAAGTATGCTTGATTATAGTGAAATAAATGTTATATGTGCCTTAATTCAAATTTGACTTGTGAGTAAAAAGGAATTTTAAATACTTTTAACTTAATAGATTGCAATTGAATTGAAGTTAGACACATCGTTGATATGAAAATGCACTTAAGTGATGGTTTTGATCCCTTAAACTATGTGTTTGCATGATTATTATGAATCTGATTGGAGAAGCCTATAAAATGTGTAATATTTATGATTTTGCCCTATCTTTGATCTGTTCTAAATGAATCTAAATTTATCCCTAAGCTACTTGAAGTTATGTATATATGCGATTGAAATGAAGGAAGACAATATGTAAAGTATTTATGTTGAAATTGGCCTTATAATACACTTGTGTTCAAAATTGCTAGCCCAACAATTACGGTTGCAACATTATCTATCTTTGAATTGGAAGCATTACAAGCTTCCCTTAGCCTCTTTTCCATAGACTGTATGACATTAGAGCATTCAAAATGTTTGTCATATTATTTTTAATTGTGTATATGCCTTTGGTTTCTGGTCAGTGGTCATGAAGTTGTTGCTTGAGAGTTGTTAGTTTAAGACATCTAATCTACAATGTCCAATGTAATTTGTAGACACTTTTCATTTTCTTGTTTGCATCGTGATCACGACATTCGTTGTTGGACATTATAGTCATCATCATCACAGGTACAAATTTTTTTCATAAAGTTTTGATGCTCTTTTTTGTTACCAATGCTTTTATAACTTGTTAACTGTGATTAATAAGTATTGCTTTATATACAAGTTATGTTCATGATGAGTAAACCTTAGATTCCCATTTGAGATTGAATACAATAATTCTTGCAGAAAATTTGCATTAACCATTGTATTGAATATTGAATTGTCGGTTTGGATAGCTTGGGAAGAGTCATATTTTATAGTACATTCATACGAAAAGGTTAATTTTATTTTCTTAAATTTGATGAAATTTCGGTTAATGCATTTCGCTTTGTTCTTCGGGTGTGTACTTGATTATGGTTTCAATTCATGTCATTTCTTTCATGTTATGTACTTGGAGATTAATGCAAAATTTTGTCGAAATTTCGTCAAATCTAAGAAAAGAAAGTTAACCTTTACGTATGAACGTACTATAAAAAAAATGTCTTCATGAATGGGATAAGGCCACATCTTTAAGGAAAAAAGTGAGGTTTTCATGCATAGAATAACTTTTTAAGTATCACAGAGTTAATAATTACATGGATCAAAGTTGGATGAATGCAAATAGCATGAGCCCCGCATATAGGGAAGACATTGAACAATTCTTGGAATTCGCCTCCGAAAGAAGTCGACCGGATGAGGATGGAAAATATTTTTGACCTTGTATAAACTATTTGAACGGGAGACAACAAGTACTCGACGACATATAGGAATATTTACTGTGTGATGGGATTAAGAAGAATTATATGACATGGATATGGCATGGTCAACTCACAGACATGCAAAAGGAGTCCCAATGTGAGGCGGCTGATGTAGAAATGGGAGATCGCTTAGAGGAAATGATTCGTGATCTTGGACAAGAGTCATTTCAACAAGCACATGCCCCTATGTATGATAAATTGGAAAGTGATTCCAATAAGTCGTTGTATCCGAGGTGCAAGAAGTCATTGTTGTCAGCAGTGTTAAGTCTGGTTAATGTCAAGGCCATATATGGGTGGAGTGACAAAAGCTTCACTTCACTGCTTCAAGTAGTGAGAGATATGCTTCCAGAGGAAAACATGTTGCCCAAAAGTTACTATCAAACGAAAAAAATACTATGCCGATGCATATGGAGTATCAAAAAATTCATGCATGCCCTAATGATTGCATACTATGCAAACATGAGCATGAAGAAATGCATAAATGCCCCAACTGTGGGGTATCACGGTACAAAGTGAAGGATGATGACGAGTGTAGCAGTGATGAAAGGACAAACAAGGGCTCCCAAGCGAAGGTGTGATGGCATCTTCCGATCATTCCAAGGTTCAAGCATTTGTTTGCTAATGCAGATGACACAAGAAATCTTAGGCTTGCAGATGGGAGAAATTGTGATGGAATGCTTTGCCATCCGACTTATTCCTCCCTGTGGAAGAAGATTAATTGTTTCTATGTAGATTTTAGGAAAGAAGCAAGAAATCTTAGGATTGGAATTGTCACTAATGGGATGAACCCATATGGCAGTTTAAGCACTCAGCACAGTTTGTGGTCTGTTTTGCTATTTATTTACAACTTGCCTCTTTGGTTGTGCATGAAGCAAAAATATATGATGTTGTCTATGACGATATTGGGCTCAAGATAACCAAGAAATGACATCGATGTTTATCTTAGTCCCTTGATTGAAAACTTGACAAAGGGGTTGTCGTGTTTGATGGGTATCAAAATGAGACATTCAAGTTGCGCACAATGTTATTTTTTACCATTAATGACTTTCCAACATATGAAAATTTGAGTGGATACAGTGTTAAGGGCCATCATGCTTGCCTTATCTGTGAAGAAAACACAAGCTACGTGCAACTAAAACATGGAAGAAAAATAGTATACACTCGACATCGACATTTTCTGAAACCTTATCATCCTTGCCACCGATTGAAAAATGCTTTTAATGGAAGTCAAGAGCATGAAAATGTGCTGATATCGTTAACTGGTCAGCTGGTTCTTGAGCAGGTTGAGGACATCAATACTATATTTGGAAAGACCCAAAAGAAGGAAAAAAAAGTAAAACTTGCATATGGAAGAAAAAAATGATATTGTTTGATCTTCCATATTGGTCCGATCTAGATGTCAGACATTGTATTGATGTTATGCATGTGGAGAAAAATGTGGGTGATAGTGTCATCGGCACGCTTCTTAACATTTAAGGCAAGACAAAGAATGGTTTGAATACTCGTCAAGATCTAGCTTAGATGGGTACCATGTTTCTCCCAAATGCACCATGTTTCCAATACATGCCACTCCACGAAGTGACATGTATGCAAGAGCATGCGCTGCACAAACCCAAGGTCCACCCTTAGTAAGGCCTATAAGCTTGTCAAACCCAATGTCCACCCTTAATGAGTCCTATAGGCTTATATGCCACGTCTCCAGTGCGTGCCACTCCACGAGTGACACGTATGCAAGAGCACGACACTACGTCTCCAGTACGTGCCACTCCATGAGTGACACGTATGCAAGAGCACACCACAACGTCTCTAGTGTGTTTCACTCCATGAAGTGACATGTATGCAAGAGCATGCCACATCTCTAGTACATGCCACTCCACGAGTGACACGTATGCAAGAGCACACCACAACATCTCTAGTATGTGCCACTCCATGAAGTGACACATATGCAAGAGCTCAACACCATGTCTTCAGTACGTGCCACTCCATGGGTGACATGTATGCAAGAGCACCCCACTATGTCTCCAGTATGTGCCACTCCATGGGTGACACGTATGCAAGAGCACACCACTGTGTTTCTAGTACGTGCCACTCCATGAAGTGACATGTATGCAAGAGCATGGCGCCCAAAACCCAAGTCGGACAATTCCTTGGTCGATTCTCCAAAGGGCTCGCAAAACCCAAGGTTTTCCCTTGGTGAGTCCTACAGGTTTATGCACCACGTCTCCAATACGTGCCACTCCTTTAGTGACACATATGCAAGAGTACTGTGCATGTGCCACACACGTCTGCAGCAATAGACAAAACGCAACATTTATCTTTAATGCACCCTCCAACAGTAAAAAAAAGGAAAAGTTGTCAAATACGAAAAATTACCTTACTTGACACGCCAAAGACATGTCTATCACGAACAACTTGATAGAAGCAGTTTGGACAACACTTGTCCAAGCTCAGGGGCTTCACAAGCCACATCAACTTGCAATTCTCTCACCTATCAATGGTACCACACTCGACACTGGACAACACTCGTTCACACTTGGGGTCGACAAACTCACCACCATCCTACTTGTCAAGGTAACTACCCCGGATATTAGACAAACTCCCTCGACATGGGAAAGCATGGACCGGGAATAAATCCTTTGAAATGTGTTTTTTATGTATCTGCAGGTGAAGTCTTAGGTTTTGTGAGAAAAAAAAATTATAGCAAAAAAGGTGAGAAAACAACTTCCCCTCCAAAGAATAAAAAACAACTTCAATCATTATGGGATAAGGTGAGAAAACATGAACTGAGAATGAATTCTTTGAAATGTGCTTTTGGTGTGTCTGCAGGTGAAGTCTTGAGTTTTGTGATCCATTAAAAGAGAAATGAAATAGATAAAAAAGGGCAAAAAAGCCATTTTGGAGACTTCCCCTCCAAAGAATAAAAAGCAACTTCAATCATTATTGGGTAAGGTGAATTTTCTTAAAAGGTTCATTTCTAATTTGTTAGGAAAAACTAAGGTGTTTTCTCCATTACTCAGACTAAAGAATTAGGTTGATTTTCGATGGGAATAAGAACACCAAGATTCTTTCGATGACATCAAGAAATATCTTACAAATCCACCAGTTCTAGTGTCTCTTGTGGATGGAAGAGATCTTAAGTTGTACATTTCAGTAACAGGTTCAACCATTGCAAGCATGTTGAAGCAAGAAGATGAAAATGACATAGAATGTGCAATTTACTATCTTAGTCGAATTCTGAAAGATATTGAAACTAGATATATTCCTATCGAAAAGTTATGTTCGTGTATGTCTTTCCCTTGTACTAAACTTAAGTATTACATTAGGCCTTTCAATGTTCAAGTTTTATCTCATAATAATGTTATAAAATTTATGCTATCTAAATTTATATTGGATATTAGAATAGGAAAATGGGCTCTTGCATTGACGGAATTTTCTTTAAACTTTGTACCATTAAAAGCTATTAAGGGTCAAATTGTGGCAATTTTTTAGTTAATCATACTTGTGTCAAAATTTTAGAATGTTATGTAGGAGTAAAACCTTGGGTATTATTTCGATGGATCAAAACATGTAGATGGTTATGGAATAGGTATTGTTATATTATCTCCAAATAGTATACCTTTGAGAAATTTATTCAAAAGTAGACCTACTGTTAGAGATAGGGGGAACAACATGAAGACTTAATCTTGAAGCTTGAAGAAGTTTTGTCTTTTACAAACCCAACTCTCTTGAGTGGCATTTTTATTGGTTGTTATATTTAATGTTGCATCTTAGTCTATATCATATCATATGTGCATCATGCATCATCATGTGTGAGTGAAAAAAAAATTCTAAAGTTAAAAAATTTCTTCAGAAGGCAAAACTCTATGTTTTAATCGATTACAACCTTATCATAATCGATTACACTAGTTTTCTTAAGCTTTTAAAGTTATGTCTCGTATCGGTTTAATCGATTATAGCCTTATCGTAATCGATTACACAATTGTTTTTGAGACAATGATTGTGTAACTCAGTGTGACCAATGTCAGAGGATAGGAAGTATATCAAGAAGAAATGAAATGCCTCTGCAGAGTATCATCGAGGTGGAAGTTTTTGATTGCTGGGGTATTGACTTTGTTGGTCCATTTCCCTCATCATATGGGAATAAGTACATATTGGTGGTCATTGATTATGTTTCTAAGTGGGTTGAGGCAGTGGCTACTCCGAAGAATGATGCAAAGACTGTTGTCAAATTTTTAAAGAAGAACATATTCTCACGCTTTGGGGTACCAAGAGTCCTGATCAGTGATGGTGGCTCCCATTTTTGCAATGTCCAACTTTAGAAGGTGTTAGGGCACTACAATGTAACACATAAGGTGGCTTCACCTTATCACCCACAGACAAATGGTCAAGCCGAGGTTTCTAACAGGAAATTGAAGAAGATAGTGGCCTCTACAACAAAAGATTGGGCTGCCAAGTTAAATGATGCTTTATAGGCTTATCAGACTGCTTTCAAAACTCCCATAGGACTATCTCCATTCTAAATGGTCTATGGGAAAGCCTGTCATTTACCAGTGGAAATGGAACATAAGGCATACTGGGCCTTAAAATTTCTAGATTTTGATGATGTTCTATCGGCGAAGAAGAGAAAGCTTCAGCTCTTAGAGCTGGAGGAGATAAGGTTGAATGTTTATGAATTGTCCAAGTTGTACAAGCAAAAGGTGAAAGCTTACCATGACAAGAAGCTATTGAAGAAGAATTTCCAACCAGGCCAGGAAGTCTTACTTTTCAATTCAAGACTCAATCTATTTCCAGTCAAGTTGAAGTCCAAGTGGTCTGGACCTTTCACCATCAAAGAGGTGAAGCCTTATGGAGCAGTGGAGTTGATGGATCCTCAATCAAATACTCCTAAGAGAAGTTGGGTAGTGAACAGTCAAAGGTTAAAACTGTATCATGGTGGCAGCATTGAAAGGTTAACCACCATCTTGCACTTGCAAGACCCCTAAAGGGTGACATATGTCAAGCTAGTGACGTTAAAGAAGCGCTTACTGGGAGGCAACCCAGCTTTCTTACTCTTTCAACCTTTATTTTTGTGTTTTCATATTTATTAGTGTAGATTTTGTTATAGTTGATACTGCTAGGATAGAAGAGTGGAAAGGAGTGAACTTCAGGAATGGGGTTGATCACAAGTTTGTTGGAAATCTCGCTGGATCAGATAAGTCTTAGCCAAAATCAGTTCATTCAACTCGCTCAACGTGACACCCGCACTAAGTGAGACATTTACTACGCGCTGAGCAAGTGACACTCTCGCTAAGCACGTTAACCCCTCATCCAATGGCAAAGGCTTCCTCGCTGAGCGAGCCCACACGCTAAGATCAAAACCTTCTCGGGTTGTGGATTTATTTGAATTGGGCTAAGCGAGACATTCTCGCTAAGCGCACCACATGCCTCACTAAGCGCACACATGCGCTGGGCCCAAAAATGTCTCTGTGTGAATTCTAAATGATAATTGAGCTAAGCGAGACACTCTCGCTAAGCCCAATAACTTCTCTGTAATGGCAATTGGGTAAGCGAGTTCATCTCGCTAAGCGCTCCAACACCACTACACCCACTCTCACTTAATTCGCTAAGCGCGTCATGGCTCGCTTAGCGAAAGTTGCAGACCAATCACAGCTGCAGATCTCGCTAAGTGCATACTTTTGCGCTAAGCCCAAAAACTTCTCTGGTTCTAAATTTTGATAACTGGGCTGAACGAGATGGTCTCGCTAAGCACGAGTTTTAAATTTTAAAAATTCAAACGTCACAGAGTGCTCGCTTAGCGCGACACTCACACTTAGCGAGCAAATCGTGACTGCAAAATGAAAACATAACTGCCTTAGGGCAGTTACCTTTGCCACTCTTATAACAGTGCATTTTTCTCTCATTTACTCCTCATCATTAGCATTTCGCTAATCATTACTCATTTCACTCTCTGATTGCATTCCAAGTAACTGTCCCTTCTTCTATTTTAATTTTTTGTCTATATGAAACCCTAGGATAGAAGCCATGTTTCCTGTTATTAGTATGCTTTGATTCTGTGTAATTGTGTTTTCTATGTTGATTGGTTAGGAACTTTAGGTTAGTTTGTTAATGTTAAGTGCTTTAGGCTTAGCCTTAAGCTTCTAAGCCTGTATGGTGGCTTAAGGAGTAAAGGCTAACAAGCCTCGCGTTCTGGGTTTGCGATGAACTCGCTAAGCGAGCCTGTATCACTAAGTGAGTTCATACGTTTCTTTGAATTTATGGGTTTAAGGATGAACTTGCTAAGTGATCCTTGTTCACTAAGCGAGCTCATATAGTTAGTCTTCGTTTCTGCATTTTGGGGATGAACTCGCTAAGCAGGGTTCTTAGGCTTAGCGAGTCTATGCTGCTGGTTAATTTTTTTATGGAATTTGATGAATTCGCTATGCCGACCATCCGCACTTAGCGAGTCTACTTAACTTAATCTGATTGTTTGAGCCTTTCTACATTCCAACAGTAGCTTAGCGCGACTCTCGCGCTAAGCCCAATTTCCCCTCTATAATAAAAATTGTGCTTAGCGAGACCTCCTTGTTAAGCCCAAAGTCATTTGAATTTCTGAATTTTTGTTCATGCACTAAGTGCGCCATGCACGCTAAGCGCAAATACTTCTATGTTATGAATAGGGCTTAGCGAGTTCACTCGTTAAGCCCTCACTATTATCTTTAGTTAGTCTCGCTAAGCGCCCAGTGGCACTAAGCCTATGTCTCTTTCAATTTATTGTCGCGCTAAGTGCAATTCCTTCTCTGTTTGAAATAAGGCTTAACGAGCCACACTCGCTTAGCCATCAGTGCCTTCTAGCTAAGTGCATTGTTGGCGCTAAGCCATTGTTACTGTTATTATGCTGTCGCGCTAAGCACTTTATGGTTAGTTCTATAAGGTGCGTTAAGCAAGCTCATCTCGCTTAGCGCCCATCCTATGTCATCTTGCTTAGGTTATTTTCAATAAGAGTCTTGACTAATTTCCCCAGGAGCCCTATGACACATCCAGATTTGTGTCTGAAAATACATGGGAGCGATATGAAACAAACACTCACCAAAGGAACATCCTCCTAGAAAGGAATGTTGAGTTAGCTTACTCACACTATGATGAGTTCCTTTGGGAGCTGGAGCACCGTCAGTGGAACAAGAACCTCACGCGCCAAATGGAGAACCACATCGATATGGAACTAGTTAAGGAGTTTTACTCCAACCCATATGATCTAGAAGACCGTTCCCCCAGGCAGTGCAAAGTGAGGGGGAATACTATAAAGTTTGACGCTGCTACACTGAACTCATTCTTGGAGACCCCAGTGGTGCTTGAGCTTGGGGAGAGATACCCAGCCTACTCCCACTACTGTCACACTCACCCTAATCATTAGGCTATTGCAGCCAAATTGTGTTTACCAGGGCGGGGGTTTATTCTAAATGTTGAGGGGGCTCCTTGGAAGCTACTGAGAAATGACCTGACCACCCTCGCTCAGACCTGGAGTGTCATTTCTTACTCCAACCTTGCTCCCACTTCTCATACCTCTGACCTTAATATGGACAGAGCAAGGTTGGTTTATGGCTTGGTTATGAAGATGGACATGGACTAGGGCTCCATGATTTTAGGCCAGATATCTCAGATAGCCCAGTCCAACTCCTCTCGGTTGGGCTTTCTAGCCCTCATCACTGCCATATGTTTAGCCAGAGGAGTTGTGTCCGATTCTTTGACATTCAAGTCTTTGAGCCTGACCATTAATTTGGCTTACATTTGGAAGAACTATTGGAACCTTGAGGATCCCTCTATCACATTTCCAGGGTCCTGCAAGGCCAAGGCCTGGGCTCCATTAGATGCACCAGCTCCACCTCCAGCACCATCTCTAGTCGGTCCTTCCATGTCCAACAATGACCAGATCGTCCCGATGCTGCAAAGTATTCATCATGGACTTTTCCTGGTGATGCAGAGCATGCAAAACTTATCCCAACAGCAACCAATCATGTCTATGCAGGAGTATTTAGAGCAGGTGGCTTGGCCTGAAGTCCAACCTTCCTTTCTGGGGGAGGTGAAGCTCCTGAGGCCCAAGATACATAGGCCCAGGCTACTGAGGGCCTTTAGGAGGATGAGGAGGCTGTTGAGGATACCCTAGAGGCTCAGGAGGCTAAGAAGGATACAAGTGCAGCAGAGGCGGATGTGGACACTGATTATGTAACAGACGTCATTGCAGCGCAAGGGACCTGGGATCCATGGCTCACACCAACACAAGACTGATGATTGACAGGATTCCATTTAATTCTCTTGTTTTTTAGACAGTTTTTATTTAGTTATTTTTACTTGTTTTTGGATTTAAACAGTGGTTTGATCTAGCATTTTCATGATAGTTATATTTTGACCATTTTTTTTAGTAAACGGTGTTTGTCTTGATATCTTAATTTGAACTGAAATGGTTGCATGACATGAGTGACTTGCATTGTGAAATCATAAACCTCAAACAAGCTTGCTTTATGTAGAGAGATAGAGTGTGGAAATTAGGGGCGTGAGTGAAAATGTTAGCTTGCATGACAGGAAAATAGCGAAGGGGAAACTAATTGCTATAAACCGGTGAGTTGTGTGAATCTTAACTGTGAGAGAACGACTAGCATCAAGTACTGATTTTTGCATGAATCTCTGAATGTTGAATGGATACATGATGTGGAAATGATGAAGTCCATGTTGAATTTATTTTGCTACTGAGCCAAATAGCTACCTTGCATGATTAATGAAGTAAACCCTTGCACCCAGTGAGCCAAGTATGAGTGAACACTATCCTGAACCCTAGCTGAAGTAAATCAATTATATCATACCTTGTTATAAGTTTTAGAAGAGCATTGTCTTGATGGAAATTTTTTGGTTCAAATTTGTGGAGGGGGGGTGATTTTATTAAAGCATGAAAAATAAGTATATCAACATCATGCAACTTGTGGAAAACTACAGGAAATGGCATAACCATGCTTCTCTGCTAAAAAAAGAGAGAATATATATATATCATTTGAAAGCAGATAACAAATAATTCTGAAGCATGGATGCCTGTGTGATTATTGAATGATGCTAATATGGGGACAAGTGCAATAAGAAGAAGTTAAGGGCATCTAAATAGAGAATGCTCTTCTAAAACCTAAATGTTGCATCCTAGAAAAACCATGAATTGTTCTTAGCCCAACCTCATTACAAGCTGAATAAAGTCCTTCAGATCCACATTGTGGTACATAGGTGTATGAAATGAGATGAAATGCAAAAGTTGGGAATTGTGTTAGTTGTTTATATGAAGAAATCACCTAAAACACTTGTGTGCATGAGAGAAACAGTAGCCGTGAGTATAAAGCTTGGTTATCCTTCCTTGATACTTGTCATGCTTGCTAATTTATTTCCCTTTTGCTTCTCAATACACATGCTCATATATCTAAATGTAATGCACTCTAATTCAGAGGGTTTGTTGGTTGATGCATGTTCAGTCATCTCTGTTAATGTGATCGATACTGATCAGACAAACACTGATTTGATTGACCACTGTTATTTCCTTTTGCTTGAGGACAAGCAAAACTATAAATTTGGGGGAGTTTGTTAATTGATATTCATGAGTACTAAATGCATAAAAAATAAGATAAAAAGTAGCAATGTACCTCTAACTTATTGTTTCTTTTGTGAGATTTGTGAATAATTTATTCTTGTGTGAAATTACACAGTGGAAACTCCATTTGGATGACTAATATTGAATTTATTTGGATTTTTAGGCTAATGAAGAGAAGATTTTGAAGTGCTGCTGAAGGGCTCGCTCAGCGAGGCAGATTGGCTAAGCGAGGCTCATCCGCTTAGCGAGGAAGTCAGCTCACTAAGCGAGTACAAAATCCTAGAGAATGTTGAGTCAGAAAGCAGCATGTTTAGCGTGCAGCCAGCCCGTCCAGCGAGGATGTTGTCTCTTCTCGTGCTTAGTGCGTCCAAGCCTGCTTAGCGCCCAGCCACTAATTCTCGCTCAATGAGACATGCTCGCTGAGCGCACCCTCGTAAGCTGAGATGCCCAAAAGTCTTTAAAAACTAAGAGAAGATGGGAAATGAAACATCAAGCACTGTGGAAAGGAAGGAACAAGGCATCAAGGCTGAAGAGAAGACATTTTCTTCACATTTTAGTTTATCATTCCATTCCTACATCATTTTCACCCTTGTATTGAGCCCTCCTTGCTAATGGAGGGCTAAACACTTCATTGTTGGGGAGTTTTTCCACTGAGCACTCTTGATGTAAAAACTTTAACTATCTATTTAATATTATTGCTAGTGTTCTCTGCTTCTATTTGTGTTTATTTTCCATATTTGTGGCTTGATCACCCATTTTTATGTTTTGTTAGGTTTTGAGTATTGGAAAATGCTTTTAGTCCTTAGAACTTTGTAGAGCAGCTAGAAGTCTGCATTTCTAGGAATAGTGTGTAGTAATCTAGTAAATATTGTACCTTTTGCGTAATGCAACTCGCTTAGAATGAGTTTGTTGAGGAATCAAGAACAAAACTAAGAGAGTTAGGCTCTTTCATGTGAGGAATTATGGTTAAGTAATTTAGCGGTGCAAGAACATTAGAGCAATATTAAATAGAGAAAAACTTATTTAGTTACGTCAAGAGAAAGTTCAATAGAAAATACTCCCCGACATATTCATCTTGGTATTTGTTCTATTATACAATTCTTCGTTTGTCTTGTCATGCATTTTCAAGTTTAGAAACATTAATTCAGGAATTTGAAACATGCATGAGTTCTTTCATTTTATTTCACTACAATTGAAATTGTTTACAAACTGAATATACGGCATCTAAGTATAACAAATTTCCTGTGGACACGATACTCGGACTTACCGTTTTAATTACTACTTGAGAGAATTGGTACACTTGCCAATCTAGCTAACACTTATATCCTTAAGTTTTTTGGTGCACCAATCTCTTGGTGCTCCAAGAAACAACCAGTGGTAGCATTGTCCTCTTGTGAAGCAGAATATATAACTGAAGCATTTGCTGCAAGCCAAGCTATTTGGCTCAACTCATTGCTGAAAGAAATCAAAATTGAAGTGAAGAAACCTTTGAAGCTCCTAATAGACAACAAGTTTGCCATCAACTTGTCAAAAAAAAACCTAGTCTCACATGAAAGAAGCAAACACATAGAGGCAAAGTTTCATTTTTTGAGAGAGAAGGTGTATTCAGGACTGATTGAAGTGGTTCATTGTCTAACAAATTTACAAATTGGTGATGTTTTGACTAAGGCAATGAAATTTGACATATTTGAGTTGTTAAGGAAAGAACTAGGTGTAGTAGAGTGTTTATATTGAGGGGGAATGTTGTGAACCAATTTAATTGTAATTGTTAGTAGTTACTTTTCTGTTATAAAAGTTTGTTATATCTAACTAACTTCATTAGTTGTTATAAAATTGAAATGTGTGAATAACAGAGATACAGTGAGTGTGCATCTTTTGTGCAAAAACCTAAATCTTCTTTCTTTCTCTCCATAACTTGTTCCAGTGTGTGTGAGTTCCTACTATCAATAGCTCCAACATAACCTTTGTATTTGTTTACATCTAATCAAAATTATTTAGGATCTTGATTCGTCTTAAGACACATATGTCTTTTGATTTAACAATTCCAATTTCTATGCACATGAATATAAGATCGTTTTATAAAATAACCTTAATAAATATTTATTTAACTATGTAAATCATGATGATCATCTAACTTATTTACAAGAAGTAATCATGATCAAAACAAACATCAACACTAACTCCTTATTAGTAGTATGTTATCAACAGATGTAGAGGTGAAGATACTCTAGCTTAGGTCGAAGTCAAATTACTCTAATCAAGGTCGAGTTGAGAATACTTTGATTGAGACTAAAATCGAGGTAAAGATATGTAATGCCAGCCTACATTACATGGCAATCAAAAAATATATTTGATTTTGTTTCATTTTAAAAGAAAACTCTTCATTTGTTTATTTATGAAAATACCGGATAGCTTTTTCCCTATTTCAAGACAAACAAGTAAAGCTTAACACTCATATTTAAATCATGCATTTATAGGACAAGACTAAATCAATTATAATACGTCGATGTACTCCATACCTTTAAAACAAGATAAAACTTTGAATTTCACAAAACTATTTGAGATCTTTATACACATCATTGAACCTATGTTGATAATCTCTATACATGTCACTAAACCCAAGAAAAAAAAGAGAAGAACACAACTTTAAATTCCATGCTCACTCCATCTATCGTGCCTCCAAGATGGAGATCCCATTATAATAGCGAAAATTCTTAAAGTGAATTTTGGTCCATTCATTTTAAAATACAAACATTTGGTTCCTTTCTTTTAGAAAATTTACAATTTATATCAATCCTCAATTTTTCTTTCGTTTTATTTCTTTTATTTTGGTTTAATTAAAACCCAGCCTAACAAATTCAATTAAGTACAATAAAAAAATTATTTAATCAATTAAAATAGAAATAACAAATTTTGGTATCCCTATTTCAAGAGACATTGGGTCCCCCCTTCCCATTTTAAAAATTAAGGGATTTAATTGAACCTTTTAAAAATATAGAGATGAAATGAAACCTAAAAGATAAATTAGAGGATAAAAAAAAGTAATTAAACCTTACTCAAAATCATCAACTTTGATGTACGTACAATATTTTTCTGTCAAAAAAGTATTTGTAAAATATTTAAAGTATTGTTTCATGCTTAAATAAATGTTAAATGCACACATAAAAAAGAGTTTAATGATCTTACACTGATAGTATAAAATACCTTTATATTGTCGTCTAATTACAAATCATTATTAGTATGACTTCTAAAGTAATTACCATAAAAGTCTTATCATACATGGTGGATTTTGATTGGATGACGGTATAAAACTTTTTAGACTCTCAATGTATAACCATTTTTCTCAAAAAATAAATGTCAAATATTACTTTTCAAGAAAAGAAAAAACTATGCACTAAAATAGTTTTACACCACATCTAATCATAAACTATCGTTTATGACAAGTTTATTGACTTTAACAAAAATAGTTTAAAGGTCATATCAACAGTGATTTATGATTAGATGACAGTATAACAATATTTTACATTGTCAGTAAACCACCATTAAACTCTTATTTTATTTTATTTTTTACTAATAAATGTTAAACATATTAAAATTTACAACATAAGTCATAATAAGTGTGATTAAACATATCCTTAGAGTCAAGGGGTTATCTCAGTTGATTGAATAAGAGTTGGTGAGTTATATATATATATATATATATGTGTGTGTGTGTGTGTTTGTGTGTGTGTGTGAAAAAAAAGCTATCAAACATTTCCCATAACGTGTATAAAAATGATAAATTGTTTTTTTTCATGAAATTGTTAATGAATGGTAGTAATTTTATACCCACGTATAATCACTAGCATGGGTTGTTGGACTTTAATTTTCCTTTTTTATACCAAAATAACCTTTAAATGAAAGCAAATGGCAACGAATGGATCAAACCCACGCTCGTTACACAAACTGAAATCAAAATTTTAACTACACAGTTTTTTATTCGATACTTTTCTCACTTGTTACACCTTGGAGATCTACACCTTTAACTAATTAAGTGTTATACCCAACGATCTTAAAAGAACTTGTGTACCGTGCCTGACATTACAACCTTGTTCACGCTAGAACCCCTCTGCTTTTCATTCATGATGGAAAAACATAATGAAATTGACATTTTTAGAGTGTTATTCTATAGCATTCATGCTATAACTTTTCCATCTATAGAAAGGTCTGACAGATTACTTGCTAGACTTAGCTCTCATCAGGCTTTTGGGCAGCATTGCATGTTCCAAATTCCAATCATATAGACCGCTTCAGCTTGATTAATTTAATTTAGTTTCTACATAAGTAGATACATGATATCAATAGCAGCCATGTTCATAAGTAGATTTGCTCCCCATGGTTAAGTAAATTATGCCTCCAGAGTTATACCAAGATCCTGAATAATGACAAAAATGTCAGCCAAAATGCCAGTATAATTTACATATTAATCAGCTTTTCTCATCTTTCTCGATCTACAATTGCTAATCTTTGGCTGAATCGGTTAAAATAGCTGTCTTTGACGAAGCATACAGCAACATTGAGATAGAGGAAAATGAAAGATACTTCTCTGACTAATTTTGTGGCTACTACCTGATCAATAATTTTGTTATATAGTGTCTCTTTTTATCTCCTGGAAAAGAAAAAAGAACACAGTTTTCTATCTTATTTTGATTTGTTATGGTAATTAGATACATAAAAAAAAGGACCAAGTACATGGCAAGAGCCAAGAGCCAAGAGCAAGAGAAATTAGTAGGTAGGAATTGCCTCTAGGCACTGAAATCAACAAGGATTTAGTATGATGGCCAAAAACTAGGGTAAGTGGATTATTCAACATTGTTTTCCACTGCCTTCACCAGAGGTTTGCTAGAGCTTTCACACATTAACATGTCATTTTCCCCTTGTGGTAATTCCTCCACCAATCTTGATAGCTTCTCAACAATTTCCCTTGCACTTGGTCTCAAAGAGGAATCTTCCTCCACACAAGCTCTTGCAATGTTGGCAAGTGTCACAGCTGCATCAAATGAATAGTTCTCCCCCAATGCACTGTCTATCCAATCCCTTAGTTCATTCACATTTTCTGACACCAAAATGGACCTGATTTTATCTGTAAGCCAAATGCTTCCTTCTCCCTTCTCATTGGGCCTGCTTATAGGTGTTTGACCGGACAAAACTTCCAACAAAACCACCCCATAAGCAAAGATATCAACACTTGGGGAAATTACACCTTGGTGCACATATTCAGGTGCCAAATAACCAAGACTCCAAGAGGCAGGGTTGGTGGAATAGAATTGAGGGTCCTCAGTGTCATTCTCAACACAACCTGCCATACCAAAATTCCCTATCTTGGCACCAAATTCTTCATCCAAAAAGATGTTCCTGCTCTTTACATTTCTATGCACATAGCTTGGATTCATAACATGGTGCATATACTGCAAGGCACCGGCCACATCAAGGCAGATCCTGAGCCTTTGGCTCCAAGTCAGGAAACAGTAGCAGGAAGCAATGAATTGGTTCTTGATGGCTAATCCACCATGGAGCCAATCTTTCAATGAACCATTTTTGGCATACTCAAAAACTAAAAATGACTCTTCTTGCTGCTCCCCCTCTAACATGCTAGTTCCAAGAAGCCTGAGTATGTTGGGATGATGGTGAAGTGCATCATGGAAAAGGCCAAGATCTATCTTTGACACTACTTCTGCCTTTGTCCCTTTGATTGCCATGTTCTTCCCGTTCAGACGACCGTGATACACTGACCCTTCAATGTGATTGCTTGAGCTGAAATCTTCAGTTGCTTTTCTCACATCTTCAATGGTGTATGTATCCAGCAACAACTTCCGCGGCAGGGCGTCCACGATTTTCACATCAAGAGCATCCTGAGACCCTTCAAATGAAACTTTCTTGTCACTAGTTGAGGTGGTTCTCACACTTTGGTTCAGATATTGCAGCTCCAAGTCCCCTTCTTTGCATGAATTCTCTTCCTCCTTCTTGTGTTTCAATCTGATGAAGAAAAAGGCGGCAGCAAAAGCAATGCAGACTCCAAGTGCAACCCCAGCTAGGCCAATGCACAATTCAGTCTTCCACATTGGTGATTTCTTGTGTGGACTTGTCACTGGGATGCTGGTTGTTTGATTGCCAGAATCGGGTTCCTTGGGCTTAACCAAAGGACCAATGATAGGCTTACCATTAAGTGGAATGAGAATAGAGGTAAAGGGTGCAAGACTACTTCTAGTCCTAAGGCCTTGTGATGATATGTTATTAGCATAAACAATAGCTTCTTTAGTAATATTGAACTTTGAGGCCAAATTGGAAATAGTATCACCTTCACTTACTGGATAAGAAAGCAGAAGCTTTGGTTGTGGTCTAACTTGAGATGAAAATGGGCAGGAACATCTCAATGGAACAACCAATCTCACTTTGTCATCAAGATTCCAAGGTGACACACCAGGGTTGTTGTCCCTAATAGCCTTGCAAGTTGTCAATCCCTCTAGTGATTGAGCAATGCCATAGAAGCTCTCTCCTTTGACGGTAGTTTTGGTTAACTCAGCCTGAGAGAAGCCACCTATGCATTTACAATGAATAGGTACCAGTAGAGGCTGATCCTGGGAGAGGAACTCAGTGTCTGCAGAGAAACCATTTGCTTGTGCTATGACAAACTTGTTTAGTCCCAAATAAGAGGTGAGGTTGGAGAGAGAGGAGTAGTAAGAGTTTGTTAAAAAGAGTGCAAATGTCTCACATTGGTTCTGTGACACATTTTCAATGCAATGGTAGCCAGAGGCATCAGGTGAAGTTGTCTCACAGCTTAGCAAGTCTTTGCCCAATGAGGGGACAAACAGCCAAAGGAAAAAGACCAAAGCCTTCATGTGAAATGCAATGATCATTTCTACTGTGCCCATGACCACTCAGCTAGCTCTAACATGGAGTGGCCTATTAAAATAGAAGACCCTTTCTTTCTTTTTTAACTCTCTTGGAGAATGAATATTTCGGATCTATACAAAATAATAACTAAGTGAAACAAAAGATAACAGAATTTTTTTTTCAAAGCTGTTAAGAGACAGGACTGTTGGGAATCACGAAGTTTATTTTGTATATTCTGACGATGCCTCCAGCTGTTCAGGTGACTATAGCAACACTCTTTTAACTGACTGCTTTTAGAGGCTCCTCGGGCTTCAAACCTGCCTTTATATGCATCTACTTGTGCATGTGAGGATGAGGAATTGGTCTCTCTTTAACATATCATACATATATATGCTGGAGATGAAAATTCTCTATTGCATATTATTTGTCACTTTGAATGTTGTAGTTTGTCTTTGTCACTTCAGAAAAATCGCCAAGGGATGGTAAAATGGCCTAACTTGCCTCAACTTGCATTAAGTGGGGTGGGACAGATTGATTGACCTGTTAACAAAGTTAAAAAATATAACTCATAGGTCATAGTTTAAACATCAATACATTTATTGTGCACCAATATATATGTATATATATATATATATATATATAACCCATCTCTTTTATGACTGGATTAGCTGATTGGTCTGTCAAAAACATAAAAATTGAAAGTAAATTATAAAAATCATGGGTTAACTTGCCAAAAAAAGTGGGAATTTTTTTATAAAAAAACTGAAAAACAATATTAAATCATCTCAATATTTTTTTTCATCATTGGTAATCTAATCAGTCTAATAATGTGAAAAAATACATTAAAAGTAATAAAATGTGAACCAATCTCTAATAAATTATGATTGATAGTAGCCTAGGTGTCAACCTAGTTGGAATCTATGACTCAAGCACATGGTGGTTTTAGCATGCTAGCATTCACTTAAAAAAATATAACAAATATAACTTAAGTAACAATTAAGTTTTTAAAACAAGAAGAAAATGTAATTAAGCAAGTCCATCTATCTTGACATGTCTTTGACCCACCAAATTGATGATAGGTCAGGCAGAGGCAGATTGGTGGATTAAGATGACTCAATCCACCTTATCATGTTTTAGTGTGATAATTACATTCTAAGTCTTTTATTAAAAAATCATTATATTATCGTAATTTGTGTAATTAATATTTTTAAGAATTAAATGTTACCTTAAAAGATAAATAATAGGAGACGAAGGAGTACTTAGATACAAAGATGGTAAAGATTAGCGGATTGACTAATTTATGTATTAAGTCCATGCAGACCATCATTAACTTTAAAATAATGCATAGCCTTTTAAACAAATCTAAGTGCGACAATGTTGGGTAAGGTTGAGAACCTAGGGGGAGAATAGGATTAAAGACTTAATTGTCCAAGTTCGTGACTTCTGACAAGTATATTTGCACAAATTAATATTTATTAATCCTCTGATTGGGAGTAGGGTTGGACTCCGGGAAGAAATGGTCCCCATGGTTTCGAAAGCTATTTGATATGAAGCACATGGTTTCTGTGACAACCCTATGTATTTGCCTCATTTGGGCTTGTACAATAACTAGCGAATAGGTGCCTTTTGAACTGTGTTATGTTATGTTGGCAAAATTTGCAATGGAATAAGGGGAGTTTAGAAAATAAGAAAAAAGTTACTTCCATGAAAGGAAAAAATAAACTACTTCCTCCACATTCAAGATACAACTGGAAATAGGGTGGTGTAAAGTAGTGACTAAAAATTTGGAAAGTTACATCCTTTTGATAAACTTTTATTTAAGAAAATAAAAAGAAAAATGCAATAAACTTTTTCTCATAAGTTAAAATTAGTTTGTGCTTAAGTTTAAATCAGTTTTTTAAACATAAATGATTTTAAATTTTCCCAAAAAAATTATTTTATTAACTTATATACAAGTTAATTTTAATTTATAAGAAAATTTTATTTTATTTTTTCTTTCTTATTTTATTATCTTAAGTGTGTGGAAAAATTTATCTAAACAGCATCTTAAACACCAACCACTAGAAAGGTAAAGAAAAAAAATTACCTTATTTTTCACTTAATACTCCAATCAAGGAGTTAAAAATTCAAACCTTTAAATTTTTAATTTATTTTTATTTTTCACCTTAAATATCATCCTAACACCAAAAACATGAATAAAAAACAACCAAGACATAAACGTCGCCAACAAAGGGTCTCCCATCAATGTAAAAGAAGCTTACATGGAGAGCACTTGTCTCCCAAGTACATGCAACTTTTTTACATATAAAAGCAAAGACATATATAGCTGGACTTTCCAAGAATGAAAGATGAGAAGGGAGTATACAGATTACGGAGAATATAATCTGTGAAGCAGTGTGGATAGAAATGATGCAAGTTGTGGAAAGTATATGGGCTAAATGAAGAGCAGACAAAAGAAGATTAACTACAATGCACGGTAAAGTTAAGGCATGAAAGAAGGGCTAGGGATAGATAGGTCCGAGAGATAATTTATATCCTAAGTTGACCACAGCCACTACTACCATGAAAAAAAAAAAGATTACCCACCGCCCATGCCAAGCCACATTGCATCCAACAAACCTTATCTCAATAAGTATAACTAATTAAGCATACTTTCTTCACGAACTCATCCTTTTCATTTTCTGTGTTAGTATTAAAATAAGTGTCTTCCTATGTAACCAGTTTTCTCCTTTCTTGAGTCTATAATAAATATATATACACTATCACTCATATTAGTTCTTGGATTATGAAATTTACAGCCATTGTTTCTGACTATACATCTAGGGCGTGCTTGTAAAAAAGTTGAATCTTCATTTAATTTATATTCATCAAATATTTCTTGTTGATTTCTCGGAATGTGTTAAACAGATCTTCAACTGTGTAAACAAGAGTGTGTTTGGTTTAACGTTAAAAGGTGTTCAAAGGATCATTGGACTAAAAGTTTTAAATTTTTACTTCTCACAAAATGTGCATGAGAATATGTGTCCGTTCAACCAAACACATCCTTAATAGTTCATCTAGTACTTAAATGTACATTGGTCATATACACAATTTTCATCATTCAATGACTAAAGTGTGTTTGATCTTCCGTTAGAACAATCCAAATGGACGTTGATTTCAATCCTTGCTCTCAGATACTTCTCCATTTAACGGAGTTGTAATTCGTGCAAATCATAAACCAAAAACACACAAAGTGTGTGGTTGGAAACACATTTCCGAATTCCAATGCACAAACCAAGAAGGAACTCCTAATTAGTATAGATTGGTGTCCGGTTGAACTGAATTGGTTTCCAGACACACTAATATGACCGAAGCTATATCATTTTGAGGACTAATCTCATTATTAAATTTTTATTCCTTTTGATAATTGGAGTTTGCTTGAATGATTTAAAGCTATAATTTTAAAATTAGCATGGTTGGTTCTTAAAATTATGATGTATATACTCCTTGGTAGTGATTCTTGCGAAGTAATATGGAAACTGGCAACGATACATATACATCATAATTAAATACAGATACTATGATATAGTATTTGATATGTTTTATTGTGATTTATATTGTCGTGTTGTGTTTGATTCAAGCATTTGATACGTCTGTCATTTCTCTACTTTTGAACTATCTCGTTACTTCTGGGAATCAGAGACAAAAAAAAAATAATGTGAATTTGTGGTGTTGAATAGGTTAAGGAGGTGATGAGGTTGGCATCTGGTGCAGAGCCAATGCGTTTGAATTGAAGGTATTCTGAAACAGAAAACTCGATGTGATTGGCACTTTATCTGCAACAAGGAATAACGTAACGAAAATCTGATGAATGGCTTGGCTCAGATTCTCAGACCCATTAATTTTGCACCAACTTTTAGCCTAGCTTGGATTCAGTGAAGTCAAAAAGTAGTGAGGTGTTCAAGATTAGAGAAACAAGGATTCACGGGTATTTTTAAAATATTTTCCTTGTATTCCCCTTCACACTTTTTCAAGAACTTATAGAATAACGGAAAGAAAATTTTGTGGCTTTTGATTATGCAGCTCAAGGAACAAGCTTTTAAACATTTGCCTAGTGGCTGTCATCATATCCATTTTCCGTGGCCCCAAGACTTGACAACACAGCATAATTCAATGTGTTATTCACAGCACTAGTAGTACCCTCAGTGCTCTCTCTCTCTCTAAATGCACTTTTTGCACATGTTTTTTCAATATTACCTTGATGGCTTGTTAGTATCATTTGAGTAAAGCAAAGGATTAGTTTTTTATTGTTATTTTTTATTCTAAATAATAATGATTTTGTCCAGAACTAATAAAAGGCATTTATAATTCATTTTGAACTAAAAATATTCACAGAAAAGTCATCCATGACTGGTGTGAGGAGAAAGAGAAAAAATAAAACTCCCTTCATGAAACATCAGATCCAGGAACAGAATTAGCAGCTAAAGATATAACTTTTTTTCCTAATAACATTCAATTAATTTGGAAACTTGAAATACATTTCAATTTGTTATCATTAAGACTATTTTCTCTATTTTGTTTTCAGTAAGGTTTTGGTTTTACATCAATACCAATTTGCTTGATGTTTGCCAAGGCTAAAAAGGTGAAGACTAAAAAAAGCCATGAAAATAGGTCACGCAAACTAATATCTGTGGCATTACCCCAAGATGAATATTACTTGTTTTCCCCTCACATGACGTAGAGAATGACTACAACAAACTTTTAAAAGCATGTTTTTTCCATATGATCAAAGTATGGGGTCTGAATGAATGGCATAATAAAGCGTGCACATGCACGTGAGAACACATGCTGCCCACTGTTCTTGGTAGACATAAATTTAAACTGATTTTGGGAGTAGAAGGAAACAAATCCAATCCTAAAGACACTTCTAATTTGTAGTGTCGAGAATACAGTCACAAAAAAGATACTAATAGAAAAAAAAAAAACAGTATAAAAATGGAGAACTTTAAATGTATGGATTAAGTTGACGAGGATGATTTAGCACAAATTGTGCGATTTAATTAGACTTCCATTCATCCAAGGATTCAAAGACATTGGAGGTTGGAAGATTGGGAACTGAAGGTTGTAATCAGCATCCATCTAATCAAGAGATGCACTTATGATACAGTGCATGTGTTGATAAAAACAAGTGTAATTGGTGCATCAATGCCAAACAAAAACAAGCACTTTCATGGAGAATAAGTTAATTAAACTTATATTAATGTATGTGACATATGATCAAGAAAATAGATTAGGTAATTAGCGTTCTGAATGAATAGGAAACATTGAATTGACACAAGTGTCTATCAAGATACATATTATGGATTTAATTTTGATATTACTAATATCACACACCCAGAAATATAATAGCGCCTATTAAAATGATTTTGGATTTGTCTCGATAAACTTCTCCATAAACAATTTTAAGAGAAAAAATTAAATGAATTTCTCCATAAATTATAATTAGCTTATACATAAATTAATTTTTAGAAGGTCTCTCATTAAATTTTCTAAAAGATGGATTTTAACTTATGCATAGACTAATTTTAACTTAGGGAGAAGCTTATTTAAAAAAAAAAATTCTTATTTTCTTCTCCTAGAAGTGTTTATGGAAAAATTTATCCAAACAGACCCAAATGTGTTTGAGTAAAAGCATAGTTACTACAACCATACGTGGCACTCTCTTTTCTACTCATAATGTAAAAATACTATGTGGCTCAAAATTTAAATTTAGACATAGGTTCTTGTGCAAAGGGGTTAAGGTGACAGCAGCATCTGTTATCCCCTTTTTGTGCCTTTATATATTTATGAACTGCACACTTGATATAGAAATATGAATAAACATTATCAAGTCACATGATCTTTTATTCAACTTATGGAAAATGTTAAACATTAAGCATATTGTTTATGCAAAGTTGTGAAGTGTACTGCAACTTAAAACGACATTTTTTTTTTACTGTATCAAGGTTTGCTGGGCTTTCTCAACAGAATTCCTTAGTAAGGATATTACTTGAACTGGCTCAGGGGCACCAAACACTGAACTTCCAGCAACAATGCAGTTTGCCCCTGCTGATGCGGCCACATCTATGGTTGAAGGCCCTAAACCACCATCAACCTGCAATTGAAATTGAGCATGTTAGAATTCTAGCAAAAAAACATATTAGGCAAAATTGTAAAATTGGTCCCCCACTTTGTCCCCAATTACGGATTTGGTCCCCCTATAATTTAATTCACAAATTTGGTCCCCCAGTTTTATAAATCCCTGCAAAATTGATCTTGGAAGCCCGATTTAGACGTTGACTGTTAACCTCAGACGTTGACTGTCACGTGTCAATGCCACGTGTGACTGCCACGTGTCAATGTCACGTGTCAACGTCTGAGTCGTTTCCTATAAAGGCTTCATTTTTTGTAGGTAAAATTACATTTTTGATCCTCCAGTTTTACTCCAATTTCGATTTTGGTATCCCTATAATTTAATTCATACATTTAGTCCCCCAGTTTTATAAATTGTTCCTATAAAATTGGTCTTTTGAATGGTTTAGCCACTGGTGCTAGAGACATGGTAGGTCTTGATAAATCTCGCACTTCTTTTTCATTGCAAGTTTTTCACTCACTTGGAACCCAGAGAAAAATCACTCTTTGTCTCTCTCCCACTTTCGGGGTTGTTCAACGTGGGAAAGTGGCACATGAATCCCAACCTGGGTCTGAATTTTCAGATCTCTTACTTTAACAAGTTCTACAATAACCCCCTATTTTTTTTTCTTTTTTTGCTCCCCATGCAGTATTATATGTATACGACTGCTTAAGTGACCTATGTATGACAATGGTATTTTTGTTTGAAATTTGAAATACAACTTCCCCAGTAATGAAATTTGGCTAAATTTATAAAGGGATTTATAAAACTGGGGAACCAAATGTGCAAATTAAATTATAAGGGGACCAAAATCGAAATTGGAGTAAAATTGAAGGACCAAAAGTACAATTTTACCTATAAAAAATGAAACTTTTACAGGAAACCATTCAGACGTTGACATGTGGCATTGACACCTGGCATTGACATGTGACAGTCACATGTGGTATAGTCAACGTTTGAGGTTAACGGTCAACGTCTAAATCGGGCTTCCAGGACTAATTTTACAGGGATTTATAAAACTGGAGGACCAAATTTGTTAATTAAATTATAGGGGGACCAAATCCGAAATTGGAGATAAACTGGAAGACCAAAAGTACAATTTTGCCAACATATTATTACTAGTGTGCATGAGCATGCTATCAGAAGCATTTAGGGTTTGATTGGGTAAGGAGCTTAATTAAGACCCTATTTGGATAAACTTCTTGATAAGTACCTACAAAAGAAAAAGAAAAAAATAAGTTAAAAGTATTTCATGCACAAGTTAATTTATAGAAACTCTCATTTTAGTTTCTCCAAAAAACTGATTTTAACTTGTATATTAGCTAATTTTAACTTATGGAAGAATCATAATTCATTTTATCTTTTTATTTTCTTCTCCTACAAGTGCTTATTGAGAAATGAGAAGTTCATCCAAACAAGACATAAGCACTTATGTACAAGTTATATTTATAATCAAAGAGGAAATAAGGTTGAACTATTTTTACATAAGCTATTAGTTGTTCTCATAAGCTATTTTGAAGAGCTTTATTGAAATAAACTGAAAATAACTTATGAACATATCATAAGGTTTTTTTTTTATTCATATATCATAAGTTAATTTTATTGGCTTTCCCAAACACTTGCATAAGTGTTAATGCCATAAGTCCAAATAAACTATAAATAGGCTCTTCCAAATGAGACCTTAATGATCTCCAATCTCCATGAATACAATAATTAAGCACTGAGAAATAATGTTGAATGGTAGGTTTTGGTGAGAAGCCTATATATAAAAGAAGTTAAAATTGCAAAGGCAACAGGAATTAAATAAAAGACCACAGTTCCTTGTCTTAAATAAGTGATGAGAACATATAAAGGTAAAATTTGAAAGCTTTAACAAGTTCAAGAATCAACCAAGGAAAAAATCCCAATTATCTACTGTGTCTACAACCATGAAGAAAATATGCACCTAACTTCACAGGAAAGAAGTCACAGACATAAAAAAAAAAAAAAGGCTGAGATACCTCTATGTCAAGTGATGGATACTTCTTCCTAAGTATACGTACCTGGTTTGAAAATTCAAAAATAAGAGGAAAAAAATTAATGAAAAAATGGATACAACTTGCATAATTGACGAGTGTTGTCAGCCACACTAAGCATAACATAAGAGTGATGATACTTTATCCATCATCTCTGGCATAAATTTTTGTCCTCCGAATCCCGGTTCTACAGTCATCACAAGAACCATTTCCACAGGATTTCCGGCTTCCACCTGTGAAAATAAACACCCTCTCAAGACTAAGAACTTCCAGTCAGAGATGTTGAATCTATTCTCAAGTTTATGCACAAAGACTCACAATACTCACGGAAGATAAAAGATGATAATAACATCCATCCAGCTATACAGGTATATGACCAAATGAGAACCAGAGGGGGAGAAATACATACCAGAGGATAAACCTCTTCAATGGGGGTCCCAGGCTTTAATGCTACACCAGGAGTCATGCCATGTGACTTGATTCTTTGGATAAGTTCTTCCCAGTTATCTATCCACCAGAACCACTTTTAAGAAGGCATAAAACAAAATATTATACTACCTCCAGTCCTATATATAAGAAACATAAGACTAAATCATCAAGACCAAGGAAAATGGTTAAATTAGTTACTTTTAATTAATACTAACATAAATTCAAATTTTATTCCAAAAATGCCCCTAAGATTAATTGGTTTAAGTGGTGGTTAGATAAATGACATTACTCATAATTCAAGGATTTTCAACCAATGGGAATGAGTTATATTGTTAATAGATCATCCAATGCCCACTTTCATGATTAATGAGTAATATCTCATTAATATGCTTCTCAATAAATTAAGAGTATGAAAGGAAACTAGTCATCATTAATACATTTAAAGTGGTCATTTCACTTCGTACCCCATTGCCCAGAGGCTCTTCGCTATGCGAAGGTATGGGGGAGGGATGTTGTACGCAGCCTTACCCTTGCATATGCAAAGAGGCTGTTTCCGGATTCGAACCCATGACCAACAAGTCACCAAGGCACAACTTTACCGCTGCACCAGGGTATTTTCTTATAATTAGGACACAAAAATAATACTATTTGTTTCTTATATAAAGGACCAGAGGTAGTATAAAGGTAGGCAGAAGAAAACACCATATAAGGAAGGCAAACCAAAAGAAGGAAGCATACGGACCAACCTTTTGATGTCTCTACATGAAATGTAAAACCAGAAGCACCAGCTTTTGCCAAGGGCTCAACATAATCAAGAGGATTTGTAACCATAAGGTGACAATCCAAATATCCCCTGCAAGGGTTAATGGTTAATGGTTAATGACTAAAAAGCACCATATATTATGCAGATAGGAAAAAAAAAAACAAAAATCTTCATAAAATCATCTACATCAGTGAAAAAGGAAGATTGTTACTTTGTGTGCTTTCTCAAACTTTCAATAACTGGAGCGCCAATAGTTAAATTGGGGACAAAATGCCTGCACAAAATAGAGTGAAAGGGAAGAAAAAAGGTTCAGTAATTTAATGGACTAAAACATGCACAGAGATAGTAAAGTTCAATAATAAACAAAATTAAGCATGCATGAGGTGGCTCTAAATCATCCATAGAAAGACCAAGTCAAGTTGACGAAAAAAATCCCCTACCAATTACTATGAAACCAATCACTAATGCTGAATAGAATGAGCTGCTAAGCACCCAAACACAAGCTTTAACCTTTGGTTTTACACTTCATATCCTTGCAAGCAAAAGCTTGAAAGATAAATATTGCTAATTTCTGCTAGAGTTTGTCTAAATTTCCTCCAATTAGATGATCATCCCAGATCCAACTCAGTATGAGTATAGTTAAATGCCCAAATTGCAGTCCCATTCTGTGTCACTTTTATAATGAACGCATTCTGTGTCACTTTTATAATGAACGCATTCTGCCTAATGTCAATACAGTACAAGAGAATTTATTTGTTTCATAAACAAAGAACTGGACGACAGGTAGAAAATTATGATTCAATTCAGAAATCCATTGCAAGAAAATAGCCTTGAGATTGAAGAGTTTCAGCATCTGCTACATGTTTATATGACTAACGACCAAAAACAGTTACTGGGTTTCTAGCAAATATGCAGCATAGGAATGTAGCATCGATAAAATAATTCAGATAGAAGCATTAAAATACTATAAACAACAGGATAAGGTGGGAAAAATTCAGTCATGGCCTCAGTCATGCTAATAAGCTATTCACAAAAGCTGTAAAGATAAAAATTGGGATAACTAAAAAGCAACAATAGCAAAAAGTACAACACTATACATGTAGTTGATATTGGGGAAATTTATAGAAGAGAATGCAGCATTGATTAGAAATGAATACTGTAGCAGAACCTACAATGAGAACATGAGGTTGCTTTGATCCTGTTATTGTTATCATTGAACATGACAGAAGATTGTCATCCTCTGTCTACTAATAGGTCAGTCTTATTCATAAACTTGGATTAGAATGCAGCATTCATTAATAATCATGAATAACTATAGCCCAACATATACGATAAGATCATTCACCATTGAACAACAATTCTTATCCCTAGTGCAATAATAAGACTATTGAGTTAGAGAATACAATGCATTTTTCCTTATGTTATCATGTTTTAAGTGCAAAGTACCCACTAGTTTTGTCAATGATTAATCTCTATCATATAAAGAAACCTTTAATGGGATCTCCCTTTCCAACCACAAAACACGAACTTGAGACCTTACTTAAGGGACCTTATCTTATTTAGAGAATACTTATTTTGAATAAACTAAAGAATATTCTATTCAATGTTAACCCAAAGCTATAAATAAACAAATTAATTACACCTAACTCAAATTCATTGTTACAAATATATAAGCAAATTGACACAAGAATGAGCCACAAAGCGCCGCAAATTGTTAATAGGCCGTTAAAATTCAAAACTTGTGATGCAATCGGCTAGAAGAACTACAACCCACTATCCTTGCAGATGGATAACATTAACTGGACAAAATAACAGAAGGGGATGAATTGAAATGCAACTTAAAAACCCATTCAATTTGGAAGTAATGGCAGTCTGAGGAGTGATGGCAAAGCCAATAGCATAAGCAAGGCAAGGGAGTGAGTGACTTCCTTACCCATCCTGCAAATGAACCAAAAATGAAAAAATATCAGGAATCATGGTAGCTCATAAATTAAGGTAAGCTCAAACAGAGAAATTAATAGATTCATAAGTAACAAATACACAATCATTCAAACTTGGTTAACAGAGGGGCAAAATTGCCACACAAAAAAATGCGGCACAGAAGTGTTAGTAATTGTAGATTAGAAGCGTGTAATAGAATACCATGATGTCCATGTGGAGCCAATCGGCGCCGAAGTGGAGCATGCGCTGAGCCTCGGAAGCCAAATTGGCGAAGTCGGAAGAGAGCATCGAAGGAGCAATTTTCGGTGTCACTCCCATCCTTCCTTTCTTTCTTTCAACTCCCAGAACGGAACGTGAAACAAAACAAAACGAGTTTGTTTCTCTTATTCGCGATTGGGGGGTCGGTAGGTAGGTAGAAAAGAACTTAACAGTAACGCTACGTTGATGCCGCTTTGACTTTGACTTTCACTTTCACCTTTTAGGTTGCAAATTTTGACACCCCCATTGGATTTGATTTGATACACACCAGTCATCAACAATTAACTAAAAAAAGTATATTATTTTTTTATTAGCAGGGATTAAAAACAGATTTTAGAGTCTATAATAAATAATAACCCATTATCTTATTCAATCAACTAATTTAAATTTTTTATAAAAAAAAGTAAATTATTTAGTGTTGAGTGAACTTCTTATTCTTGTTTCTCAAATATACCGACGTAAACGATGGAGAAGACAAATAAAGTGATGCAAAAAAATAAATGAGTAAAAATAACTAAGAAATAAAAGTGTTTGATTGAATAGAAATAAACAAAAGGTGACACGAGAGAGAGAAAAAAAGTAAGAAATAATATAAGTTTTGAGATTTTTAAAAATATTTGCACCTTAATCTTTTCTACCAAACAAACAAACTTATTTTTATATCTCTCCTCCTCTCAATATCTCTTATACCGAATATAGGCCAATTCTTTTTACAGAAAAAATAGTTCTGAAATTTTTTTTGTTGGGCACATTAGTCCTCTTCCATCCATCTCATTCAATTATATTGACAAATTAATATCACACAATACATAATTATAGATTATTTAATCCCTAAAAAAATTATGCATTTATTTGAACTAGTACTCCAAAGTTATCTAACACTAACAAAATAGTCCTTAGAAGGACTAACTTGTCCAATGAAAGAAACTTTTATAGGACTATTTTGTCTGTAAAATCTTTCAAAGATTAAATTGTTAGAACATATATCTTTTAGGATGAAAATGGGAGCTTAGTGTTTAATAAAAATTTAAACTATTTATTTGGTATATTTGATTGTTTGTGTTTTAAGTAGGCTAATATATTTTTCGTCTCTATAAATATGGAAAAATTTGAAATTCATTCCTGTAAAATTTCTAGTATGTTTTTCGTCCTCACAAAATTGAAATGTGTTGTTTTGGCCCGGAGCCAAGCTTGGATGAAATTGAAACTATGAGGCATTTTTTTAATTTATATTTTAAAATGTAATTTTAGAGGGTTAGAAACCAGTACAAATTATAGAAAAAAAAAATTTAAAAACCAAATCACAATTTGTGGTGGTTTCACAAATTGAAGGATTTTTTTTTCTAAAAAAAAAAAAACCTCTCTCCCAAACCCATAATAGCCATTACCAAACACCACCCTAGCACCGCCACCTATAATAGCCACTATCAAAACCACCATTAAACACCACCATCAAAACCATCAAACCACCAAACATCGCGACCATCAAACCACCATCCTCTAGTCAACACGACCATCACAACCATCATGACCCAACATCATCATGCATTTCCACCACCACCATATCACCATCTGTGACCCCAAGCCGTCGTGCGCGTTGTGCTGGCTGGTGCAGGTAGTAGCGCATAGCGGAGGAGGTAGTGCAGGTGATGGCGCGACGAGGAGGAAATAGGTAGGGTGGTTGCCTGGTTGGTCGCATAGTGGTTGGAGTTGTGGTGGTGATGGCATACGCGAATCGTGAGGGAGGTGATGTTTGGATGAATAGGAGGGGGTCGAAGGAGAGAGAATCAAGAAAAGAGAAAGAGAAAACATAGCTCCACATGTCCAATTTTTAGTGGACACACATCAAACACTAAGGTTCATATTCGTCCAAGCCTAACTCCAGACCAAAAAAACAACACATTTTAATTTTACAAGGACAAAAAATATACCGAAAATTTTGCTAGGACGGATTCCAAACTTTTCGATATTTATAGGGACAAAAACATATTTTAGCCTTTTATGTAATAGACACTATAGAAAACAAAAATTGAAAATTTTTACCCTTATACATGCATACATAAAAATTAGAGAAAATTACACTCGCTTCTCCTATACTTGGAACTTATTATACTTAATCTCGCTCCTTTTTTTGTCCTACACAAAAGCCCTTTATAGTTTGAGTTTCCTTACAGAGAGACCCATATCCCATAACAGATCTCTTCTTGTTAACCCAAATGTGTCGCCTATTGTGCACATGCATGTTTTATAAAAATTTCAAACAAAAATACCCTTATCTTCATCATTGGCCCATGAAAGCCAAGAACACCAAAAATAATGACATTCAAGGGTCAAGAATACTAGAAACAATGACATTATAACAATGACATTCAAAGGCAAAGAACACCATATCAATAAAATGGTACCTTTACACAATACAATAATGACAATAGTTTTTTAATCGTGCAATGCACAAGATTAATAGTTTGTTTGTGTATGTATAAGGTAATTTTTTATGTAAATTTTTCATATAAGCAAGAATCATCCCCAAAAAAGTGTATTTTTTTTAGTGAATTATTTGTTATGGCATATAATAAATAAAACATCCCAAAAATGAGTCAATGTATTAAAATAAAAATAGCATAAGAAAGTAATTGAGTTATTATGTAACAAAACATGTATTGATGTTAGAAATAAGTCCTACATTATTATTTAAACTTTTTTTTGTAAATAACTATAAATTGTTGAAACAAATCCGTAATTCTTTAATTATTCATCACATGTCTAAAAATACCTTATCTAAGAAAATATAAATAAAATTAATTCAATATAGTGAAGTTGATAATAAATTATTGGTCAATTAAGTTATATGAATGTATTTTTTTTATAATAATTTTACATGATTAATATTGACAATAACGTAATGTATAATTAACACATGATATCATATGCAGGAATACAAGATGAATAATATTTTGAAGTTTAACAAAATGAAAAACTTTGTTCCAATATGTTTTTTATATGAAAGATGTCAAAGTTTCAATCTTATGCTATAATTTCCTATCAATTTAAAACAACAAATCAACATTGAAGAGTAAACTAATAAAGAAATAATATGCTAATAAATATTAAAAAGCATATCAGAAATAGTGATAAAAATAATAAATAGTAACAATACATTATTTAAAATTTGTTGATAACAACATTTGAAGTCATATTTGAATTATGTGTTGGTTTTAATCTATAATGGTCCATGTAATTTTAAAGTGTTGATTTATATAAAAGATTTTTAATGTGATAATTGTTAAATATGGAAGGATATTTAAATCTGTGGGGTTAATTTTAGAGTTATTAAAATCATCCCTCACATCTCTCTTTGTAAAAGGTGGTTATGAGCAGTTAAGGAGTTAGTTTTTATTTTTAAATAAAAATAAAGGCATAGGAATAGGATAAACACTTTTTCATGTATGTTTCAACTTCTCTACTCCAAAGAAAAATCACATACCAAAACCTTTGTATCTTCGTCATCAGAGATTCATGTAAAGGAAGGTAGAGAGACAAGAAACTTACTACAAACATTAAAGTGCTCATCAAGAACAAATTATGGATCCAGATAAGTTTACCAAACTCTCTCATAGTCATTACATAGTATAATAGATGTGAGAATTATGTTATCTAAGATCATGCAGTGTAATTTCTTGTATGATAAACCATAGGAAATTATACATGATAGTAAAATTTTGCTAACAATTGGTATTAGAACTAGGTTTTGGATATCTTTTTCTCCATTAGAGATTCTCTTACTTTGTTTTTATTTTTCGTTATGGAACGCTATATGCACTGATATATATATAAATTATGCTAGGTGCATTTTTTGGATGGGTGCATTTTCAAGAACATACATCCTTCACGTGATGCTTTTGTATTCATATTTGAATATGTGATTTAAATACTTGGCCAAGAATTGTAAGGCCTGCACGTGAAATGTGTGTGTGTGTGTATATGATTATATGATGGAAAGAAATTATTTGGTCTATTGAATATTGCATCTCCATATTTATATGGATTCGATGATCATTTGAAGTTTTATTTGAAAAAATTATTTTCTGAAAACTTATTTTTGCATAAAGGAATTAATTTGGAATTACATATTAAAGAAAAATTTGTTAATCATCAAAATGGTCAAATCTATATGATTTTGTATTTCCAAATTATATATGGTTGATTGATATAATGATTTTTATGAAAGTTTATGTTTGGGTTGAATGAAATTATTAATTATAAGGCACATATGGATTACCCAAAGGTGAATCATTGCTTATAGTTAATGATATTAAGGATTTGTTTTCATGCTTGTTAAGGGTATGTTTATCCAGAGATATGCATGTCAAGAATAGATTGGTGTATGTGTTGAAGAGAGCATACTATTTTATTCTACCAAATTTTATCCAGGGCTTAGACTTGAAGAGAGCATACTATTTTATTCTACCAAATTTTATCTTATCTAGATATTATTTAGATTTGATCTCATCTAGTTATTATTTCATCTAGATCTTATCTTATCTTATCTAGATTTTATTTTATTTATGGGCTTGGATTTAAAATAGATTTGTAAGCTTTGGGGCTGAAAACTATATAACAGCACCAAGGTTCTAATTTAGGCTCTCTTCTCTCTCTCCTCTCCTTTCTCTCTTATACGTTTTAATTTTAGAGTGCTACTCTCAATTTGTTTTAGTTTCTTTTTCGTTTTGGAGAATAATTCTAGTTTTCTTCGTTTCTACTACAATTTCGTTTTCTATTGATTAATGGAAGGCTAAGTCTCCAGTGTTGTTTTCTCTTGAGGATCAAGTACAACTCTCTTTGAGGTTCTATTATTACTATTAAATTCTGATCAATTTTTCCTCTTCACCAATTACTCTGTATTTGTTGCTATTAATTCATGCATGCTTAGTGCTTGATTAATTGTCTCTGCGCTTAATGATCGTTCATGATTAATTGGTGTATGTGTTGCTTAATCACATAATGAATGCCTTATGTTAAATTTCGCTTAGTAATTTAATTTAGGGTTGGATTAAGTGGTTGAACTGATAAAGGATAAACTCTCGTAACTTAGGATAAGAGACTTGCTTGTGAATCAAGGGGAAGCAATGTGTTTTAATTCTAATATTTTCTAATTCACATATATTCGCTGTTTAATTTACAAAAGCAAACAACCCCCCCCCCCCCAATTCATTACTATTTTCCTACTATCTGTTATGAACGTTTGGTTGACCATTGCTCGTTGGGAGACGACCTAGGATCACTTCCTAGATATTGCATTTTTAATGTTTATTTGATTCAGGTACGACCTCGATCAAATTTGGCGCTGTTGCCGGGGAGTAGTATCCAAAGGTTCATAATAGCTAGTGATTTGTGTTTTATGTTTAGTTGTTTTAAGTTCTCGTGTTGTGTTAGTGTGTTTAGTGTCTTGTTATTTTGTTTAGTGTGGTGTTTTGCTTTAGTTTTTCTGTTCAACACTTCCCCTGTTTTAGTTTTTGTGTTTTGCTGTGAATAGTGCTTTGCGACGGATTTACCGACCACTTTTGCTGACCTGGAAAACAAAGTAGTAGTGCAAATCCATTAGTGACTGAATTAGTGACTGTTGCTGACAATTTAATTGGCGATTTTTTTTATAGTTAGGACTTTTATTTTTGGCTGAATTTTGGTGTGGTAGGTTCTTTTGACTCATATTTTGTGTGAAAAATACTAGGAACACTTGTTGTGGCCAGATTTGAGAGATTCAAAAAAATTTGAGAACTTGTGTTTACCAAAACTTCAAATGGCCATAACTTTTGCTCCGGGTATCAGAATGACTATTATTATATATGTATTTGGGGTAGAAAAAAATTCCCCATAACTTTTGCGGCAAGCATCTCCCCTATTTTGCTATAAATAGGGGGAGGAAGTGAGAAGGAAAAGGGTTCAGCCCCTTAGGCACTTCTCTCTCTTTTGAATTTGCTTGGAAAAATTGTTTCCGTGAAGAAAATCTAAGCCGAGGCGCTTCCAAAATGTTTCCGTAACGTTTCCGTGAGGAATTTCGTGAAGGTTTCGACCGTTCTTCGACGTTCTTCATTCGTTCTTCATCGTTCTTCGATCTTCAACGGGTAAGTACCTCGAACCAAGCTTTTCGATTCATTCTATGTACCCATGGTGGTCCACATTGTGTTTCGTGTATTTTTATTCTCGTTTCATTTACTTTTTATACCCCCTTTTGACGTGCTTAAGCCATTTTATTTAAGTCATTTCTTGCTTAACCTAAAAATAAAATAAATTTCCACCGATCGTTCGAATTGTATTATCCATTAACTTCGGTTAAAATGAATTCCGACCGTTCGGTCGTGCCGTAACCACGTTGGAAATCAAAAAGAGGTAAAAAATAATATAATAATAAAAAAAACATCTTTTTAGTAAAATAAAGCGGAAAATCAATCAGACGTTTTCTCTTTGGGATTTCTCATTCTTAACCGAATTGACTAACAACTAAAGTGAAACTAAGGCTAAAATCAACTCGCCTAGTCAAGCTCGTCCATAAAAATAGGTTTTTGAAGTTTATCATTTCAATTTCTTGCTAAGTAAAATGGATCATTTTCAAGGTCCAACGCCTTAAAATGATCACCTTTTAAGTAAAAAAGAATCACTTGATAAAAAAGAACTACGTAGGTCTGATTTCCTCATCGCAATTGAGGAATACGTAGGAGCAAAGGGAAACACCCTTGTCGACCACAAAAAGAGAAAAATATAAAAAGGGTATAAAGGATATAAAGACATAAAAAAGGGAACGTAAAATCAAGGTAATGTTTGCACATTCGATTAAAGGTCGTCGTCTCTTGTGACGGACGTGTGGGGTGCTAATACCTTCCCCGTGCGTAAATACAACTCCCGAACCTTTCACTTAAAAAGTTCGTAGATCACGTCTTTTCCGGTTTTTCTGACGTTTTCCTCAAATAAACGTTGGTGGCGACTCCGCGCGTATTCCTTTCGTGGAACACGCATCCCGCGAGTCACGCGTCGCCCTCCCGCCGAAGGGTAGGTTGCGACAGTTGGCGACTCCACTGGGGACTGTTTCTAGAGAGTTAGGCCATTTAATCTTGTGCAAAGTTTTACCATGACTTACCCCTTTGTTGGTTTCCCTTCATTATGTTCTTGTATATATAACTCTTTGATGCTTTTAGTGCATTTTTTGTATCCTTGAGGTAAATATTTATTCATTTGATGCACACAAACACTAACACTATTTGCACACACGGTGAGTTAAAAAAAAGGGGCCCTATACCCGGGTTCGTGGGAACATAAGGAGTGGAGGTGAATCTGTGATCATGCTAGGTCTCCGACTTGCTTGATTACAGTGAACCCTCATCTAGAGTTTTTCTCTTTGAAAACATATTGTTGCTAGTAGTCCCTACTGCTGCAGTATGTTCTTCGAAGGGGATGATACCTCTAGAAACCATCAAGAGAGATATGACCACCTTGGGGGTTATCACTAAAAGCCTAGTTAGCTCTCTCCCTTATAGGTCCCTTAAATAGGGGCACGGAGCAAACACGCTGCGTGCCATCTTTCACACTGCCATGTATAAGTATCATGTACCCTTTTGCTTATATTTGTTTGTGAATATTGTCGTACTATGTACATTCCCGTGTTGCGCCTTTCGCATATGCATCGCACATGGGTTCTGTCTTGATCCCCTCTGTAAAAAAACCAACGAAGGGTCCGTGTCACCGTTTTAAATACATACATTGGGGCACTTTGCTACCCCAAGACGTTGTATCTAAGAAGGAGACAGTTTCTCGGGCTCCCGTATTCGTAAATTGCATCTGTGTCATATGCATTTCTTCATGCATTCATCCATTCCACCCATGATAGATGTCGGAGTTTTGATTCGCACTAGATTTTATTTCACTTTAGTAAAACATGGGATCAAGTCAAAAGCCTTCGCTTAAAAAGAGGTTCTATCAAGTCAAAATCAAGAGCTTAGAGGTCACTAGTTTACGAGAGTTGGGGCAATTAATGGGTCAACTTCAACGGCAAGCCTTCCGCAAAGCCTACAGTAAGATTTGGGACCTAGCTAGGGTAGAAGTCTCCATGGAACCGATTGCATCCCTTTCCCAGTATTATGACCAGCCCCTAAGGTGCTTCACATTCGAGGACTTCCAGCTAGTGCCGACTGTGAAAGAGTTTCAAGAAATCCTGGGATGCCCACTTGGAGGAAGGAAGCCATATCTTTTCTCTGGGTTCTATCCCTCCACGATAAGAGTTGCCAAGGTAGTGAAAATCTCAGCACAAGAGTTGGACCGTGTAAAGCAAAACAGGAATAGGGTAGTCGGAGTACCAAGGAAGTGTTTGGAGGAAAGGGCAAAGGCCTTGGAAAATCAAGGCAAATGGGCTTTCTTTTATTGACATCTTGGCACTTTTGATCTTTGGAGTTGTCCTCTTTCCGAATATGGAAGGGTTAGTGGACCTAGCAGTGATTGACGCTTTCCTCGCCTTTCATCATGGCGAGGAAAGCCCGGTCGTCGCCATTTTGGCCATGTATGACACGTTCGACCAGGGATGTGAAAAGAGCGGCGCAAGAATTGTTTGTTGTGCACTGGCTCTCTATGTGTGGCTGGTTTCACACCCTTTTCTCCAAGAAGGTAGGCCCGTCTATCCGCTACAAGGTCACTGCTCGTGCGTCGAAAAAGGAAAGGCAAATTGGGACCAACTCTAGGCTAGCATGGAGGGGCGTCTGTTAATTGGTTCCCTCGCTAGAAGGAAGGAAGAATCAGGATTCTATCTTCACGCGAAGGATGTCCAAATGTTCCCTTGATGGAAACAAGGGGTTGTATTAATTATAATCCCGTCCTCGCCATAAGACAGCTTGGCTACCCCATGAGAGGAGTGCCATCAGATGAAAGCATCACGCCTTTCATCGCACGGGGTTTCAGTGACCACAACGCGAGGGTACTCCAAGGAGTTCGCAAGGCATGGGATGCGGCATGAAGAAAGGACAGAGAGCTTAGGGGAAGCAGTAATGGGATCATTGGCGGCTATCATAAGTGGCTGAGAGTCCGAACACAAGGATTGGATTGGCTCCCAAATCTAAAGACTGTGAGAGACGATGAGGTTAAAGCTTCGGAAGAAAGTGATGAGGTACAAGCCCTAAAGGCAGAGCTTGAAAGAGCCCGGGTAGTCGAAGAGAAGTTCAAGTCCATAGCCATCAAAGTCTGAAAAGAGTATGATGAACTAAGGGACGTCAATATGGCCACCGCTGAAGCCTTGGAACGAGAAACCAAGAAGGCCCGAAAGGAAGAATACGACCAAAGCAAAGTTTTGAGGGGCTTTATAGGGCAGCAATAGTGAGCTCAAGCTCCGAAGAGGTGAAAGGAATCATCACGGGTCAAAGGCATGATCTTGAAGGACGAGCTAAAGGTTTGCCTTAGGTCGAAAAGAAATTTGTCCCAACAGTTAAGCGAGACTGAAGGGAATATGTGGGCCATCATCGATAAGTGCAAAGAGAAGCTAAATCTAGCGGCGACTCACGAGCAAAGGCTAGAGGATGAGTACGCCAAGATATCAGCAGAAAGGGAAGCAAGGGAAAGGGTAATTGATTCATTGCACCAAGAGGCAACAATGTGGACGGACTGATTTGCTCTTACTTTGAACAGGAGTTAAGAACTTCCCCGATTGCTAGCCAAGGCCAAAGCAGTGGCGGACACCTACTCTGCCCCCGAGGAGATCCACGGACTTCTCAGCTATTGTCAGCATATGATAGACTTAATGGACCATATGATTGGAAACCGCTAGGAAGTTTGTATTGTCGCTCAGATCTTGACTAGTTATAACTTTTTGAATAAGATGAGTTTATCCCACGTTTTTACTCCAAAAATCAGTGCGAATCAAGTCACTCCCGCATTTTATCTCTAGCATGCATTGTATGTTGGTCTCATCCTTTGTCACGGGAAGCCGGAAGGTCCATATCACCTTCTTAATTGTACACATGGGGCACTGCGCCCCCAAATGCGCAAGTAAGAAGAGATAATTTTCCGGGCTCTCGTGTCCGTAAAATGCATTCATATCATGCATCGCATAAGCATCTCTTCATAACATCATAATGAACATATCGTTCCTGCATTTGTCCGTTATCATATTCCAGCCTCACATTTTGCATGAGTCATGGCATCATCATGCATATGCGTTCAACAAACTTTTTGATCTGCAAAATTGCATACCATTTGTTTTCATGTTTGCTCATGCATGAGCCTTGCATTTTCCTCTACAAAACAAAAACAAAAAAGGAAGCATGAAAATTCATGATGCATTCTTGGTTGCATATATTCGGTACCATGAGCCAACCATGTTGGGATCATAAACCCGTTTCACTTAAAAACAAAATGAGTGAACATGGTACCTAATGCATAGTTAACTAAGAAAAGATGTTTCTTCGGGCATCTCAATTTGATAATTACATTCTCCATGCATAGTATGCGTATTCCCGAGTCTTTCATCCCTATGAAATGTTGTTGAAGTATTGGCGATCAAAATTGCCATTCCCTGGGTTATGGTGTTGAACCAAGCTCATGCTTTTTCGAAAAAAGTTCATCAAGTCAAGTTGAAGTATGGAAGTAACTATCTTGCAAAAATTGGGGCAAAAGATGAATCGAGTCACATCACTGCTTCGTCTACTGCCAAACATATTTAGGATTATTGATGTCCTTGTTACTTCCAGTTTCACCTTGACAAAGATGTCATGGACCATGTTGAAAATCTAAATTGATTCAACCCCATATCCTGCGTAAAAATTCGCAATACTTCAACTATACATCATTCGCATACATCCATGCTTTTCATTGGTTGCATTGCTCATTGCATTCTTTCCTTGAAAAAGAAAATAAAAATAAATAAATAAAATAAAATAAAATAAAAATGAACTTAATCGTTATTATCAAAAAAGAAAAAAAAAACACGCTTTACGGTGCCCCTACCAAACCCGTGCTAGAGCTAGAGTAATGGGTGAAGTAGAGAAGGTGCAAGAGCAGATGAAGGCCGACATGGAGGCCATGAAAGAGCAAATGGCCACAATGATGGAGGCCATAACAAGCATGAAAAAGATAAGGGAAGTCGATATGGTTGCAGTTGCCGCTACCAACGCTGTTGCTAAGGTGAACCTGATGCCCCCATCTGGCCTCAACCAAATGAATCATCCAACCTCAAATATGGTAGGCAAAGATTTGGGAAGTACGGATGACCCCATGATGTGCAAATTCAAAACAAGCACGCCTTCCCGCCATATGGCTTGCCTCCCAAACTATACACCACCCAATGTGGCGTACATTCCCAATGAGGATGTCAATAACTCCACTCCCATACTCATTAAGAGCCAACAACCTCAATCTGATCATGCACATGTCTCTCGACCCATGGAGGAGACACATGAAATTCCCCACCACGATCTAGCCAACTTTGAGCCTTGCCTCGGATATGCCGCTGAAGGGCAAGCAATTGGTGGTATACCCCTGCAAAACACTTTGGAGGGCCCTCAATATCATCCACAACCACAACCTTCACGTTCCACAGCGATTAAAAACCCTCATGACTATGGCAGGAATGGGAAAGTTGGATCATCTAGAGGAAAGCCTCAGGGCCATTGAAGGAGGTGAAGATTATTCCTTTGCTAACCTAAAAGAGTTGTTCCTAGAACCCAATATCATCACCCCTCCCAAGTTCAAAGTGTTGGACTTTGACAAGTACAAGGGGACTACTTGTCCCAAGAACCATCTAAAGATGTATTGTCAGAAGATGGGGGAATACGCAAAAGATGAGGAATTGCTGATACATTCCTTCCAACAAAGTCTTACTGGGGTAGCTGTTACCTGGTACACTAACTTGGAACCTTCCCGAGTCCATTCTTGGAAGGACCTAATGGTTGCCTTTGTTAGGCAGTATCAGTACAATTTTGATATGGTTCCGGATAGGATGCAACTACAGAACCTGTGCAAAAAGGGAGACGATAATCGTGATGGTAGACACATTATCGGTACTCTACTATGAAAAGATGGTGGGCTACGCACCCTCAAAAGCTTTGCGGATTTGGTCTTCGCCAGTGAAAGGATCGATGTGGGTCCGAGAAGAGGCAAATTTGATCATCCTACTAGGACGACTGAGAAAACCGGGGCAAATGAAGAGGGTGAGAAAGAGGGAGAAACCCATGCTGTGACTGCCATTCATATACGGCCAAGTTTCCCACCAACCCAACAATGTCATTACTCAGCCAATAACAAACCTCCTCCTTACCCACCACCCAGTTATCCACAAAGGCCATCCCTAAATCAACCACAAAGCCTGTCTACCGCACTTCCAATGACGAAGACCACCTTTAGCACAAACCAAAAAACACCAACAAGAAATGAATTTTGCAGCGAGAAAGCCTGTAGAATTCACCCCAATTCCAGTGTCTTATGCTGACTTGCTCCCATGCCTACTTGATAATTCAATGGTAGCCATAACCCCAACCAAGGTTCCTCAACCTCCATTTTTCTTAGAATACGACTCGAACGCAACATGTGCATATCATGGAGGAGCCCTGGGGCATTCCATTGAGCACTGTATAACCCTCAAGCGTAAGGTGCAAGGTCTAATTGATGCGGGCTGGCTGAAATTTGAGGAGAATCGCGTGTAAATCCTGACATTGACAAGAGATGCCACACATGGGGCAATTTTGAAAGCTGTTGTTAGATGTCTCTAATGACTCATCAGGATTTTCAGGTGCAAGCCATTGGTTTGTTTGCTCGAGCGACATGCGCTCCTGAGTGCTGACTTCCAAGACCGTTCAATCAGAGATTACTCGTCTTGCACGTTGGTGGGGTTGCCGTAAAACAACGAGTAAAGTTCAAAACAAATAAGTTCCAAAATAAAAAAAGGGGGGGTTCAAAAAGAAAAAAAAGAGCATTTGATTGACTGTGTTTTCAAGACGTTCATGTGACCTCATTCCGGAAAGTTTGTCTTTTTAGAGAGAAGTGAGTTATCAAGAATAGGATATTGGACAAATGGCCTCAGTTACCTTAAGAAAAAATGGGGTTGAATTAAGATGCAAAGACTATTTCCCAATTGAACTATCACTCTTTGTTTTTGGATTAACAATGCACCCTTAACATGAATTACTCAAAAAGACAATTCAAAATAAACTTCTTTAAAGCAAAAGATAAATAGAAATAAATAAAAGAAGTTTAAAGGAAGAGAGGAATGCAAACTTGATTTATACTGGTTCGGCCACTTCCCGCGCCTACGTCCAGTCCTCAAGCAACCCACTTGAGATTTTCCACTCTCTTTGTAAAACTCCTTTTACAAAGTCTGAACCACACAGGGACAACCCTTCCTTTGTGTTCAAGAATCCTCTACAACAAGAGACTCTCGGTCTCTTAATCCCTTTTCAGAAGTAAGAAGAAGAGAAGAAGAAATCTCTCTTAAAAGAGATAGATTGTACAATGAAGATCAATCAAAATTCCTTATTGAATATGCAAGTGGTTGACCAAGGAATCTTTTTGAGAGGATAAGACATTTCAGTTTAGAAAAACTCTTAATCTTTTGAGAGGATAAAACTTTTTGGGCAATGAAAACTCTCTTTAAATTCGTGCTTCCAAGCCACCTTTGATGCCCATTCATAAACCATTTGAATAGATGTGACTCTTGGAAATTATTTTCCGAAAATCCCCTCTGGTAATCGATTACAAGACTTGTGTAAACGATTACAGGTTTTAAAAATTTGAATTAAAACATTTTCAACTGCTGGTAATCGATTACCAGAGAGCAAATCTCAATTTGAAATGATAGAATTCTTTGGTCAAACCTTTTGTTTTTCAATTTGGAACTTTTTCCTAAGATTCTAGAGATCAACTTGATCATATATCTTGATTTCTTGTCTCGAATAAAACTTAGAAGCACTTGATCCTTCGGCATCATCAAAACATCAAAATATCTTGCTTCTACATAGGAGTCATTTGACTTAATCCATCAACTGAAAAGAAAAATCCTTCAACTATTTCTCGTCCTTGGAAAATTCTTTTTGCAAAAATCAATTGCTTCTTTCATTCTCCCTTGCTACAAGGTTGTGAAAACAAGACAACGATGATTACCTCATAGCCCTACACTGGGGCAATGAGGGGCATCATGCATGAGCCTCAAGTAAACCTAGGGGCAGATTAGAAGTTCTCCCCCAATAGGTTCCCTCCTACAAGGTCATGATGAAAGACAACGATTGGTACCTCAAAGCCTTACACTGGGGCAATGAGGGACACCGTGCATGAGCCTCAAGTGAACATAGGGGCCGATTAAAAGTTCTCACCCATCGATGTTTTCAACAAAAAAAAAAAGGGGATAAACCCTAGGATTTCAATGGATTGATTAAACATCAAACGACTCCATTGCCGTCACTCCAAAATGGTCAAGTGACTAAATCAAGCAGAACACACACTCTGAGGGAGTTCTCAGAGAGATTTGCAAAAGATAGGATAAGGTTGCATGGACTATCACCTCTTTCAAAAGGAAAGTCAATTTGTGTTTTCCAAAAAAAAAAAAAAAATCAAATCAAAATCAAAATCAAAATAGGGAAAGAATGTCATGAACATTGTACAACTTTCCATTACATTGCATTGTTTCATATGAAGTCCGCATTTACCAAATTTCACAACAAAGGTTGCATGCATCTGCATCCCTAAAAATCATGTTAACTGCATGGATTTCCTACATCTAATGTCCAAATCTTGTGGATTTGGGATGACCGGCCCTCTCGATGAGTCGATCTCTTGCTTTCTCATAAGGGTGGACCCTTGGGTACTAGTTACCCTCACCTTCAGAGGACTACACGTCCTCACCTTTAGAGGGCTACACGCCCTCGCCATCAGAGGACTGCATGTCCTCACCTTCATAGGGCTACACGCCCTCGCCTTGAGAGGACTACACGTCCTCACCATCAGAGGCCTGCACGCCCTCACCTCCAGAGGACTACACGTCCTCGCCTTGGGTACTAGTTACCCTCACCTTCAGAGGACTACACGTCCTCACCTTCAAAGGGCTACACGCCCTTGCCAACAGAGGGCTGCACGCCCTCACCTTGAGAGGACTACACGTCCTCGCCTTGAGAGGACTACACGTCCTCACCATCAGAGGGCTGCACGCCCTCACCTCCAGAGGACTACACGTCCTCGCCTTGGGTACTAGTTACCCTCACCTTCAGAGGACTACGCGTCCTCACCTTCAAAGGGCTACACACCCTTGCCATCAGAGGATTGCATGTCCTCACCTTCGTAGGGCTACACGCCCTCACCTTTAGAGGACTACACATCCTCGCCTTGAGAGGACTACACGTCCTCACCATCAGAGGGCTGCACGCCCTCACCTCCAGAGGACTACACGTCCTCGCCTTGGGTACTAGTTACCCTCACCTTCAGAGGACTACACGTCCTCACCTTCAGAGGGCTACACGCCCTCGCCATCAGAGGACTGCATGTCCTCACTTTCGAAGGGCTACACGCCCTCACCTTCAGAGGACTGCATGTCCTCACCTTCGTAGGGCTACACGCCCTCACCTTTAGAGGACCACACGTCCTCACCTTCAGAGGGATACACGCCCTCGCCATCAGAGGACTGCATGTCCTCACCTTTGTAGGGCTACACGCCCTCACCTTTAGAGGATTACACGTCCTCGCCTTCGTAGGGCTACACGCCCTCACCTTTAGAGGACTACACGTCCTCGCCAACAGAGGGCGGCACGCCCTCACCCTGAAGAGGACTACACGTCCTCGCCAACAGAGGGCTGCACGCCCTCACCTCCAGAGGACTACACATCCTCGCCTTGAGAGGGCTCCACGCCCTCACCTTTAGAGGGCTACGTGTCCTCATTTTCAGTGTGCTCCACATCCGCACCTTAAGAGAGTTTAAGGTCCTATGTCCTTAAATGCTTAATCGATACTTGCACTCCCGGTTAAGGGACCAGTAGTTTCCTTTTAACGGTTCCTGGGCCACCCCCTGATATTGGAGGAGGGCCAACTGTGCGAGCACAACCAGAGAGGGAGGCTATCACACGGCTACTATGCATACCGGGGCAAGATTTCACCCGTGCCGCTGCAAAGAGACGAGTGCGGATCATGCGCACCAACATGACCACTCTTACAAAGATATAGATGACATTGCTACTTAGCAATATTCTGCCCAGCGACCGCAATGCCAATCTCCCCCTGCAAAAGTATCAGTTGGTCTGTGTTGTCCTGACATGGGTAAGTATGCATATGGTTCAACTGATTTCTGATACCATCTATTGCTTGCAGGGATCGCACCCACAAAGACACCCAGTGGACCTGAAGAAGTCCAACAGGGCCCTGGGGTTTCCAGCCTCTGTCGGCCCCAGCAAGTTCATGTCGTCGTGGCATAGGTAAGTGTGCACCTCCCCCAACTGATTTCTGATGTCATCTATTGTTTGCAGGGATTGTGCCCGCAAGACACCTAGTGGACCCGAAGAAGGCCAACAAGGTCTTGGAGTTGCCAGCTCTAAATACGGGTCTCTGTCAGTTCTAGGGAGTGCCTGTCGCCCCCAGCAAGGTCATCAGGCCCCCCTACCAATCGAGCTTTCATCAAGAAGTACTGCGCCCCCAGGCAGGCGCAGGGCGAAACACCACATCAGCATTGGGATGGCCGGTAGTGGGCAACAGACGCACCGCCATCACCTCTAGAGTTCACCTCTGCTCATCCACAAAAAGGTTTGAGTATTGCCTACACCACATGGCCGACCAATAGGCGACCAAGTCCAAAGCCAAAGGTAAGCAAAGTACTAGGTCCATGACCGACGAATCATTAGGTGTCCAGCTCAAGACGTTAAAGAAGCGCTACTAGGAGACAACCTAGTACCTTTTGAATCTATGCTTGTTATTTGATCACTTTTTATAGTAGGACGCACCTAGTTGCTCATGATCCTGGGAATTTAAATAAAACAAGCGCAAGCTCGGAAGGTAGTCATACCTCACAAAATATATATATGTATGTTTAGGTAGTGAAAATACCTTAGATATGCATGTATGTAAACAAAAAAAACACTTCACAAAATATATATATGTATGTTTAGGTAGAAAGATACCTTAGATATGCATGTATGTAACAAAAAAATACTTCACAAAATATATATATGTATGTTTAGGTAGAAAGATACCTTAGATATGCATGTATGTAAACAAAAACACACTTCGCAAAATATATATATGTATGTTTAGGTATCAAGATACCTTAGATATGCATGTATGTAGCAAAAAGATACCTCACAAAATATATATATGTACGTTTAGGTAGCAAGATACCTTGGATATGCATGTATATAGCAAAAATACCTCACAAAAATATACACATGTTTAGGTAGCAAAATACCTCATGAAAAAAAAAGAAAAAGGAAAAAAAAAACAAAAACAAACAAGAAAAAGAAATAAACAAATAAAAAAAGGAAAAAGAGAGAAAAAAGAAAAATAAGTTGTCTAGCTGAAAAACCAACATGCTTTTGAAAAGAGATGACTTCCAACTTTTCTTTAAAGAAAAATTCACTGATCATAACTAGTTTATGAAAAAATGTGTATACACCTGAAGGGTGAATGCTGTGAAAATTTTCCCGGACGCCCGAAATGGACTTGGATGAATGCACAAATGGATAAAAGAACATATTTTGGAAACATTGGGTTGACTAAAATAGAGGAAATGAATCCTGAGCCCTAGCATCACATGACCATAAAAATTTGACACTTGAGTGTCCGCATAGGTGCATGCATGACCAGTTTTGCATAAAGTTTCCAAATCATCATTTTTGCATTTGTGTCATGGAAATAATGTGGGGCATCCCTTTTACCCTTGAACCAAACCAAACCCTGACATGTATCATGTCTGGCCATTCTACAAGCTTTGAGCCAAAATCCTAACTCACCATAAACCTTGACCCAGGGTGAGAATGTCAATCCTTACCCTCGGAAGCAAAAAAGAACGAAGGAAAATTTCCAATCAAAGAAAAAAAAGAAGGAAAATTTCCAATCAAAGAGAAAGCAAAAAAAAGAGAGAAGGAAAATTTCCAATCAAAGGAAAAAAGAGAGGAAAGGAAATTCCCAATCAAAGAGTGGGAGAAAGCAAAAAGAAAAGAAAGAAAATTCCCAATCAAAGAATGGGAGAAAGTAAAAAAAAAAAAAGAAGAAGAAGAAGAAGAAGGAAAGAAAGCTCCTGATCAAGGATCGAAAGAAAAAAAGAAGAAATGTGCAGAAAGGTCTTTGGACCGGACAATATCTGTACAATACAGAATTGTCACCAAATGAACAAAAAAAAGGGAAAGGAAACCACGACCTGAAAGTGGTCTTCTCCCTTTGATTACCAACCAAAATCCTGTGCGTTGGTGACTTGTTCGCCTCGCGCAAAACAGAAACAGAAAAGGAAAAGGCCAAAAACACACAAAAGCCGAAAAAAACCCACCAAAAGAACCCATTCCCAAGGGAAGCCCTATTGATCCATGATCACGCATGTAATTTTTGATTTGATAGGAAATAATTTGCAAAGTCAAGTCTTGACATATCTATGGTTCGGAATTAGGATGAAACACTTACCTGTGTGAGATTGATACACTTTGAGTGGATTTCTTCTATTTTTGTCGAACCCAGTGTTTCCTCTAAATGGTCATTTAGAAACGAAATGCTAACATCCAAAATCTCATTTATGGTTATGAGAAAATTTCATCAGCATACTCTCCTTCCCCGGTAGACGCATTGTTTTTCACTCAAAAAGCATATGCTGCTCTAAATCAATTGGAATATTTGTCTCTTTGCTAAAGCATGTTTGCATTTTAGTGGAGAAAACACCGAGACTTTTTTTTAAGTCTCACAAGTTATCCAGAACTACGTAGGTCTGAGTTCCTCATTGGAGGATACGTAGGAGCAAGAGCCTCGCTTTTGTCGACCGCACCGCTTTTTGTTACCATGACCCAAGAGCTGGTAGCCCGCGGAGACACCTTACGGTTATCCGCACCTCGTCATTCAGTAACCCCAAGTGTGATTGATGAGCAAAGGCCAATGTGGTCATCTGCGCCCTTTCCGGAGATGTCGGCATCTTCCGGTGGAGACTTTTTCAAGTCTCACAAGTTATCCAGAACTACGTAGGTCTGAGTTCCTCATTGGAGGATACGTAGGAGCAAGAGCCTTGCTTTTGTCAGCCGCCCCACAAGCTCTGTCATACTGACCCTGAGGTCATTTGACATGCGGAGACAAAATTTGGTCATTCCGCACCCCTTTGCCATTCAGACACAGTCGTGTCCGATGGCACGCAGAGAAAAATTATGGTCATTCTGCACCCTTTTGTCATCCAGAGGCGGCGGGCCCGATGACATGCGGAGACAAAATTTGGTCATTCTGCACCCCTTTGCCATTCAGACACAGTCGTGTCCGATGGCACGCAGAGACAAATTATGGTCATTATGCACCCTTTTGTCATCCAGAGGCGGCGGGCCCGATGACACGCGGAGATTTACATCATCTTCCGCACTTACAAGATCTGTCATACTGACTTTTGAGTCACGCTGACGGGCGGAAATACCCGAGTGGTTATCCGTATAAACATTCTTTTGCTATCTGTAAGACAGAACGCTTGATAGCATGCAGAGACTGACATCGTCTTCTACACCTTTTGTTCCCTCGGGAACGACAAGTCATTTGCATGCGGAAATTTTATGGTCACCCGCGACTCTCGTCAACCGAGAGGAACGAAATTAGTGTCTTATCTTTACTTTCCTTTTATCTCCAATAAAAGACAAGTAAAGAGGGGCAACTGTCATACCCTAATATCGTGCGGGGACCTTTGCTTGATGACATGCGACCTTTGTTTGGTCCTTGTAAGGTGCTTGGCACCCATCATTAGGCAATTTGTGAAATTCCGGGACGTGCCAGAAAACAAAAGAAAATATTGATGCACAATCCGTAAGGTTCCGTGACACACTGGAAATCAAATGGAAGCATCGTTGCACAATTAGTGAGGTTCCGTAACATTCCGTAAGTCAAAAAGGGGATGATTATGTAATCCACAAGGTTCCGTAACATTACGGAAAGAAAACAAGTATCGTTACGAAATTCGTAAGTTTCCGTAACTTTACGAAAAAAAGAATCACCAAAAAAAGCAGGGGGGCGTACTTAGTAAAAATGGGGGTGCAAATAGCAACCAGGCCCACTTGGGCCCTCCAGAATATTCCTCCAGAAGGCTGTTGCTTCTGGAGGAAGCAACCCTGCTCGCCTGGGCGAGCTGGGCGGCAAGCATCTCCCCTATTTTGCTATAAATAGGGGGAGGAAGTGAGAAGGAAAAGGGTTCAGCCCCTTAGACACTTCTCTCCCTTTCGAATTTGCTTGGAAAAATTGTTTCCGTGAAGAAAATCCAAGCCGAGGCGCTTCCGAAACGTTTCCGTAACGTTTCCGTGAGGAATTTCGCGATGGTTTCGACCATTCTTCGACGTTCTTCATTCGTTCTTCATCGTTCTTCGATCTTCAACGGGTAAGTACCTCGAACCTAACTTTTCGATTCATTCTATGTACCCGTGGTGGTCCACATTGTGTTTCGTGTATTTTTATTCTCGTTTCATTTACTTTTTATACCCCCTTTTGATGTGCTTAAGCCATTTTATTTAAGTCATTTCTCGCTTAAACTAAAAATAAAATAAATTTCCACCGATCGTTCGAATTGTATTATCCGTTAACTTCGGTTAAAATGAATTCCGACCATTTGGTCGTGCCGTAACCATGTTGGAAATCAAAAAGAGGTAAAAAATAATATAATGATCAAAAAAACATCTTTTTAGTAAAATAAAGCGGAAAATCAATCGGACGTTTTCTCTTTGAGATTTCTCATTCTTAACCAAATTGACTAACAACTAAAGTGAAACTAAGGCTAAAATCAACTCGCCTAGTCAAGCTCGTCCATAAAAATAGGTTTTTGAAGTTTATCATTTCAATTTCTTGCTAAGTAAAATGGATCATTTTCAAGGTCCAACGCCTTTAATGATCACCTTTTAAGTAAAAAAGAATCACTTGATAAGAAAGAACTACGTAGGTCTGATTTCCTCATCGCAATTGAGGAATACGTAGGAGCAAAGGGAAACACCCTTGTCGACCACAAAAAGAGAAAAATATAAAAAGGGTATAAAGGATATAAAGACATAAAAAAGGGAACGTAAAATCAAGGTAATGTTTGCACATTCGATTAAAGGCCGCCGTCTCTTGTGACGGACGTGTGGGGTGCTAATACCTTCCCCGTGCGTAAATACAACTCCCGAACCTTTCACTTAAAAAGTTCGTAGATCACGTCTTTTCTGGTTTTTCCGACGTTTTCCTCAAATAAACGTTGGTGGCGACTCCGCGCGTATTCCTTTCGTGGAACACGCATCCCGCGAGTCACGCGTCGCCCTCCCGCCGAAGGGTAGGTTGCGACAACCATCTACTAGAAAGTACCCCATGTTATATTGGGTTCCATTCACTACAAATTGTACTGTAGGGATCTCTCCCTTCATAACACCCTTAAACATAGGTGATTTGTTGAACACATTGATGTCGTTGTTTAAACCCGCAATTCCAAAATATGCATGTTAAATCCATAAGTCGTATGATGTCACAACTTTAAGCATGATTATGGGTGGGCCATCACCACAACAGTATTGACCTTTCCATGCTATTGGATAATTTTTTCATTCCCAATGCATACAATCAAGGCTACCTAACATACCTGGAAAATCACGGTGCTCACCTCTTTGCAGTGGGTATTAGATGTCATTATTGTTGGGTCTTCTTAAGTACTCAACTCCAAAAACATCGTAGACACCCCTTGCAAACTTATCCAAGCATAGTAAAGTTGTGGTTTCTCCAATTCAAACATAATGATCGACACTATCAACTAGTGATCGATATGCCAATATGCGAATAGCAATAGTGCATTTCTGCAACAGAGAGAGCTCATCCTTCTAGTTGCATCAACCTATTGTGAAAAATATGGATCTTGATTGCCAAGGGCTTGTATAATGCGAAAGAAAACACCCCTTCACATTCTAAATCTTCATCAAAATTGTTCATTTATGTATATCGCATTGTTGGAGAAGTGGCTATTGAACAATCTTTCTTGCCCTTTTTCACAATCTCTACCAATGTATTTTCGTGGACACCTACTTCTCGTAGTGACTTGTTGTTATTGTTGTAGCTTTTCCATTACCAACCTCATGTAATGTTCTTCGTACTCATCATTTAGCAAACAACATTATTATTTGCTATGAAGGATATTTGCATGAATTGCACGAAAAGCAATGTGGAATGCTCTTCTTTTTTTTCAAACAAATATTAGTTGAAAAATTTAAAACATATAAAACGAGATTTGATAGAAAAACAAGTTCATGCGTGTTTCTTACGAAAGTATTTCATAACTATTAGCATTTTCCTATAGCAAATCATTGATGAGTTTATCTTCAAGAGATGAGTCACTAGAGTCAATCTTTAGCAACATCGCAAAATAACAAAGTAATAGTTTTATGAAAATTTGATACAAGTTTTGCACTTCTGATGTATGAAAATATTACAACATCAGAAGGAATATATAAAGAGGGATACAACAACTAATTTAACCAACAACTAGTTTATTTTTTTGTAAACGAAATAAAACTAGTTTTTTTTTGTAATCAAAATAACGGCTAGTTTTTTGTTTTGATTAAAAATTACAAAATTAAAACATACATAAATTTTCATGATAAAAATTACATCATTAAAAACAAATAAAAAATAAGTTACATAATAAAAATTATATTGCAATAAGTAGCATAATTAATAAAGTCCTAATTTTTCTTTTATTTTGTTACACAAAGTTTCATGAAATTGTAGTTGTGCATCACTCATACTAGCAATATCCTTGTAAAGGATTTCAAAGTCGATCTCTCTTTCCTTCATCAACATCTCTTGGCAAATTTCCCACTTTAGGTTTCTTTTAGAAACTATTTCCCAGAGTAGGGCTGTTTCTAAACAATTTCCACAGGGGTGCTGTTTTTTACGTATCAGCCATGCAAGGCGCCAGTGCTGATGGCGCCTTCGACAGGGACGAGCCACGTGGCATGTCGCCACTGCGACTGGCGACAAAGGACTGCATATCGCAGCTCCTATTGGCGCGTCCAAAGGTGCATGGAAGCGCTGGTTTGACCAGCGACTTCAGCACCTGCACTTGGGTTTGTAGAGCTGCAGGCATAGGCTGCAGCACCTGCAGCTGCTCAGGTCGTAGCTGGAAGGCACCACTCAAGCTGGCGATTTGGTGAGAGGGAGGCACCAGTGGGGTTAACGATTTCAGCTTCAGTGGGATTTAAAAACCCAAGTGCAGAGGGACCAAGTCGCGCTTGTAAAATTTGTGTGTTGAAGGTAAAAAAGAAGGTGGTTGCTTGTGTTGAGAGAGGTAGCTGGTGGTGTGTTCAGTTTGTGTTCTTCCATTTTCTAAAAGCTTGTAAGTTATATATTCAATATATTTTATATGTTTTATTTATGTAGATGTTTATATTTTGATAAATGAATAGTTTTAGGTAGTATAAGATAACAATTTTGTATAGTTTAGTTTGAATTGTTAATGTTATATATGCCAGATTATTTTTTGATAAATGAATAGTTTTAGGTAGTATAAGATAATAATTTTGTATAATTTATTTTGAATTGTTAATGTTATATATGCCAGATTATATTTTGATAAATGAATAGTTTTAGGTAGTATAAGATAATAATTTTGTATAGTTTAGTTTGAATTATTAATGTTATATGGTAGATTAGATTTAGGTTTATATGATAAATTAGTGTTGCAACCTACCCTTCGGCGGGAGGGCGACACGTGACTCGCGGGATGCGTGTTCCAAGAAAGGAATACGCGCGGAGTCGCCACCAACGTTTATTTGAGGAAAATGTCGGAAAAACCGGAAAAGACATGATCTACGAACTTTAAGTGAAAGGTTCGAGAGTTGTATTTACGCGCGGGGAAGGTATTAGCACCCCTCGCGTCCGTCACAAGAGACGACAACCTTTAATTAAATGTGCAAACATGACTTCAATTTTAGGTTCCCTTTTACGTCTTTATTTATTTTTGTACTTTTTATACTTTTTATTTTTTTGCGGTCGACGAGGGGGTTTCCCTTGCTCCTACGTATTCCTTAATTGCGATAAGGAAATCAGACCTACGTAGTTCTTTGTGAACAAAATGTTTGTTTAAGTTGTTTTTATCCCTTTTTTGCAAGATATGTTTTTGTTGAGTGAAAGGTTATTTAAGGCGTCGGACCATTAAACAAACTTTCGATTCTTTTGAAAAAAAGAGAGAAGACATTAAGGCATTGGACCATTTAATGTTCTCTTTATTTTTGAAAGAGGTAACAAAGCTACATGTTGATTTTAGCACTTTTGAAATTTACATTTAATCGATAAAAGCGGAAAAGACCATTTCAAGGCTTTGGACCTTTGAAAATGGCCTTTTTTAGGCAACGTCAAAAGTTTGGTTTATGAATTGATTTTAGCCTTAGTTTCACTTTGATTATTAATCGATTCGATTAAGAAAGAGAAATCCCAAAGGAAAATGTCCGATTGATTCTTTTTGATTTATTTTACTAAAAGATATTCTTGATTCATTTTAACAGAAACTAACGGATATTACAATTCAAATGATCGGTGGAAATTTATTTTATTTTTTGATTAGATGAGAAAATGACTTAAGCAAATGACTAAAGCACGCCAAAAGGCGGTACGGAAAGTAAATAAAATGAAAATAAAAAGCACGTAAGAACAAATGGGGACCACCACGGGTACATAGAATGAATTGAAAAGCTCGATTTGGAAACTTACCCGTTGAAGACCGAAGAACGATGATGAACGAACGAAGAACGTCGAAGAACGGCTGAAGATCTTCGCGAAAATCCCCACGGAAACGTTACGGAAACCTTACGAAAGCGCCTCGGCTCGGATTTTTTCACTAATTTCAAGTGATTCTTGAATTACCAGGAGGGCTGAACGAAATTCTTCTTCATTTCTCCCCCTATTTATGGGAAAATGGGGGAGATGCTTGCCACCCAGCTCGCCCAGGCGAGCAAGGTGACTTCCTCCAAAAGCAACCACCTTCTGGAGGAATCTTCTGGAGGGCCCAAGTGGGCCTGGTTGCTATTTGCACCCCCATTTCTGCTAAATACACCCCCTGCCTTTTTTTTGATGATTCTTTTTTCGTAAAGTTACAGAAACTTACGAATTTCGTAACGATACCTGTTTTCTTTCCGTAATGTTACGGAACCTTGCGGATTACATAATCATCCCCTTTTTGACTTACGGAATGTTACGGAACCCCATGAATTGTGCAACGATGCTTCCTTTTGAGTTCCGGCATGTCACGTAACTTCACGAATTGTGCAACGATGCTTCCTTTTGAGTTCCGGCATGTCACGGAACTTCACAAATTGCCTGACGATGGATGCCAAGTACCTCAAAATGGTTAAATGAAAGTTGCATGCCACCAAGCAAAGGTCCCCGGACGAAATTAGGATATGACAGTTGCCCCTCTTTACTTGTCTTTTATTGGAGATAAAAGGGAAGTAAAGATAAGACACTAATTTCGTTTGAGCGAAACACCTTTCGGCCAGTGAACCTTCCTGTCAGCGGAACCTGTAAAAATCTGAAAATGATCAGTACCGACACATCATCCCGATACTGTCGAATTTTCTCCTCTCGGCTGATACCAGACGCAGAATGACCATAATTTGTCTCCGTGTTTTGTTGGACACGATTGCCTCTGGGTAGCGAAAAGGTGTGCGGAATGACAAGGGGCGCATAATTTGTCTCTGCATGTTTATCGCCCAACTTGCGAAATCTGAATGATAAAGGGCGCAAAACCTATTTCTACGCGTTTACCCACTCAGCTTGTCGTTCCTGAATGATAAAGGGCGCAGAATATGTATCTGCACGTTTATCTACTCAGCTTGTTGTTCCTGAATGATAAAGGGCGCAGAATATGTATCTACACATTTATCTACTCAGCTTGTTGTTCCTGAATGATAAAGGGCGCAGAATATGTATCTGCACGTTTATCCACTCCGCTCGCTATCATGCTTTGAGTCTTAGAGATAGCAAAAGAAAGTTTATACGGATAACCACTCGGGTATCTCCGCCTGTCAGCGTGACTCAAGCGTCAGTATGACAGATCTTGTGAGCGCGGAAGACGACGTAAATCTCCGCGTGTCAACAGACTTGTTGGGCCGCGATTGACGAAGGGTGCAGAAGACGACGTTAGTCTCTGCGTGCTATCAGGCTTTTTGTCTTACAAATAGCAAAAGAATATTTATACGGATAACCACTCGGGTATTTCCGCCCGTCAGCGTGACTCAAACGTCAGTATGACAAATCTTGTGAGCGCGGAAGATGACGTAAATCTCCGCGTGTCAACGGGCTTGTTGGGCCGCGATTGACGAAGGGTGCAGAAGGCGACGTCAGTCTCTGCGTGCTATCAGGCTTTCTGTCTTACAGATAGCAAAAGAATGTTTATACGGATAACCACTCGGGTATTTCCGCCCGTCAGCGTGACTCAAAGTCAGTATGACAGATCTTGTGAGCGCGGAAGATGACGTAAATCTCCGCGTGTCAACGGGCTTGTTGGGCCGCGATTGACGAAGGGTGTAGAAGACGACGTTAGTCTCTGCATGCTATCAGGCTTTCTGTCTTACAGATAGCAAAAGAAAGTTTTGAAAGTGCGGACAAACACTTGGGTATCTTCGCATGTCACATGACTCCAGTGTTAGTATGACAGAACTTGTGGGGCGGCCGACAAAAGCGAGGCTCTTGCTCCTACGTATCCTCAAATGAGGAATTCAGACCTACGTAGTTCTGGATAACTTGTGAGACTAAAAATAGTCTCAGTGTTTTCTTCACTAAAATGTGAACATGCTTTAGTAAAGAGACAAAACTTCCAACTGATCAGAGCAACATATTTTTTGGATGAAAAACAATGTGTCTACCGGGGAAGGAAAGTAAACTGATGAAATCTTCTCATAACCATAAATGAGATTTTGGATGTTAGCATTTCGCTTCTAAATGAGCATTTAGAGGAAACACTGGGTTCAACAAAAATAGAAGAAAATCATTCAAAGTGTATCAATCTCACACGGGTAAGTGCTTCATCCTAATTCCGAACCATAGATATGTCATGACTTGACTTTGCAAATCATTTCCTATCAAATCAAAGATTACATGTGCGATCATGGATCAATAGGACTTTTCTTGGGAATGGGTTCTTTTGGTGGGAAATTTGGCTTTGAGTTTTCTGGCCTTTTTCTTTTCTGTTTTTGTTTAGTGCGGGGCGAAAAAGTCGCTGACACACAAGTTTTTTGGTTGGCAATCAAAGGGAGAGGACCACTTTAGGTTGTGGTTTCCTTTCTTTTCTTGTTTACTTGGTGACAAATCTGTATTGTTCAGATATTGTTTGGTCCTAAGACCTTTCTGCATATTTCTTCTTTTCTCTTCCGATCTTTGATCGGGGATTTTCTTTCTTCTCCCCCCTTTTTTTCTGCTTTCTCTCCCTCTTTTAATTGGGAATTTTCTTTCCTTTTTTGCTTTCTCCCTTTCTTTGATTGGGGATTTTCCTTCTTTTTTGCCTTCTCCCTTTCTTTGATTGGGGATTTTCCTTCTTTTTGTGTTTTCTTCCGAGGGCAAGGATTGATATTCTCACCTTGGGTCAAGGTTTATGGTAAGTTGGGATTTTAGCTCAAGGCTTGTAGCACGGCTGGACATGATATATGTCAGGGTTTGGTTTAGTTCAAGGATAAAAGGGGATGTCCCACATTATTTCCATGACACAAATGCAACAATGATGATTTGGAAATTGCATGCAAAACTAGTCATGCATGCACCTATGCGGACACTCAAGTGTCAAACTTTTATGGTCATGTGATGCTACGGCTCAGGATTCATTTTCTCTATTTTAGTCAACCCAATGTTTCCAAAATATGTTCTTTTATCAATTTGTGCTTTCATCTGAGTCTATTTTGGGTCTTCGGGAAAATTTTCCACAGCATTCACCCTTCAGGTGTATACACATTTTTTTTCAAAAACTAGTCATGATCAGTAAATTTTTTCAAACAAAAGTTGGAAGTCATCTCTTTTCAAAAGCATGTTGGTTTTTCAACTAGACAACCTATTTTTTCTTTTTTTATCATTTGCTTATTTCTTTTTCTTGTTATACGTAGACATTTATTCACAACGCTTCTTTCTTTTTACCATGATTTTGGTTCATTTTTTTGATTTTGGACGACGTTCCTAAAAAAAATGAAAAATTCTACGCGATTTCGGAACTTCAACAAACACTATTGACAGCAACGAAGTAAATACAAACGTAACAGTTCAAACGACACGTATGCATAAAACAAAAAGTCAGCCAAAACAAAACAAACGTTAGCCTCATAACATAACATGAAAATGACAAAAAATGAACATAAAACTGAAAAGAACATGAATCTGAGGAATCTCCCAATCATGTGGCTCCACTCCCTCCCAAGAAGCCGAGCAAATCTGACATCTCCTCATCCTCGCGGGCCTCATCTGGCTTGCCAGAAGCCTCTGCGGATGCCTCTGCAGCCTCGGCCTCAAGCCAATCTCCGGGCCCTGCGACCTCTGCCCTGAACTGATCCGGAGTAGGACATGGAAAAGAAGCAAAACCCTGGCTCTACAGGCTGAGGCTAAGCTGATATAGAGAGTCATGGGTCTGCACGTGCGCCCTGTGGTTGGTCGCCTGCTGGCGAACCAAATGTCGTAAATACCGCTCCGTGTCAAATGACCCAGCCGGGTCAGCCTGAGGAGATGGAGGCGGTGCATCTGGGGCCTGAGGGTCACCACCCTGTGCCTGTCTTTGCGTGCAATACTTCTCAATAAAAGCTCGGGTGATGGGTGGCCGAATCACCTTACTAGGTGCGACGGGGACTCCGAACGACTGGCAGAGTCCTGTGATCAAAGCTGGAAATCCCAGGGCCCTGTTGGACTTATCCGGGTCCAAAGGGTGCCTGGTAGGCGGCATACCTGCAAATAGATAAATGGCATCAGCGATCAACTGAGCCACATGAACGCTCATCCGTGTCAGAATGGCATACACCAACTGACACTTCGGCAGGGGGAGGTCAGAATTATGATCACTGGGTAGGATGTTGCTAAGCAGCAACGTCATCCATGTCTGAGTCAGGGTAGTTATATTGGTGCGCATGATTCGCACCCGCCTCCCGGCAGTGGTCCGGGAAAAATCCTGCCCCGGTATACATAGCAACTGGGCGATGGCCTCCTCATCAAACCCATCGGCCCGATTCCTCCTCTGACCATACTCGCACTCCTGGCCCTCCTCCAGCACTAAAGGATATCCCAGGAACTGGTTGAGAGCATCTGTATCGAAAGGGATCCACTGACCCCTCACCTAAGATCGCATATCTCGCACACCCTCCTCTGTAGGCCAAGCATTGGCATAAAACTCGAGGACTATGTCTGGGTTGAACTTGGCCATGGGGGTAACCAGCGATGCCCACCGCCGGCGAACTATCTCTTCCTGGAAGTCAGTATACTCGTCGTCCCTAAGCTGGACGCGTCTCTCCCGGAGGAATGACCATGCTTTGATGGCCTCGAAACGCTGCTGGTGCTTAGCGCTCCTAAAACGATGGCTGTCATATTCGGGAGCAGAACTGGTTCCTTCAGCCGCTTTGTCTTTCCTGGATCTCTTTGAGGCAAGCTTACTTGGGGCCATTTCCTAAAAAGACAAACATTTTGGGAAGTTAGTTTCACCAAGATATGCTATTTTCAAAACAACAACAGCATGCAACCTCCTCCAATAAACACAAACATCAATGTAAATTTAAAACAAACTCATGCACATATTTCCTTACGAATACACATTCGCACAAGATATCCTGCTAACTAAAAATTGCACTCATGCACAATCAAGGCATCTTCATTACCTAGATCACGTATATGCACTTCCAAGGCGCATTTGCTACCTAAATCACATGCATTTCCTTTGCTAAATTTACACACATGCATACTCAAGATACTTTGGGCTACCAAAAATTGCACACGTGCATATTCGGGTATTTCTAATACCTATACATACACAAATTTCATGAGGAATCTTGGCTACCCACACAATAAGGTGCTACATTTTATGCTTATTCAAATGTTTTTGCTACCTAAAGCTGCATGCAAATTCAAGTATATTTTTTGCTAACTAAAATTGCATTCAAATTAAAAAGGTATTTTTGTAAGGTATTTCTTTACATAACATACAACATATATACATTTTTGTGAGACATTTTGACTACCCAAAAATTACATGTACACAAATCCAAGTATCTTGCTACCATATCCAAAGGTGTAAATTGCTAAAGGTATTTTGCTACCTATTCTACACCTACATGTCCATGATGAACAAAATTTCTAAACATCTAAGTGTAAGGAAACTATTATGGCATAGCCCATAGCTGATTGCTGGCCAAAAAAGGTAGCTTCACCTAATATGCACCCATTCTCGTGTTCTCTTGCATCCAAAAACAAGCTTCGGTTCCTAGGCCTAGGGTGTATGTGGGGCAATCTTTCTAGCCCTTACGAAACTGAATACATGCTCCAAAGACAGCAAACACGCGCACACCAAATCGTCCCATAGGTTGTTTCCCTATCAAAATCATGCGCAAATGCCATTGAGGCATTTCACCGAACACTTGGTGGGCGCACGTTTAGGCATTAATAGCAAGAGAATGGGGACAATGTGGCATGCCCCATTGCTCCAAAATGCATTACAGGCCTAGGGCCATCTCATACAAACCCTCAATCCAACCCAATCAAGCAAGAAAACAAACCAAAATTGCCCCACATATTTGAGCACATCCCCACAATCTAGAGCATCTAAAGAAGATCAAAATACACCAATGAAAAGCTAGAAAGCTTATAGATGGAATACTTACTTTTTGGTGACGAATAAAAGCACAAAACAGAATCAAAAAATGCGAAAAATGATGACCCTAGGGATGCAAACTCGTAAATCCCGTGTGTCATACCCTAATTTCGTCCGGGGACCTTTGCTTGATGACATGCGACTTTTATTTGGTCCTTGTAAGGTGCTTGGCACCCATCATTAGGCAATTTGTGAAATTCCGGGACGTGCCAGAAAACAAAAGAAAATATTGATGCACAATCCGTAAGGTTCCGTGACACACTGGAAATCAAATGGAAGCATCGTTGCACAATTAGTGAGGTTTCGTAACATTCCGTAAGTCAAAAAGGGGATGATTATGTAATCCACAAGGTTCCGTAACATTACGGAAAGAAAACAAGTATCGTTACGAAATTCGTAAGTTTCCGTAACTTAACGAAAAAAGAATCACCAAAAAAAGGCAGGGGGTGTACTTAGTAAAAATGGGGGTGCAAATAGCAACCAGGCCCACTTGGGCCCTCCAGAAGATTCCTCCAGAAGGCTGTTGCTTCTAGAGGAAGCAACCCTGCTCGCCTGGGCGAGCTAGGCGGCAACCACCTCCCCTATTTTGCTATAAATAGGGGAGGAAGTGAGAAGGAAAAGGGTTCAGCCCCTTAGGCACTTCTCTCCCTTTCGAATTTGCTTGGAAAAATTGTTTCCGTGAAGAAAATCCAAGCCGAGGCGCTTCCGAAACGTTTCCGTAACGTTTCCGTGAGGAATTTCGCGAAGGTTTCGACCATTCTTCGACGTTCTTCATTCGTTCTTCATCGTTCTTCGATCTTCAACGGGTAAGTACCTCGAACCAAGCTTTTCGATTCATTCTATGTACCCGTGGTGGTCCACATTGTGTTTCGTGTATTTTTATTCTCGTTTCATTTACTTTCTATACCCCCTTTTGACGTGCTTAAGCCATTTTATTTAAGTCATTTCTCGCTTAAACTAAAAATAAAATAAATTTCCACCGATCGTTTGAATTGTATTATCCATTAACTTCGGTTAAAATGAATTCCGACCGTTCGGTCTTGCCGTAACCACGTTGGAAATAAAAAAAGAGGTAAAAAATAATATAATAATAAAAAAATACCTTTTAGTAAAATAAAACGGAAAATCAATCGGACGTTTTCTCTTTGGGATTTCTCATTCTTAATTGAATTGACTAATAACTAAAGTGAAACTAAGGCTAAAATCAACTCGCCTAGTCAAGCTCGTCCATAAAAATAGGTTTTTGAAGTTTATCATTTCAATTTCTTACTAAGTAAAATGGATCATTTTCAAGGTCCAACGCCTTAAAATGATCACCTTTTAAGTAAAAAGAATCACTTGATAAGAAAGAACTACGTAGGTCTGATTTCCTCATCACAATTGAGGAATACGTAGGAGCAAAGGGAAAACACCTTTGTCGACCACAAAAAGAGAAAAATATAAAAAAGGGCATAAAAGATATAAGAACGTAAAGGGAACATAAAAATCAAAGTCATGTTTGCACATTCGATTAAAGGCTGCCGTCCCTTGTGACGGACGTGTGGGGTGCTAACACCTTCCTCGTGCGTAAATACAACTCCCGAACCTTTCACTTAAAAAGTTCTTAGATCGCGTCTTTTCCGGTTTTTCCGACGTTTTCCTCAAATAAACGTTGGTGGCGACTCCGCGCGTATTCCTTTTGAGGAACACGCATCCCGCGAGTCACGCGTCTCCCTCCCGCCGAAGGGTAGGTTGCGACAGTTGGCGACTCCACTGTTTTTAGAGAGTTAGGCCATTTAATCTTGTGCAATGTTTTACCGTGACTTACTCCTTTGTTGGGTTTCCCTTCATTATGTTCTTGTATATATAACTCATTGATGTTTTTTGTGCATTTTTAAGTGTATGCTTGAGGTAAATATTTATTCATTTGATGCACACAAACACCAAACACTATTTGCACACACTGTGAGTTGAAAAAAAAGGGCCCTATACCCGGGTTCATGGGAACATAAGGAGTGGAGGTGAATCTGTGATCATGCTAGGTCCCCGACTTGCCTGATTACAGTGAACCCTCATCTAGAGTTTTTCTCTTTGAAAACATACTGTTGCTAGTAGTCCCTACTGCTGCTGTATGTTCTTCGAAGGGGATGATACCTCTAGAAACCATCAAGAGAGATATGACTACCTTGGGGGTTATCACTAAAAGCCTAGTTAGCTCTCTCCCTTATAGAGGCACGGAGCAAACACGTTGCGTGCCATTTTTCACACTGCCATGCATAAGTATCATATACCCTTTTGCTTATATTTGTTTGTGAATATTGTTGTACTATGTACATCCCCGTGTTGTGCCTTTCGCATATGCATCATGCGTGGGTTTCGTCTTTGATCCCCTCACTTTAGCAAACCGACGGAGGGTCCGTGTCGCCTTCTTAAAAAAACATACGTTGGGTGCCATGCTGCCCAAATGTTGTATCCAAGAAGGAAACAATTTCTCGGGCTCCCGTATTCGTAAATTGCATCTGTGTCATATGCATTTCTTCATGCATTCATCCATTCCACCCATGATAGATGTCGGAGTTTTGATTCACACTAGATTTTATTTCACTTTAGTAAAACATGGGATCAAGTCAAAAGCCTTCGCTTAAAAGGAGGTTCTATCAAGTCAAAATCAAGAGCTTAGAGGTCACAAGTTTACGAGAGTTGGGGCAATTAATGGGTCAACTTCAACGGCAAGCCTTCCGCAAAGCCTATGGTAAGATTTGGGACCTAGCTAGGGTAGAAGTCTCCATGGAACCGATTGCATCCCTTTCCCAGTATTATGACCAGTCCCTAAGGTGCTTCACATTCGAGGACTTCCAGCTAGTGCCGACTGTGAAAGAGTTTGAAGAAATCCTGGGATGCCCACTGGGAGGAAGGAAGCCATATCTTTTCTCTAGGTTTTATCCTTCCACGACAAGAGTTGCCAAGGTAGTGAAAATCTCAGCACAAGAGTTGGACCGGGTAAAGCAAAACAGGAATGGGGTAGTCGGAGTACCAAGGAAGTGTTTGGAGGAAAGGGCAAAGGCCTTGGAAAATCAAGGCAAATGGGCTTTCTTTTATTGACATCTTGACGCTTTTGATCTTTGGAGTTGTCCTCTTTCCGAATATGGAAGGGTTAGTGGACCTAGCAGTGATTGACGCTTTCCTCGCCTTTCATCATGGCAAGGAAAGCCCGGTCGTCGCCATTTTGGCCATGTATGACACGTTCGACCGGGGATGTGAAAAGAGCGACGCAAGAATTTTTTGTTGTGCACTGGCTCTCTATGTGTGGCTGGTTTCACACCCTTTTCTCCAAGAAGGTAGGCCCGTCTATCCGCTACAAGGTCACCGCTCGTGCATCAAAAAAGGAAAGGCGAATTGGGACCAACTCTTGGCTAGCATGGAGGGGCGTCTGTTAATTTGTTCCCTCGCTAGAAGGAAGGAAGAATCAGGATTCTATCTTCATGCGAAGGATGTCCAAATGTTCCCTTGATGGAACAAGGGGTTGTATTAATTATAATCCCGTCCTCGCCATAAGACAGCTTGGCTACCCCATGAGAGGAGTGCCATCAGACGAAAGCATCACGCCTTTCATCGCACAGGGTTTCAGTGACCCCAATGCGAGGGTACTCTAAGGAGTTCACAAGGCATGTGATGCAGTGTGAAGAAAGGACAGAGAGCTTAGGGGAAGCAGTAATGGGAGCATCGGCGGCTATCATAAGTGGCTGAGAGTCCGGACACAAGGATTGGATTGGCTCCCAAATCTAAAGACTGTGAGAGACGATGAGGTTAAAGCTTCGGAAGAAAGTGATGAGGTACAAGCCCTAAAGGCAGAGCTTGAAAGAGCCCGGGTAGTCAAAGAGAAGTTCAAGTCCATAGCCATCAAAGTCTGAAGAGAGTATGATGAACTAAGGGGCGTCAATATGGCCACCGCTGAAGTCTTGGAACGAGAAACCAAGAAGGCCCGAAAGGAAGAACACGACCAAAGCAAAGTTTTGAGGGGCTTTATAGGGCAGCAATAGTGAGCTCAAGCTCCGAAGAGGTGAAAGGAATCATCACGGGTCAAAGGCATGACCTTGAAGGACGAGCTAAAGGCTTGCCTTAGGTCGAAAAGAAATTTGTCCCAACAGTTAAGCGAGACTGAAGGGAATATGTGGGCCATCATCGATAAGTGCAAAGAGAAGCTAAATCTAGCAGCGACTCACGAGCAAAGGCTAGAGGATGAGTACGCCAAGATATCAGCAGAAAGGGAAGCAAGGGAGAGGGTAATTGATTCATTGCACCAAGAGGCAACAATGTGGATGGACCGATTTGCTCTTACTTTGAACAGGAGTCAAGAACTTCCCCGATTGCTAGCCAAGGCCAAAGCAGTGGCGGACACCTACTCCGCCCCCGAGGAGATCCACGGACTTCTCAGCTATTGTCAGCATATGATAGACTTAAGGTACCATATGATTAGAAACCGCTAGGAAGTTTGTATTGTCGCTAAGATCTTGACTAGTTATAACTTTTTGAATAAGATGAGTTTATCCCACGTTTTTACTCCAAAAATCTGTGCGAATCAAGTCACTCCCGCATTTTATCTCTAGCATGCATTGTATGTTGGTCTCGTCCTTTGTCACGGGAAGCCGGAAGGTCCATATCACCTTCTTAATTGTACACATGGGGCACTGCGCCCCCAAATGCGCAAGTAAGAAGAGATAATTTTCCGGGCTCTCGTGTCCGTAAAATGCGTTCATATCATGCATCGCATAAGCATATCTTCATAACATCATAATGAACATATCGTTCCTGCATTTGTCCGTTATCATATTCCAGCCTCACATTTTGCATGAGTCATGGCATCATCATGCATATGCGTTCAACAAACTTTTTGATCTGCAAAATTGCATACCATTTGTTTTCATGTTTGCTCATCCTTGCGTTTTCCTCTACAAAACAAAAACAAAAAAGGGGAAGCGTGAAACTTCACACTACATTCTTAGTTGCATGTGTTAGGCACCATGAGCCAACCATGTTGGGATCATAAACCCATTTCTTAAAAAAAAAAAAACACACAACAACAAAACAAAATAATTGAACATGGTACCTAATGCATGGTTAACTAAGAAAGGATGTTTCTTCGGGTGTCTCAATTTCATAATTACATTTTCCATGCATAGCTTAAAGTATGCCCGAGTCATTCATCCCTATGAGATGTTGTTGAAGTATTGGCGATCAGAATTGCCATTCCTTGGATTATAGGGTTGAACCAAGCTCATGCTTTTACAAAAAGGTTCATCAAGTCAAGTTGAAATATGGAAGTAACCGTCTTGCAAAATTGGGGCAAAAGATGAATCGAGTCACATCACTGCTTCATCTACTGCCAAACATATTTAGGATTGTTGATGTCCTTGTTACTTCCAGTTTCACCTTGACAAAGATGTCATGGACCATGTTGAAAATCTAAATTGATTCAACCCCATATCCTGCATAAAAATTCGCAATACTTCAACTGTACATCATTCGCATACATCCATGCTTTTCATTGGTTGCATTGCTCATTGCATTCTTTCCTTGAAAAATAAAATAAAATAAAATAAAATGAACTTAATCATTGTTATCAAAAAGAAAAGGACACGCTTTACGACGCCCTTACCGAACTCGTGCTAGAGTTAGAGTAATGGGTGAAGCAGAGGAGGTGCAAGAGAAGATGAAGGTCGACATGGAGGCCATGAAAGAGCAAATGGCCACAATGATGGAGGCCATGATGAGCATGAAGAAGATAATGGAAGCCAATGCGGTTATAGTTGCCGCTACTAGCGTTGTCGCTAAGGTGAACCCGATGCTCCCATCTGGCCTCAAGCAAATGAATCATCCAACCTCAAATATGGTAGGCAAAGATTTGGGAAGTACGGATGACCCCATGATGTGCAAATTCAAAACAAGCACGCCTTCTCGCCATATGGCTTTCCTCCCAAACTATACACCACCCAATGTGGCGTACATTCCCAATGGGGATGTCAATAACTCCACTCCCATACTCATTAAGAGCCATCAACCTCAATCTGATCATGCACATGTCTCTCGACCCATGGAGGAGACACATGAAATTCCCCACCACAATCTAGCCAACTTCGAGCCTTGCCTCAGATATGCCGCTGAAGGGCAAGCAATTGGTGGTATACCCCTGCAAAACACTTTGGAGGGCCCTTAGTATCATCCACAACCACAACCCTCACGTTCCACAACGGTTAAAAACCCTCATAACTATGGCAGGAATGGGAAAGTTGGATCATCTAGAGGAAAGGCTCAAGGCCATTGAAGGAGGTGAAGATTATGCCTTTGCTAACCTAAAAGAGTTGTTCCTAGAACCCAATATCATCACCCCTCCCAAGTTCAAAGTGCTGGACTTTGACAAGTACAAGGGGACTACTTGTCCCAAGAACCATCTAAAGATGTATTGTCAGAAGATGGGGGAATACGCAAAAGATGAGGAATTGCTGATACATTCCTTCCAACAAAGTCTTACTGGGGTAGCTGTTACCTGGTACACTAACTTGGAACCTTCCCGAGTCCATTCTTGGAAGGACCTAATGGTTGCCTTTGTTAGGTAGTATCAGTACAATTTTGATATGGTTCCGGATAGGATGCAACTACAGAACATGTGCAAAAAGGGAGACGATAATCGTGATGGTAGACACATTATCGGTACTCTACTATGAAAAGATGGTGGGCTACGCACCCTCAAAAGCTTTACGGATTTGGTCTTCGCCAATGAAAGGATCGATGTGGGTCCGAAAAGAGGCAAATTTGATCATCCTACTGGGACGACTGAGAAAACTGGGGCAAATGAAGAGGGTGAGAAAGAGGGAGAAACCCATGCTGTGACTGCCATTCCTATATGGCCAAGTTTCCCACCAACCCAACAATGTCATTACTCAGCCAATAACAAACCTCCTCCTTACCCACTGCCCAGTTATCCACAAAGGCCATCCCTAAGTCAACCACAAAGCCTGTCTACCGCACTTCCGATGACGAAGACCACCTTTAGCACAGACAAAAAACACCAACAAAAAGGAATTTTGCAGCAAAAAGCCTATAGGGTTCACCCCAAATTTCGTTGTCATATGCTAAACTTGATCCCATATCCACTCGATAATTCAATGGTAGCCATAACCCCAACCAAGGTTCCTCAACCTCCATTTTTTTGAGGATACGACTCGAATGCAACATATGCTTATCATGGAGGAGCCCCGGGGCATTCCATTGAGCATTGTATGACCCCGAAGCATAAAGTGTGAAGTCTAATTGATACGGGCTGGCTAAAATTTGAGGAGAATCGCTTGTTGAATCCTAACATTGACAAGCAACACCATACATGGGGCAATTCTGGAAGCTGTTGTTATGACTCATCAGGATTTTCAAGTTTATGCCATAAACCACAGTTACAATGCTAAATGATATGGATAAAATGGACATCCTTGTCTCTCTCATCCTCTCACGAACACATCTTTGCTTATTCAACTTCCACCGGAATGTGAGTGTAAGCCATTGGTCTGTTTGCTCAAGCAACCTGCGCTCCTGAGTGTTGACTTCCAAGACCATTCAATCGGAGATTACTCATCTTGCACGTTGGTGGGGGTGTCGTAAAACGACGAGTAAAGTAAAAAAAAAAAAAAAGAAGAGGGGGCATTTGATTGACTGTGTTTTCAAGTAAAAATATAGACGTTCATGTGACCTCATTTTATCATGCCGGAAAGTTTGTCTTCTTAGAGAAGCGAGTTGTCAAGAATAGGATGTTGGACAAATGGCCTTAGTTATCTTAAGAAAGGGGGGGTTAAATTAAGATGCAAAGACTATTCCCCAATTGAACTATCACTCTTTCTTTTTGGATTAACAATGCACCCTTAACATGAATTACTCAAAAGACAATTCAAAATAAACTTCTTTAAAGCAAAAGATAAATAGCAATAAATAAAAGAAGTTTAAAGGAAGAGAGGAATACAAACTTGATTTATACTGGTTCGGCCACTTCCCGCGCCTACGTCCAGTCCTCAAGCAACCCACTTGAGATTCTCCACTCTCTTTGTAAAACTCCTTTTACAAAGTCTGAACCACACAGGGACAACCCTTCCCTTGTGTTCAAGAATCCTCTACAACAAGAGACTCTCAGTCTCTTAATCCCTTTTCAGAAGTAAGAAGAAGAGAAGAAGAAATCTCTCTTAAAAGAGATAGATTGTACAATGAAGATCAATCAAAATTCCTTATTGAATATGCAAGTGGTTGACCAAGGAATCTTTTTGAGAGGATAAGACAGTTCAGTTCAGAAAAACTCTTAATCTTTTGAGAGGATAAACTTTTTGGGCAATGAAAACTCTCTTTAAATCCGTGCTTCCAAGCCACCTTTGATGGCCATTCATAAACCGTTTGAATAGATGTGACTCTAGGAAATTATTTTCCGAAAATCCCCTCTGGTAATCGATTACAAGACTTGTGTAAACGATTACAGGTTTTGAAATTTGAATTAAAACGTTAAAAAAAAAAACTGCTGGTAATCAATTACCATCCATGTGTAATCGATTACACATTATAAATTTTGAATTCAAATTTCTAGTGACTGTTATAAACATTTTCAGCTGCTGGTAATCGATTACCAGAGGGCAAATCTCAATTTGAAATGATAGAATTCTTTGGTCAAACCTTTTGTTTTTTCAATTTGGAAACTTCTTCCTAAGATTCTAGAGATCAACTTGATCATATATCTTGATTTTCTTGGATTCTTGTCTTGAATAAAACTTAGAAGCACTTGATCCTTTAGCATCATCAAGACATCAAAACATCTTGCTTCTACATAGGAGTCATTTGACTTAATCCATCAAAAGATCCTTCAACTATTTCTCGTCCTTGGAAAATTCTTTTTGCAAGAATCAACTGCTTCTTTCATTCTTCCTCACTACGAGGTTGTGAAAACAAGACAACAATTGGTACCTCTAAGCCCTACACTGGGGCAACGAAAGGCACCATGCAAAAACCTCAAGCGAACCTAAGGGCAGATTAGAAGTTCTCACCCAATAGGTTCCCTCCTACAAGGTCATGACGAAAGACAGCGATTGGTACCTCAAAGCCTTACACTGGGGCAATGAGGGGCACCGTGCATGAGCCTCAAGTGAACATAGGGGCCAATCGAAAGTTCTCACTCATCGATGTTTTTAACAAAAAAAAGGGGGACAAACCCTAGGATTTCAATGGATTGATTAAACATCAAACGACTCCATTGCCGTCACTCCAAAATGGTCAAATGACTAAATCAAACAGAACAACACTCAAAGGGAGTTCTCGGAGAGATTTGCAAAAGATAGGATAAGGTTGCATGGACTATCACCTCTTTCAAAAGGACAGTCAATTTGTGTTTTCCAAAAAAAATCAAATCAAAATCAAAATCACAAAATAGGGAAAGAATGTCATGAACATTGTACAACTTTCCATTACATTGCATTGTTTCATATGAAGTCCGCATTTACCAAATTTCACGACAAAGGTTGCATGCATCTGCATCGCTAAAAATCATGTTAATTGCATAGATTTCCTACATCTAATGTCCAAATCTTGTGGATTTGGGATGACCGGCCCTCTCGATGAGTCGATCTCTTGCTTTCTCATAAGGGTGGACCCTTGGGTACTTGTACCTATCACCTTTAGAGGACTACACGTCCTCGCCTTGAGAGGACTACACGTCCTCACCTTCGTAGGGCTACACGCCCTCACCTTTAGAGGACCACACGTCCTCAACTTCAGAGGGCTACACGCCCTCGCCATCAGAGGACCACACGTCCTCACCTTCGTAGGGCTACACGCCCTCATCTTTAGAGGACCACACGTCCTCACCTTCAGAGGGCTACATGCCCTCGCCATCAGAGGACCACACGTCCTCACCTTCAGAGGGCTACACGCCCTCGCCATCAGAGGACTGCATGTCCTCACCTTCAGAGGGCTACACGCCCTCGCCATCAGAGGACTGCATGTCCTCACCTTCAGAGGGCTACACGCCCTCGCCATCAAAGGACTGCATGTCCTCACCTTCGTAGGGCTACACGTCCTCACCTTTAGAGGACCACACGTCCTCACCTTCAGAGGGCTACACGCCCTCGCCATCAGAGGACTGCATGTCCTCACCTTCGTAGGGCTACACGCCCTCGCCATCAGAGGACTGCATGTCCTCACCTTCAGAGGGCTGCACGCCCTCACCTTGAGAGGACTACACGTCCTCGCCATCAGAGGGCTGCACACCCTCACCTCCAGAGGACTACACATCCTCGCCTTGAGAGGGCTGCACGCCCTCACCTTTAGAGGGCTACGTTACGGGCCTGGGGTTTCCAGCTCTGGTTACGGGCCTCTGTCAGCCCTACAGGGCGCCTGTTCCCCCCAGCAAGTTCATGTCGTCGTGGCATAGGTAAGTATGCACCTCCCCCAACTGATTTCTGATGTCATCTATTGTTTGCAGGGATTGCGCCCGTAAGACACCTAGTGGACCCAAAGAAGGCCAACAGGGTCTTGGAGTTGCCAGCTCTAAATATGGGTCTCTGTCAGTTCTAGGGAGTGCCTGTCGCCCCCAGCAAGGTCATTAGGCCCCCTACCAATCGGGCTTTCATCAAGAAGTACTGCGCCCCCAGGCAGGCACAGGGCGAAACACCACAGCAGCATTGGGATGGCCGATAGCGGGCAATAGACACACCGCCACCACCTCTAGAGTTCACCTCAGCTCATCCACAAAAAGGTTAGAGCGTTGCCTACGACACATGGCCGACCAGCAGGCTACCAAGTCCAAAGCCAAAGATAGGCAAAAGTTCTAGGTCAGTGACCGACAAGTCATAAGGCGTCCAGCTCAAGACGTTAAAGAAGCGCTACTAGGAGGCAACCTAGTAACTTTTAAATTTCTGCTTGCTATTTGATCACCTTTTGTTTCTCAAGTCTTATTGGGACACACCTAGTTGCTCATGATCCTAAGGATTTAAATAAAACGAGCACAAGCTCGAAAGGTAGTCATACCTCACAGAATATCTGTATGCGTGTTTAGGTAGTGAAAAATACCTTAGATATGCATGTATGTAACTTAGGTAGCAAACAACTACCTCACAAAATATATATATATATATGTATGTTTAGGTAGCAAGATACCTTAGATATGCATGTATGTAGCAAAAAGATACCTCACAAAATATATATATGTATGTTTAGGTAGCAAGATACCTTGGATATGCATGTATATAGCAAAAATACCTCACAAAAATATACACATGTTTAGGTAGCAAAATACCTCATGAAAAAAAAAGAAAAAAAAAACAAAAAAAACAAACAATAAAAAGAAATAAACAAATGATAATGATAAAAAAAAGGAAGAAAAAAAAGAAAAATAAGTTGTCTAGCTGAAAAACCAACATGCTTGTGAAAAGAGATGACTACCAACTTTTCTTTAAAGAAAAATTCGCCGATCATAGCTAGTTTTTGAAAAATGTGTGTACACCTGAAGGGTGAATGCTGTGAAATTTTCCCTAGTACCCAAAATGGACTCGAATGAATGCACAAATTGATAAAAGAACATATTTTGGAAACATTGGGTTGATTTAAAATAGAGGAAATGAATCCTGAGCCCTAGCATCACATGACCATAAAAATTTGACACTTGAGTGTCCGCATAGGTGCATGCATGACCAGTTTTGTATAAAGTTTCCAAATCATCATTTTTGCATTTGTGTCATGGAAATAATGTGGGGCATCCCTTTTATCCTTGAGCCAAACCAAACCCCGACATGTATCATGTCTAGCCATTCTACAAACCTTGAGCCAAAATCCTGACTCACCATAAACCTTGACCCAGGGTGAGAATGTCAATCCTTACCCTCGGAAGCAAAAGAAGAAGGAAAGGAAAATTTCCAATCAAAGAGAAAGCAAAAAAAGAAAAGAAAGGAAATTCCCAATCAAAGAGTGGGAGAAAGCAAAAAGAAAAGAAAGAAAATTCCCAATCAAAGAATGGGAGAAAGTAAAAAAAAAAAAAAAGAAGAAGAAGAAGAAGGAAAGAAAGCTCCTGATCAAGGATTGAAAGAAAAAAAGAAGAAATGTGCAGAAAGGTCTTTGGACCAGACAATATCTGAACAATACAGAATTGTCACCAAATGAACGAAAAGAAGGAAAGGAAACCACGACTTAAAGTGGTCTTCTCCTTTTAATTGCCAACCAAAATCTTGTGTGCTAGCGACTTTTTCGCCCCGCACTAAACCCAAAACAGAAAAGGAAAAAAGCCAAAAAAGGGCCAAAAAAAAGAAGAGGTCAAAAGCCGAAAAACCCACCAAAAGAACCCGTTTCCAAGGGAAGTCCTATTGATCCTTGATCACGCATGTAATTTTTGATTTGATAGGAAATAATTTGCAAAGTCAAGTCATGACATATCTATGGTTCGGAATTAGGATGAAACACTTACCTGTGCGAGATTGATACACTTTGAGTGATTTTCTTCTATTTTTGTCGAACCCAGTGTTTCCTCTAAATGGTCATTTAGAAACGAAATGCTAACATCCAAAATCTCAGTTAAGGTTATGGGGGATTTCATCAGCAGAATCTCCTTCCCTGGTAGACGCATTGTTTTTCACTCAAAAAAGCATACGCTGCTCTAATCGGTTGGAATATTTGTCTCTTTGCTAAAGCATGTTTGCATTTTAGTGGAGAAAACACCGAGACTTTTTCAAGTCTCACAAGTTATCTAGAACTACGCAGGTCTGAGTTCCTCATTGGAGGATACGTAGGAGCAAGAGCCTCGCTTTTGTCGACCGCACCGCTTTTTGTTACCATGACCCAAGAGATGGTAGCCCGCGGAGACACCTTACGGTTATCCGCACCTCGTCATTCAGTGACCCCAAGTGTGATTGATGAGCAAAGGCCAGTGTGGTCATTTGCACCCTTTCCGGAGATGTCAGCATCTTCCGGTGGAGACTTTTTCAAGTCTCACAAGTTATCCAGAACTACGTAGGTCTGAGTTCCTCATTGGAGGATACGTAGGAGCAAGAGCCTTGCTTTTGTCGGCTGCCCCACAATTTCTGTCATACTGACCCTGAGGTCATGCGACATGCGGAGACAAAATTTGGTCATTCCGCACCCCTTTGCCATTCAGACACAGTCGTGTCTGATGGCACGCAGAGACAAAATTTGGTCATTCTGCACCCTTTGCCATCAAGAGGCGGCGGGCCCGATGACATGCGGAGACAAAATTTGGTCATTCCGCACCCCTTTGCCATTCAGACACAGTCGTGTCCGATGGCACGCAGAGACAAAATTTGGTCATTCTGCACCCTTTTGTCATCCAAAGGCGGCGGGCCCGATGACATGCGGAGACAAAATTTGGTCATTCCGCACCCCTTTTCCATTCAGACACAGTCGTGTCCGATGGCACGCAGAGACAAAATTTGGTCATTCTGCACCCTTTGTCATCCAGAGGCGGCGGGCCCGATGACATGCGGAGACAAAATTTGGTCATTTCGCACCTCTTGGCCATTCAGACACAGTCGTGTCCGATGGCACGCAGAGACAAAATTTGGTCATTCTGCACCCTTTGTCATCCAGAGGCGGCAGGCCCGATGACATGCGGAGACAAAATTTGGTCATTCCGCACCCCTTTGCCATTCAGACACAGTCGTGCTCGATGACATGCGGAGACAAAATTTGGTCATTCTGCACCCTTTGTCATCCAGAGGCGGCGGGCCCGATGACATGCGGAGACAAAATTTGGTCATTCCGCACCCTTTTGCCATTCAGACACAGTCGTGTCCGATGGCACGCAGAGACAAAATTTGGTCATTCTGCACCCTTTGTCATCCAGAGGCGGCGGGCCCGATGACATGCGGAGACAAAATTTGGTCATTCCGCACCCCTTTGCCATTCAGACACAGTCGTGTCCGATGGCACGCAGAGACAAAATTTGGTCATTCTGCACCCTTTGTCATCCAGAGGCGGCGAGCCCGATGACATGCGGAGACAAAATTTGGTCATTCCGCACCCCTTTGCCATTCAGACACAGTCGTGTCTGATGGCACGCAAAGACAAAATTTGGTCATTCTGCACCCTTTTGTCATCCAGAGGCGGCGGGCCCGATGACATGCGGAGACAAAATTTGGTCATTCCGCACCCCTTTTCCATTCAGACACAGTCGTGTCCGATGGCACGCAGAGACAAAATTTAGTCATTCTGCACCCTTTGTCATCCAGAGGCGGCGGGCCCGATGACATGCGGAGACAAAATTTGGTCATTCTGCACCCTTTGTCATCCAGAGGCGGCGGGCCCGATGACATGCAGAGACAAAATTTGTGAAATTCTGATACCAGGGGACAGATGTCGTACCGGATGTCACGACATCACGCTTCAGAACATGCAGATTAGATGCGTCCGTATGAACAGATTAAACAAGTAAATAACACAAGAGGATTGTTAACCCAGTTCGGTGCAACCTCACCTACATCTGGGGGCTACCAAGCCAGGGAGGAAATCCACTCTCAATAGTGTTAGTTCAAGGTCTAACAGCCCCTGTTTACAACCTTCTCACCTAACCACTACCCGTGCGATCTCTACCTAAGAGCCACTCTTAGATATGAGAACCTCTGCTCACTCCCTCTCACTCACACTCCCGTGTTTACAATTAAGTCAAAGACACACCAGAGATCAACTCTGAACAAAAGAGATCAACTCTACACACTAGAGATCAACTCTACACACATAGGTCCAACACTTGATGTTAGGGTACCATCAAGGTGGCTCACAAAAGACTCAAGTCCCAAAAACTCACAAACTAACTCTTCAATCCCGGACTTGGTGCAGAACTCGTGCAGCCTCCATGATTATATAGCAATTTGCGTTTCTGGGCTGCAACGGCTTGTGCTGGAGGAGATCTATCTTCTTCTGAAAAAATCTGCAGTTAAAGAACTAAAAGATAACTTTTGATCTTTTAGTTTGAATCTTTAATCTTTAATCTTTAATCTTTAATCCCTGAACGAACTCTTCTTCTTTGAATTTCGAACTTTAATTATCTTTTAATTCGTTCCAGAAGATAGATCATCTAATCTCTTGCTAACTGCACAATAATCTGTTAAAGATATAACAGATTTATATGTCCAGTATTATCGGGCCGGATGTCAGGACATCGTGTCCGACATCGTGGATCCTGCAGCTTCACTTCTGCACTTGACTTTTATCTTGCATTGTACAGCAACTCCAGTATTCTCGGGCAGGATGTCAGGACATTGTATCCGACATCGTGGATCCTGCAGCTTCACTTCTGCACTTGACTTTTATCTTGCATTGTACAGCAACTCCAGTATTCTCGGGCAGGATGTCAGGACATTGTATCCGACATCGTGGATCCTGCAACTTCAATTCTTCATTTGACATTTTATCTTGCCTTGTGCATTGTGCAGCCCGATCTTATTCCTTGACATAACGTTGGACATCATGTGCAGCAACTCCAGCTTTCCTTCATTGTCTAAGTACTTATGTTTTAACAAAATCTTAGCCAATCTTTTAAAGCTCAGTAGAGCTAAACACTAACAATCTCCCCCTTTGGCAAATTTTGTCTAAAACATACTTAGACACTTCCTGAGCAGGTACGAGCAGTTATGCAAGTGGGATCAGCAACTTCCATTATCAGAGTAATCAAGCACAGCGGAAATTCTTCAAGTTGCAAATCTACAAGTCTTCTCCAGGATGTCAAGACATCTCGCGTGACATCAGCTTTCTGCTTCTGCTCCCCCTGTCTTCATGCTTACTGCAGCATCTTCTATCAGCTACTAGTCTTTTCCAGAATGTCAAGACATCTCATGTGACATCCACTTTCTGCTCCCCCTGTCTTCATGCTCTTACTGCAGCATCTTCTAGTAGCTTACATCATTCATCCTCAGCAGCAGTCTCCCCCTCAAAATCATATTCATACAACTCCCCCTCAAAATCATGAATCATGCATACATCGTTTCCTACTGCCATACATCGTATCAATCATGCATAAGACGACTATGGCATACATAGTATCCTACTGCTCAAAATCATGCATAATAGCAAGCATAATACTATTACTCCCCCTTTTTAGACATAAATTTGGCAAAAGTGGGATGCATGAAATTAATGGTGCAAATATTACAGACCCATAGTAAACAATTGTTCAAAGGGACATGCCCCTTTAGCTAATAACAGTAAAAGCAAAAAACATAAAGGTCTGATGATCATGGGGTGGCTTCAGAATCATCATCTGATTCTGTCTCTTCTGCTGCGTCTTCCTCTTCCTCAGCAGCTTCTTCTTCTTCTTCAGCTGCTTCTCCTTCTTCCTCAGCTGCTACTTCATCATCAATGCCACTCTCTGAGAGCCTTTTGATCAGCAGTTCCAGCTCCATTTTCTTCTCTGTGGTGGCTTTGATGGTTGCTTCCAGCACCTTGCATGTGTCCTTGAGTTCAGCAATCAGAGCATCCTTGGACACAGCACCTGAAGCAGCAACTTTCCCTGATGTCGAGACAATGTCTGGGACATGTGTCCCCTCAAACAATTTGTAATGCAGGGATAGAGGAGATTCTCTCTTCATTACAGAGTCAATGTTGGTTAAAATATTTGGATGTTGACTCAACATAATGCCACACAATACAGTAGGGAAGGCAATGGGTAATTTGACAGCAAAAGATTCTGCATGCTTAACAGTTTGATCAAAAATATAGTTTCCAAAATTAAATTTGGATTTGGTTCCAACAGCATACAGAAATTTACCCAAACCTGTGGCAATAGTGGAAGTATGATTGGTGGGTACCCAGTTTGCAGCACCAATCCTGTGTAGAATTGCATACTTCACACTTAGCTTCCCTGCTGAAAGCTTCACTTTCTTTGGCCAATGCTGGACTCGTTTGGCAGTGATTTCCTTGGCAATCTGATGCTCAGAAACATCAATATCGATCACTCCATCAGTAGGTCTGCCCAGATATTTGTTGATCACAGCAGGGGAGAATCTAACACACTTTCCTCTGACAAACACTCTTTGATAATCATCACTTTTTCTGTTTGATATGTCAGAGGGAATGTTGACAATGAATTCCCTGACTAGACTCTCATAGCAGTCTCCCAACTTGGTGACAGTCTTCAGCAGTCCAGCAGCCTTGATGAGGTCCATGGTCTCCTTGCAATCCAAGGCATCTCTTCCCAGTTCTCTTTCAACCGCAAGTCTGCGTTGATACACATATTTCCACTTTTCAACATTGCCAATGGAGTGGAAAGAGATGTTGTCCAATGGTGCATCAGGAATATTTCCAGGCACCTTCTTCCCAGATTTCTTGGCCCTCTTTGATGTCGAGACATCTGGTTCGACATCATCATCAGAATCAGACGAGGAAATTTCTTTCCTCTTCTTGGAAGGGATTACAACTTTGCTCCGTCTGGATGTGGTAGGAGTGATCGGAGTGCTCTTCTTCTGGGCCATAGTTTTGATTCGTCCAGACCTCTTAATGGGGGTTTTTCCCTTTCTGCTTTGAAGTCTTTCTGCAATGCCAGGTGCTAACTTGTTGGCAATGGGTTCCTCATCAGATTCGACTTCTTCTAAGTCAATGAGATCACCTGGAGCAGGTTCTGGTGCCTTTGGTGCAGGGGTCTCCTTTGTCGCTTGATCATCTTCCTCTGTTGATCTCTCTTTGCTGGGGAAGAGAGTACTTCAGCATTTGGCCCGGAAGATGTTGGAACATCTTTCTCAACATCAGGCACAGAAACATTTGGGGTGGAAGATGTTGGGACATCTTCATCAGCTTCAGGAACAGAGGCGTCTTTCAAAATGCTACTCACAATACTGCGGATTTTCTTGTCCATCTCCGTGTCTACTTCCCTAGGACTTGTTGCAAGGCTAGGGTTTTCAGACATCTTCACTCCCTGTTGTCTTCTGGGAACCAGTTTCTCAGGGACAGAAGCTTGACCAGGAATTATTTGTATGGGTTGGATGTTGAATTCTGGTTGTTCCTGGTGCGGAGATGATGGTGCAGAGGGTGAACCAGAAGCTGAAATTTCTTTTGGTGAGGTAGCCATGGAAAAGCAGAGCGTTTGGAATGATTTCGTAAATCTCAGAAAACTATTGGGAAATGCTGGTGAAAACACGAATGCCAAGCAGATATAAATTTGAATGAAGAATGTAGAGGGGCGTGTGAAGCAACGGTCGAATTTGCTTTGTGGTGAACGTGCTATTAATGTTAAGTGATTCGTTTGGGCACGTTCAGATTGCAGTAGCTGCTATAATTCCTCTAGCAGACAAATGCCCAGCTTGCCCCTCAGTTTTTCAAACTGATTTGCATCCAAAGCCTTTGTGAAAATATCTGCTATTTGTTCCTCAGTGTCAACATGCTTCAGTGTGATCACTTTATCATCAACAAGATCTCTGATATAGTGATGTCTAATGTCAATGTGCTTGGTTCTGCTGTGTTGAACAGGATTTTTCGAAATATTAATAGCACTCATGTTGTCACAGTACAATGTCATGACATCTTGTTCGACATTGTACTCCTTCAGCATCTGCTTCATCCAAACTAGTTGTGAACAGCTGCTTCCTGCTGCAATATACTCGGCTTCTACAGTAGATAGGGACACACAGTTCTGCTTCTTGCTGAACCATGAAATAAGGTTGTTTCCCAAATAGAAGCATCCACCAGAAGTGCTTTTTCTGTCATCTGCACTTCCAGCCCAATCAGCATCACAATACCCAACCAGCATTGAATCTGAACAATGACAGTACATAATCCCATAGTCACTGGTGCCATTTACATATTTCAGAATTCTCTTTACTTGAGTCAAGTGACTTATCTTAGGATTGGCTTGATATCTTGCACAAACACCTACTGCATAGGTGATGTCGGGTCTGCTAGCTGTTAAATATAGTAAGCTCCCTATCATGCTTCTGTACAGACTTTGATCAACACTGGTACCAGCTTCATCTTTTGTCAGCTTCAAGTGAGTAGGTGCAGGTGTTCTTTTATGGCTGGCATTCTCCATCCCAAACTTCTTGACAATGTTCTTTGCATACTTGCTCTGTGAGAGGAATATGGAGTCTTCCATCTGCTTCACTTGGAGTCCCAGAAAATAAGTCAGCTCTCCAACAAGACTCATCTCAAATTCAGATTGCATCTGTTGGACAAAATGTCGAAGCATCTCATTCGACATCCCTCCAAACACAATGTCATCAACATATATCTGTGCAATCATCAAGTTTTCAGCATCTTGCTTGACAAAGAGAGTCTTGTCAATTCCTCCCTTCCTATACCCTTGCTGAGTAAGGAACTCTGTTAGCCTTTCATACCAAGCTCTTGGAGCTTGCTTCAATCCATAGAGAGCCTTCTTGAGCCTGTATACATGATCTGGATGAGTCGGGTCTACAAATCCCTTTGGCTGCTCCACATAGACTTCTTCATTCAGGTATCCATTCAGAAATGCGCTCTTCACATCCATCTGGTACAGCTTGAATTTGAGGATGCAAGCTACACCAAGTAATAATCTGATGGACTCAAGTCTAGCAACTGGGGCAAAAGTCTCATCAAAGTCTACACCTTCAATCTGAGTGTAGCCTTGAGCAACCAGTCTGGCCTTGTTTCTGGTTATGACACCTTCTTCATTGGTTTTGTTCTTGAAGATCCACTTGGTGCCAATCACATTAGTTCCCTCGGGCCTAGGAACTAGCTCCCAAACTTCATTCCTTTTGAATTGCTCCAATTCTTCTTGCATAGCATTGATCCAGAACTCATCAGTCAGTGCCTCTTTCACATTCTTGGGCTCAATTTTGGAGACAAAGCATGAATTGGAGACGATCTCAATCTCCCTTGATCTAGTAGTGACTCCTCTGTTTGGATCTCCTATAATCAGCTCCTTGGGGTGCATCTTCTGGATTCTAATGGAGGGTCTCTTATCAGGTTGGTTGATGTCTGGTTCATCTGTAGCAGGATCAGAGTTTTCTGCATTTTCTGCACTTTTAGCTGCATCTGCTATATTGTCTCCCGATGTTCTGACATCTTCTTCGACATCCTTCTTTCTTGCTGGAGTTAGATCATCAACAACCACATTGATGGATTCCATCACAGTTCTGGTTCTGGAATTGAATACTCTATATGCTCTGCTGTTTGTAGAGTATCCCAGGAATATTCCTGCATCACTCTTGGGATCCATCTTTCTCCTTTGCTCTCTATCTGCTAAAATGTAACATGGACTTCCAAAGATGTGGAAGTGCTTGACAGTTGGCTTCCTCCCTTTCCAGATTTCATACAGTGTGGTTGGAGTCCCTCTTCTCAGTGTGACTCTGTTGTGGATGTAGCATGCTGTGTTCATGGCTTCAGCCCAGAGATTATAGGGAAGTTCTTTGGCATGAAGCATGACCCTAGCTGCCTCTTGCAAGGTCCTGTTTTTCCTTTCAACTATGCCATTCTGTTGAGGTGTAATGGCTGCAGAGAACTCATGAGTGATGCCTTCAGATGTGCAGAATTCAGTGAACCTGCTGTTTTCAAATTCTCTGCCATGGTCACTCCTGATTCTCTTGATGACACAGTCCTTTTCTCTTTGAAGTCTTAGACTCAATTCTTTGAATACTTCAAAGGTTTCTGATTTCTCTCTGATAAAGTTGACCCAGGTAAATCTGGAGAAATCATCCACAACAACATAGGCATACCTCTTTCCACCAAGGCTTTCAATCTGCATAGGCCCCATCAAATCCATGTGAAGTAGTTCCAGCACCCTGGAAGTGGTCTGATGTTGAAGCTTCTGGTGGGACATCTTGACTTGCTTTCCAATCTGACATTCACCACAGATTCTGCCTTCTTCTATTTTCAGATTGGGGATGCCTTTAACAGCACCTTTGTCAATGATTTTCTTCATGCCTCTCAAGTGCAGATGTCCAAATCTTTGATGCCATATTCTGACTTCATCTTCTTTGGAGGATAGACATGTGGAGGAGTAGCTGGTTTCTTGAGGTGTCCATAGGTAACAGTTGTCCTTTGATCTGCTGCCCTTCATTAGAACTTCACTCTTCTCATTTGTCACCAAGCATTCTGACTTTGTGAAGTTTACATTGAATCCTTCATCACACAGCTGACTGATGCTGATCAGGTTTGCAGTCAGTCCCTTCACCAGCAATACTTTGTTCAGACTAGGAAGTCCATCATGAACTAGCTTTCCCATTCCAATGATCTTTCCTTTAGAGCCATCTCCAAATGTCACATAGCTGGTGGAGCAGGGCTCAATGTTCACCAGGAATTCTTTGACTCCTGTCATGTGTCTGGAACAGCCGCTATCTAGGTACCAATCTTCTTTAGCTGATGCTCTAAGTGAAGTATGGACAACAAGACTGGCAATCTTGTGTTTTGGAACCCACATCATCTTCTTTCTGCTGCTGCTACTTTGAGTTCCATGATGTGGATGGCCATGTAGATGATAGCAAAAGGGCTTTATGTGACCATACTTGCCACAGTAGTGACACCTCCACTTCTTTCTTTTACTCTTTTTCTGCTGCGTTCCATGATGTCGAGACCGATGTTGTGACATCGTGGCTCCAGTGCTGTTTTTGGCAGGAACAAATTCTGTCATGGTTATTCTGCCAGCAGATTTATGATTAAGCCCAAGTCCTCTCTGGTCTCCAACATTCTTCCCAAGCTGTAGCACCTCATCAAGCATATCTGAGCCTTTATTCAACATCTTTATTGATTTGGTCATGTTTCCCAGCTTAGAGTTCAGAAAACCGACTTCTCCTTTAAGCTCAGAGATCTCCTCTTTATGTGCCTCCTTTTCAGCCTCCAGATCTGCAATGACCTTCTTCAGTTGTGCTTCTTTCTGAAGAATCTTCTCACTTTTGATGCATAGTTCTCTATAGGATGTAGCAAGCTCATCAAAAGTGATTTCACTGTCTGTATCACTTGAATCTTCAGCAGATTCAAATCTCCCAGTGAGTGCATTCACATCTCTGTCAGAGTCACTTTCTTGTTCACTCTCTGTATCAGATCGACATACAGAAAGTCCTTTCCTCTGCTTCTTGAGATGAGTGGGGCATTCAGCTATGATGTGTCCATAGCCTTCACACCCATGGCATTGAATTCCTTTGCTGTGACTGGGCTTTACATCTGACCTTTTCTGGTATTTACTGCCTTTCCTGATGTCGAAAGGGATGTTCTGGACATGTGGCTTCTGCCTCCTGTCCATTCTGTTCAGCACTTTGTTGAACTGCCTTCCAAGGAGCACAACTGCCTTAGTCAGTCCTTCATCAGTATCCAGGTCATACTCATCTTCTTCTCCTTCATCATTGGACACGAACGCCACGTTCTTGCTCTTCTTTTCAGCCCCATCCGAGAGTCCTAGCTCAAAGGTTTGAAGGGAACCAATGAGTTCATCCACTCTCATGTTGCAAATGTCTTGGGCCTCCTCTATTGCAGTGACTTTCATGTCAAATCTCTTGGGCAAGGATCTGAGGATCTTTCTCACCAGCTTTTCATCTGTTATCCTCTCTCCCAAGGCAGTGCAAGCATTGGCAATTTCAAGAATGTTCATGTGGAAGTCATGAATACACTCTTCCTCCTTCATCTTCAGATTTTCGAATTTTGTAGCCAATAGTTGCAATCTGGACATCTTCACTTTGGAGGTTCCTTCATGAGTGGTTTTCAGGATCTCCCATGCATCTTTGGCCACTGTGCATGTGTTGATTAGTCTGAAGATATTCTTGTCAACTCCATTGAATAGAGCATTCAAAGCTTTGGAGTTTCCAAGTGCCAATTCGTCTTCTTCTTTAGTCCAGTCTTCTTCTGGCTTCAATTCATCAGTGGGCTTTCCTTCTGTGTCCAGCATCTTGGGATGTTCCCAGCCTTTGATGACAGCTTTCCAGGTTCTGCTATCCAGTGATTTGAGGAAGGCCACCATTCTTGCTTTCCAGTATTCATAGTTGGTTCCATCAAGAATTGGTGGTCTGTTCACTGGTCCTCCTTCTTTCTCCATGTTCATCAGAATTTATCTCCCTGGATCTCACTCTGTGATTTCGAGTGTTGGCTCTGATACCAATTGAAATTCTGATACCAGGGGACAGATGTCGTACCGGATGTCACGACATCACGCTTCAGAACATGCAGATTAGATGCGTCCGTATGAACAGATTAAACAAGTAAATAACACAAGAGGATTGTTAACCCAGTTCGGTGCAACCTCACCTACATCTGGGGGCTACCAAGCCAGGGAGGAAATCCACTCTCAATAGTGTTAGTTCAAGGTCTAACAGCCCCTGTTTACAACCTTCTCACCTAACCACTACCCGTGCGATCTCTACCTAAGAGCCACTCTTAGATATGAGAACCTCTGCTCACTCCCTCTCACTCACACTCCCGTGTTTACAATTAAGTCAAAGACACACCAGAGATCAACTCTGAACAAAAGAGATCAACTCTACACACTAGAGATCAACTCTACACACATAGGTCCAACACTTGATGTTAGGGTACCATCAAGGTGGCTCACAAAAGACTCAAGTCCCAAAAACTCACAAACTAACTCTTCAATCCCGGACTTGGTGCAGAACTCGTGCAGCCTCCATGATTATATAGCAATTTGCGTTTCTGGGCTGCAACGGCTTGTGCTGGAGGAGATCTATCTTCTTCTGAAAAAATCTGCAGTTAAAGAACTAAAAGATAACTTTTGATCTTTTAGTTTGAATCTTTAATCTTTAATCTTTAATCTTTAATCCCTGAACGAACTCTTCTTCTTTGAATTTCGAACTTTAATTATCTTTTAATTCGTTCCAGAAGATAGATCATCTAATCTCTTGCTAACTGCACAATAATCTGTTAAAGATATAACAGATTTATATGTCCAGTATTATCGGGCCGGATGTCAGGACATCGTGTCCGACATCGTGGATCCTGCAGCTTCACTTCTGCACTTGACTTTTATCTTGCATTGTACAGCAACTCCAGTATTCTCGGGCAGGATGTCAGGACATTGTATCCGACATCGTGGATCCTGCAGCTTCACTTCTGCACTTGACTTTTATCTTGCATTGTACAGCAACTCCAGTATTCTCGGGCAGGATGTCAGGACATTGTATCCGACATCGTGGATCCTGCAACTTCAATTCTTCATTTGACATTTTATCTTGCCTTGTGCATTGTGCAGCCCGATCTTATTCCTTGACATAACGTTGGACATCATGTGCAGCAACTCCAGCTTTCCTTCATTGTCTAAGTACTTATGTTTTAACAAAATCTTAGCCAATCTTTTAAAGCTCAGTAGAGCTAAACACTAACAATTTGGTCATTCCGCACCCCTTTGCCATTCAGACACAGTCGTGTCCGATGGCATGTAGAGACAAAATTTGGTCATTCTGCACCCTTTTGTCATCCAGAGGCGGCGGGCCCGATGACATGCGGAGATTTACATCATCTTCCGCGCTCACAAGATCTGTCATACTGACTTTTGAGTCACGCTAACGGGCGGAAACACCCGAGTGGTTATCCGTATAAACATTCTTTTGCTATTTGTAAGACAGAACGCTTGATAGCATGCAGAGACTGACATCGTCTTCTGCACCTTTTGTTCCCTCGGGAACGACAAGTCTTTTGCATGCGAAAATTTTATGGTCACCCGCAACTCTCGTCAACCGAGAGGAACGAAATTAGTGTCTTATCTTTACTTTCCTTTTATCTCCAATAAAAGACAAGTAAAGAGGGGCAACTGTCATACCCTAATTTCGTCCGGGGACCTTTGCTTGATGACATGCGACTTTTATTTGGTCCTTGTAAGGTGCTTGGCACCCATCATTAGGAAATTTGTGAAATTCCGGGACGTGCCAAAAAACAAAAGAAAATATTGATGCACAATCCGTAAGGTTCCGTGACACACCGGAAATCAAATGGAAGCATCGTTGCACAATTAGTGAGGTTCCGTAACATTTCGTAAGTCAAAAAGAGGATGATTATGTAATCCACAAGGTTCCGTAACATTGCTTCTGGAGGAAGCAACCCTGCTCGCCTGGGCGAGCTGGGCGGCAACCACCTCCCCTATTTTGCTATAAATAGGGGAGGAAGTGAGAAGGAAAAGGGTTCAGCCCCTTAGGCACTTCTCTCCCTTTCGAATTTTCTTGGAAAAATTGTTTCCGTAACGTTTTCGTGAGGAATTTCGCAAAGGTTTCGACCGTTCTTCGACGTTCTTCATTCGTTCTTCATCGTTCTTCGATCTTCAACGGGTAAGTACCTCGAACCAAGCTTTTCGATTCATTCTATGTACCCGTGGTGGTCCACATTGTGTTTCGTGTATTTTTATTCTCGTTTCATTTACTTTCTATACCCCCTTTTGACGTGCTTAAGCCATTTTATTTAAGTCATTTCTCGCTTAAACTAAAAATAAAATAAATTTCCACCGATCGTTTGAATTGTATTATCCATTAACTTCGGTTAAAATGAATTCCGACCGTTCGGTCGTGCCGTAACCACGTTGGAAATAAAAAAAGAGGTAAAAAATAATATAATAATAAAAAAAATACCTTTTAGTAAAATAAAACGGAAAATCAATCGGACGTTTTCTCTTTGGGATTTCTCATTCTTAATTGAATTGACTAATAACTAAAGTGAAACTAAGGCTAAAATCAACTCGCCTAGTCAAGCTCGTCCATAAAAATAGGTTTTTGAAGTTTATCATTTCAATTTCTTACTAAGTAAAATGGATCATTTTCAAGGTCCAACGCCTTAAAATGATCACCTTTTAAGTAAAAAGAATCACTTGATAAGAAAGAACTACGTAGGTCTGATTTCCTCATCACAATTGAGGAATACGTAGGAGCAAAGGGAAAACACCCTTGTCGACCACAAAAAGAGAAAAATATAAAAAAGGGCATAAAAGATATAAGAACGTAAAGGGAACATAAAAATCAAAGTCATGTTTGCAAATTCGATTAAAGGTTGCCGTCCCTTGTGACGGACGTGTGGGGTGCTAACACCTTCCTCGTGCGTAAATACAACTCCCGAACCTTTCACTTAAAAAGTTCGTAGACCGCGTCTTTTCCGGTTTTTCCGACGTTTTCCTCAAATAAACGTTGGTGGCGACTCCGCGCGTATTCCTTTCGAGGAACACGCATCCCGCGAGTCACGCGTCGCCCTCCTGCCGAAGGGTAGGTTGCGACACCGTGGGTATTGCTTTTGAATGGGGGGGGAGAAGTTTTTGAATGCAAAAACGTTCCCCTCCCTTGTTTTTGTATTTTGGTGCAGGGGTTGCTCGCCCAGGCGAGCTAACCTGCCTTTTTTTTTTTATTTTTTTTAGGGGAAACATAACCATGGCCCCCTCTCTTTACAGGTTAACGTTTGCCTACTCGAACTTACTTCAGTTAGAATTAGGCATCGATTTACTTATTTAAAACAAACAATAGTAATAATCACTGTGAATTCAAAGGATACTGGGATGCCTTGCAGCGACGTTCTCTGCTTGTCCAGCGCCGGGAAGGGACGACGATCGGTCAGTCGTGACCCTATCCTCCACTTGCGTCCGTTCCTAAGTACCTACAAGTAGGAAACAAACAATGTGCGGCCAATCATGACCGGGTCATTGTCTTACCTTGATTGGTTTTCTGTCTTTAACCTTGCCTCGACCCCTGACAGTAGCTCGAGATGATTCTGCCCCTGTTTTATCACAACAATATGCATGCGTATGCGTATATATGAACGTTTTTAAACGCAGCAATTTTTAGTGAAAGTTGGTTTAGGTTCAATTTTAATTAAGCGCTTGGGGCATCCCATGAACTGAGCGAAAGGGCTCAGGCGATCACAAACTAACACATGGTTTAAAACCAACGTGAGAACTAAAGCCTCGAACCCACGTTCACTTCTTTAAAAGATTGTAACGAGAGATACAGTAGACGGGGAATCCCTGGGGGAAACCCCAGAAAACACACAAAGATAAAGAACATGCAGCGGCATCCTTAATTGCCCCAGATTCTAGGCATAGTATCGCTTGACAACATCAGAGTTCACGGGTGAAGGTAGCTCCTCGCCATCCATGTTGGTAAGCACCAGGGCTCCTCCGGAAAAAGCCCTCTTCACAACAAAAGGCCCTTCGTAGTTTGGGGCCCACTTTCCTCGATTGTCCTTGACTGCATGGGACATCTTTTTCAGCACCAGGTCTCCCTCATGGAACTTGCGCAAGCGTACCTTCTTGTCGAATGCATTCTTCATTCTTTGCTGGTACAGACGCCCATGACTTATGGCCGTTAAGCGCTTACCTTCAATAAGGTTGAGTTGGTCATAACGCGTTTGAGCCCACTCTGATTCCTTTAATCCGGACCCTCGTGGACTTCCTCGATCATGTGGTTCACCTCTTTGGCATCCACGCATCGCAGGAGAATCATGTCGTGGTTTCTTTTATATAGTATGCTCCCGCTCACGAAGAAACCGGCCGCCAACCTTCTCAACGTCCTTTTATCATTGTCGGAGGCCTCCGATGGGTACTCTTTGCTTTCGACGTATCGCTTGATATCGAAATACCAAGGCTTACCGTCCCGTTCCTCTTCCACCCGGCAACAATGCGCGGGTTTACCACGACACCAGAACTCGATGTATGGTAGATCCCCATGTGGCGTTAGCTGGAACATGGATGCCAAAGTAGCAAGCGCATCCGCCATTTGATTTTCCTCCCGGGGAACATGATGAAAGGAGATTTCATCAAAGGAATTAGTTAGCTCCTTGATATAGGCTTTGTAGGGTATCAGCTTGGGGTCTCTAGTTTCCCATTCTCCTCTCAGCTGGTGGATCACCAACGCTGAGTCCCCATACACCTTGAGTAGCTTGACATCTGAGTCAATCGCTGCCTGGACGGCCAGGGCACATGCTTCATACTCGGCCATGTTGTTGGTGCAGTCAAACCCTAGCCTGGCTGTGAAAGGTACACATTGATTATCCGGAGAGATCAATACTGCTCCAACGTCGTGGCCTAGAACGTTCGACGCTCCGTCAAACCATACGGTCCATTTGTCCCGATGTTTGTCTAATTTTTCCTCAAACAAGGCCATGATGTCCTCATCCAGGAACTCGGGATGCATGGGCTGATAGTCGTTAAGAGGCTACTGAGCCAAATAATATGCTAAGGCGCTTCCTTTTATCGCCTTTTGGGTGACATAAACTATATCAAACTCGGATAGCAGGACTTGCCACCGGGCGATTCGTCCCGTGAGAGCTGGTTTTTCAAAGATATACTTAACCGGGTCCATCTTGGATATCAACCAGGTAGTATGACTCAGCATGTACTGCCTTAGGCGGTGGGATGTCCATACTAAAGCACAACACGTTCTTTCGAGCAAGGAGTAATTCATTTCACAGGCCGTGAACTTCTTACTCAGGTAGTAGACATCGCGCTCTCTCTTTCCGGATTCGTCATGTTGCCCTAGCATACATCCCATTGACTCGTCCAAGATTGTCATGTACAAGATGAGAGGCCTTCCTGGTACCGGCGGCATAAGCACAGGAGGATTCATGAGACACTTCTTGATCCTTCCAAAAGCCTCTTGGCAATCCTCATTCCAGCGGTCAGTTTGGTTTTTGCGTAAGAGTTTGAACAACGGTTCACAAATGGCGGTGAGCTGTGATATGAATCTGGCGATGTAATTCAAGCGTCCGAGGAAGCCTCAGACTTGCCTCTTAGTACGGGGTTCTAGCATCTCAAGGATGGCCTTCACCTTTTCGGGGTCTACCTCTATCCCTTTCTGGCTTACGATGAAACCAAGCAATTTCCCTGACTTGACCCCAAAGGTACGCTTAGCGGGGTTCAACCTCAATTGGTACTTCCTAAGCCTTTCAAATAACTTCCGCAGGTTGACAAGGCCTTTCAAATAACTTCCGCAGGTTGACAAGGTGTTCTTCCTCAGATTTAGATTTAGCAATTATGTCGTCCACGTAGACCTCGATTTCTTGGTGCATCATATCATGGAACAAAGCTACCATAGCCCGTTGATAAGTTGCCCTGGCATTCTTGAGTCCAAAGGACATCACCTTGTAACAGAATGTTCCCCACAGGGTTACGAAGGTGGTATTTTCCATATCCTCTGGCACCATTTTTATCTGATTATAACCGGAGAAACCATCCATGAAGGAAAATAAAGCGAAATTGGCCGTATTATCTACGAGGATATCGATGTGTGGCAACAGGAAATTGTCCTTGGGACTGGCCCGATTCAGGTCCCGATAATCCACACACATTCGTACCTTCCCATCCTTCTTAGGGACCGGTACAATGTTGGCAACCCATTCTGGTTACCGAGCGACTGCTAGAAAACCAGCGTCAAATTGCTTCTTCACCTCTTCTTTTATTTTCAAGGATGTTTCAGGCTTCATCCTTCTCAGTTTCTGCTTTACCGGGGAACACTCGGGATTTAGGGGTAAGCGGTGCTGTACAATGTCGGAACTTAAACCGGGCATATCTTGGTACGACCAAGCAAAGATGTCTTGGTAGTCTCTTAGCAGGGTTATTAATTCTTCACGGATATGTGCAGTAATACCCGTGCCTATCTTTATTTCCCTTTTTCCATTGCCCGCTCCCAAGTCTACTAGTTCCGTTTCTTCTTGATGAGGCCCCATTTCTTGTTCCTCATGAGCGACTAACCTTTCTAACTCCGGGGGAAGTCCCACATCCTCGTTCTCTTCATCCTCCGTTTGACTCGTTTCTTGCTTGAAGTCGATAGGCGGGTCCCAGGTATTAGTACCTTCGAGGGACTCGTCGTTGGATCTGCCGTTAAATATAAAGAAGTAAACATGCAAATGGATGAGAATGGGTAGAGACGTACGAACAGATGAAGAAAGATCCTTGTATTATATATTTAAGAGCAAAAGACATAAAGCCTTAACAAAAAAAACTCTAAAGCCTAGGCCCAACTATAGAGCTTTTAAAACCGTAAAGGTTTACATTATGCTTGTTGAGTAAATGTCTGGGCGCTCCTCCACTTGCCAATTTCCTTGTCAGAAATCAGGAGGGCACGGTCGTACCAAATTCAATGCACTCGGAACATCATCTTTGTATATTGCAACGACTTGACCTTCGTCCCCTAGACCCGCGCTTATAAAGCTCCTACTAATGTGGCAGGGTGGGCTTCCTTCGCCTTCTTGTCTCAACCACGAACCTTGACTTCCGCTTTTCCTTTCCGCAATGCTTCTCTTTACATCTGCCTGAGTGGGTTTATAGCCTAACCCATACTTCCCACGATTTCCTTTGGCGTTTATCAGGCTAGTTATGCCGCCGTTGTCCTTGCCTAAACCCATTCCGGGCTTGTAACCACTCCTCAACATCACTCGGGCCATCATTACTGCTGCATCGGACAGGCAAGCTTGCCTAGGGAGGGAATCCACGGAGGAAATGCTTACTACCTCGAAAGACTGGAAAGCGGTTTCTAACGACTCCTCTGCGGCCTCCACATAAGGCATAGAGGATGGGCAGCTTACCAAGATGTCTTCCTCGCCTGATACGATGACCAGATGCCCTTCCACTACGAATTTCAACTTTTGGTGGAGTGTAGAGGGAACAACTCCCACCGAGTGGATCCACGGGCGCCCCAACAGGCAGCTGTAGGGGGGGTTAATGTCAATAATTTGGAAGGCAACTTGACAGGTGTGAGGGCCTATCTATATGGGGAGGTCGATCTCTCCCCTAACCTCTCGGCGGGTGCCGTCGAAGGCACGAACCACCATGGAACTTGGCTTTAGGTGGGAAGCATTGAAAGGTAATTTCTCCAAAGTGCTCTTGGGCATCACGTTTAAACTGGAACCATTATCGATGAGCACCTTGGCTACAACGTGGTCCATACACTTGACCGATACGTGCAAAGCTTTATTATGCCCTCTCCCCTCGGCAGGGATCTCTTCTTCGGCAAAAGCGAGATAGTTGTTGGCGGTAATATTATTAACAAGCCCTCCGAAGCCTTCCACCGAGATATCTTGGGCCACGTGGGCCTCGTTCAAAACCTTTACGAGCAAAGCCCGATGAGGTTCCGAGCTCATGAGTAATTCCAACAGCGAGACCCTGGCCGGGGTTTTGTTGAGCTGCTCAATAACCTTGAACTCGCTCTGCTGAATTATCCGGAGAAACTCGCTGGCTTCCTCTAGTGACACCTCCTTCTTGCCATAACCATCCCTTTTCTCCGGAGGACTTTTCGCTGGAATATCCTCGTTCGGAGTGTGGGGGGTTTTATCATCTTGTTCTTCCACCACTTTTGCCTTCCCCTTGATGTTCGTGGGCTGAATTGGTAGGTCGGGGGGCGCAAATACATGACCGCTGCGGGTCACACTGCTCAGCCCCGTGATATTGGTTACTTTGGCCGACAATGAACTGATGTCGGTGGTTTCTTCTTCCTCTTTGTTCGGAGGTGTGTACTTCCATGGGATTGCGTGGCTATTTTGGTATGGGAAAGGGACAAGCTTAGGTGCCAAAGGGTGTCGGGGTTTTTGCGAAGCTGCACCCTTGGTGAAATATATTACCAAAGGTTTGGGCTTCACAAGACTGCTCTCCTCCGTGGACTGCATGCATATATGCTGCTCTTCTCTTCCCTCACTGCCGACTTCCAGTCGACCTTGATCTATCATCCGCTGTAACAACTCCTCCACTTCCAAACACTTTTCCATGTTATGCAGCTCGCCGGAATGCAGCAAACAAGAATCCTCCTTATGCCCACCATGGGGAATCACACCTCCCTTTTGTAGGGCCTCGAAGATAAACCTCCTAGGGGTTGCCACATCCTTTAAAGGTTTAGACCGACGGGGCCTATCTGACCCAATGGCGTTAACCACCCCCCCTCCATGATTGGCGAGCGGGTTGGTTTTCATGTTGGGCCGATCCTCTTGGAACGTCAGCCATCCAACATCTATCAAATGTTGGACCTTGTATTTAAGGGCCAAGCATTTTTCGATGAAATGCCCCGGGGTATTCCCATGGTACTTGCAAGTTGCGTTAGGATCATACCACTTTGGGAAAGGGGGTTGGAAGACCTTCCCGGGAGTTATTACGGCCAGCTGGTTGGCGATGAGGGATGGCAGAAGGTCTTCATACGTCATTGGGAGTGGGGTGAATTCTTGAATTGGCCTCGGGGGAAAGTTCCTCATTGCGTTGGAATTGCCGGCCGGGCGAGTCATGGTTGGAGTTGGAACTTGGGGGGCCTCCCTCTGAACGGGTGCCTTAGGCTGCATGGGTGCTGAATTAGAGGAATTCCCGGCGTGAGCCGAGAAGCTCGGATGATGCTGAGCATACTGATGCGTACCATGAGATGTCTGCGGGGGTTTAACCCACGCGGGCGCCGAAGTGACGGCGTGGGCATCTCCCTCCTTCCTTTTTGCCCCTGTTGTTCCGACCCTTTTTGCATTTGTAGAGGAAACATAATCGAATTTTCCTCTCTTCAACCCTACTTCAATTCTCTCCCCGGCGAACACTAGGTCCGCGAAGCTGGATGGCATGTAACCTACCAACTTCTCATAGTAGAACACTGGCAAGGTATCTACCATCATAGTGATCATCTCTCTTTCGACCATGGGAGGGGCTACTTGTGCTGCCAGGTCTCTCCACCGCTGTGCGTATTCTTTAAAGGTTTCCCCTTCTTTCTTGAACATATTCTGCAACTGAGTGCGATCGGGAGCCATATCCGAATTATACTGATATTGCCTTAGGAAGGCAGTAATCAGGTCCTTCCAAGTACGGATACGGGAAGCTTCCAGATTAGTGTACCAAACTACCGCGGCTCCGGCCAAGCTATCTTGAAAAAAGTGTATTAATAGCTTCTCATCCTTAGAGTGTGCGCCCATCTTGCGACAGTACATTTTGAGATGGTTCTTGGGACAAGTCGTCCCTTTATACTTGTCGAAGTCCGGTACTTTGAATTTCGGAGGGATAACAACATCGGGTACCAAACAGAGATCCGTCATGTCTGCGAACGGATAGTCACTAAATCCTTCCACGGCCCTCAATCTCTCCTCAAGGAGATTGAGTTTCCTCCTTTCTTCAGTTACCGGGGGCGGTCCTTCCATGGACAAAACTATTGGCTGTGCCGTGAGGTTGGGCTGAGGCAACGTGTTGGGTGCCGGCCCCTCGGGGATCGGGGGATAGAACTCGACATCCCTTCGGGCATAGTCTTGAGGATCTTCGTGGACCTCTTCGGGCTGTTGAGGAGGCTCCCCTTCAAGGATGGGAGAAGAGATATGACCCGCATCATCTTGCATGACTGGTGGCGAGTAATTAGGCGGCAATCCATAAGGGTAAGCCGCTCGGTTGTATCCCAAATGGGGGTTGTTGTTGTGCCCCAGTGTGTTCCTTCCTCGTCCTAGCGTATTTGGGGGAGGATGGTGCACGGTGGCTAGGAGAGTCGGATCTGCTTCGGCAGCCGAACTGACAGCGGCAGCGATGGCCACGTTCTTCTCCATGAGTTGCCTCATTCCTAACATGGCCTCCATCATGGAAGCCATTTGTTCTTTCAGAGCCGACATGTCGGCTTTCATCTATTCATGTGTCTCCTCTTGATCACCCATCGTTCTAGATTTGGATCTGGTGCGATAGGGATGCCTTGTGGCGCGTTTAGTTATGGTGTTCTTCCTAGAAAAACCAAACGTGAGGAGTAGGCAAAAAATTATGAATGCATGTTTAGAGATAAAATGCAGGAGTGATTTGATTCGTATCAACTTTTTGGAGTAGAAACATGGGATAAACTCATTTCATTCAAAAAGGTTATGTCTAGTCAAGATTTGAGTGACAATACAAATTCCCTAGCGGTTCCTAATTATATGGGCCATTAAGTCTATCATATGCTGACAATAGCTGAGAAGTCCATGGATTTCCTCGGGGGCGGAGTAGATGTCCGCCATTGCTTTGGCCTTGGCTAGCAATCGGGGAAGTTCTTGACTCCCGTTCAAGGTAAAAGCAAATCGGTCCATCCATATGGTTGAATCTTGGTGTAACGAGTCGATCACCCTTCCTCTAGCCTCTTTCTCTGCGTACACTTGGGCATACTCATCTGCCACCCTATGCTCGTGGGCTGTGGCTAGGCTTAGTTCTTCTTGATACTTGGTGATGATAGCTAACATGTTGGTCTCTGTCTCGCACAACCGCTGAGACAAACTTCTCTTGGACCTCAAGCAAGCCTTCAATTCATCTTTCAAGATCAAACCGTCTACTCGCAATTGGTCCCTTTCTTCTCTTTGGAGTTTAAGTTTGCTGTTACTGCCCCACAGAGCCCCTCGGAACTTGTTCCGGCCATGTTCTTCCCTACGGGCCCTTTTGGTCTCTTGTTCCAAAGCCTTGGTGGTAGCCATATTTACATCTCTCAGTTCGTCATTCTCCTTTCGGATTTTAAGAGCTGCAGATTTGAACCTTTCTTTGGTTGTTTGAGCTTGCTTGAGTTCTGTCCTAAGGGCCTGCACCTCTTCGTCTTCCTCCGGTGCCTCATCTTCCTCCCTTTTAGTGGTTCTCAAACTTGGGAGCCAATCCAAACCTTGCACGTGGGCCTTCAACCACTCACGGTAGCCACCGATGGGCCCATTGTTACTGCCTCTGAGTTCCTTGTCTTTCTTTTGCAACACCTCCCATGCCTTGCGGACCTTCTAAAGTGTCTCCACATTGGTCTTATTGAAACCTCGTGAAACGACAGGCACGATCTCTTCCTCTAGTGGTGCTCCTCTCATAGGATAGCCAAGTTGTCTTATAGCAAGAACGGGATTGTAGCTGATGCAACCCCTTGTCCCCATCAAGGGAACATTTGGAAATCCTCCGCATGAAATAAGAACTCCGGTTCTTCCTTCCTTCCATCGAGGGAACCAGTTGATAGATGCTCCTTCTTTGCTTGCTAAGAGTTGATCCCAATTCGCCCTTCCTTTCTCTGTGCATGAACAGTGGCTTTCTAACGGGCAAGCATGCCTCACTTCTTGGCGAAAAAGGTGCGAGACTAACCATACATAAAGAGCTGGAGTACAGCAAACAATCCTTGTATTGCTTTTTTCACATCTTCGGTCAAAGGTGTCGTATAGATCGGCTAGTATAGTGACAACCGGGCTTTCCTTGTGGTTATGATAGGCGAGAAAAGCGTCGATCGCTGCCAGGTCCACCAACCCATCCATGTTCGGAAAGAGGACTCCCCCGAAAATCAACAGTGCGAGAATATCTATGAGCAGGACCCACTCGCCTTTATCTGCCAAGATTCTTGCTTTTACCTCCAAACATTTTCTCGGTATTCCGACCACCCCATTTTCGACTTGCTTCCTGTGGTCTAATTCCTGCGTCGAGATTTGGACTATCTTGGAAATTCTAGCTAATGAGGGATAGAACCCTGTGAAGAGGTATGGTTTCCTCCCCCCTAGAGGGCATCTTAGGATCTCTTCAAATTCTTCCACCATGGGTGATAGCTGGAAGTCCCCAAAGGTGAAGCACCTCAACGGCTGATCATAATACTGGGCGAGGGAGGCAATGGCCTCTGTAGAGACATCTACCATGGCTAGGTCCCAGATTTTACCGTAAGCTTTGCGAAAAGCTTGCCGCTGGAGCTGACCCATCAACTGCCCTAACTCCTTTAGATTGGTGATCCCTAGACTCTTGACCTTGACTTGATAGAACCTCTTTTTAAGCGAAGGCATTTGACTTGATCCCATGTTTTACTGAAGTGAACAAAAATCGGCGCGAATCAAAACTCCAACATCTATCATGGGTGGAATGGATGAGTGCATGACACAAATGCAATTTATAAACACGGGAGCCCGGGAAATTGTCTCCTTCTTAGATACAACATCTTGGGGTAGCAAAGTGCCCGACGTATGTATTAAAGAAGGTGACACAGACCGTCCGTTGGTTTTCCAATGTGCGTGATGCATATGCGGAAGGCGCAACACGGGAATGTACAGTATGACTATTCACAAAATATAAGCAAAAGGGTACGTGACATTTATGCATGGCAGTGTGAAAAATGGCACGCAGCGTGTTTGCTTCGTGCCCCTATTCAAGGGACCTATATGGGAGGAAGCTAACAAGGTTTTTTAGTGATAATTCCCAAGGTGGTCATATCTCTCTTGAAGGTCTCTAGAGGTATCATCCCCTTCGAAGAACATATCGTACCAGTAGGGACTACTAGCAACAATACATTTTCAAAGAGGAAAACTCTAGATGAGGGTTCACTGTAATCAAGCAAGTCGGAGACCTAGCATGATCACAGATTCACCTCCACTCCTTATATTCCCATGAACCCGGGTATAGGGCCCTTTTTCAACTCACAGTGTGTGCAAATAGTGTTGGTGTTTGTGTGCATCAAATGAAAAAATATTTACCTCATGCATACATTTTAAAATGTACTAAAAGCAACAAAGAGTTTATATACACAAGAACATAAAACAAATAAAGGGAAACCAACAAAGGAGAAAGTCATGATAAACATCGCACAAGATTAAATGGCCTAACTCTCAAAGAGTAGTCCCCAACGGAGTCACCAACTGTCGCAACCTACCCTTCGGCGGGAGGGCGGCGCGTGACTCGCGGGATGTGTGTTCCAAGAAAGGAATACGCGCGGAGTCGCCACCAACGTTTATTTGATGAAAACGTCGGAAAAACCGGAAAAGACGTGATCTACGAACTTTAAGTGAAAGGTTCGGGAGTTGTATTTACGCGCGGGGAAGGTATTAGCACCCCTCGCGTCCGTCACAAGAGACGACAGCCTTTAATTAAATGTGCAAACATGACTTCAATTTCAGGTTCCCTTTTACGTCTTTATTTCTTTTTGTACTTTTTATACTTTTTATTTTTTTGCAGTCGACGAGGGGGTTTCCCTTGCTCCTACATATTCCTTAATTGCGATAAGGAAATCAGACCTACGTAGTTCTTTGTGAACAAAATGTTTGTTTAAGTTGTTTTTATCCCTTTTTTGCAAGATATGTTTTTGTTGAGTGAAAGGTTATTTAAGGCGTCGGACCATTAAACAAACTTTCGATTCTTTTGAAAAAAAGAGAGAAGACATTAAGGCATTGGACCATTTAATGTTCTCTTTATTTTTGAAAGAGGTAATAAAGCTACATGTTGATTTTAGCCCTTTTGAAATTTACATTTAATCGATAAAAGCAGAAAAGACCATTTCAAGGCTTTGGACCTTTGAAAATGGCCTTTTTTAGGCAACGTCAAAAGTTTGGTTTATGAATTGATTTTAGCCTTAGTTTCACTTTGGTTATTAATCGATTCGATTAAGAAAGAGAAATCCCAAAGGAAAATTTCCGATTGATTCTTTTTGATTTATTTTACTAAAAGATATTCTTGATTATTATATTATTATTTTACCCCTTTTTTGGTTTCCAACGTAGTTACGGCATGACCGAACGGTCGGATTTCATTTTAACAGAAACTAACGGATATTATAATTCAAATGACCGGTGGAAATTTATTTTATTTTTTTATTAGATGAGAAAATGACTTAAGCAAATGACTAAAGCACGTCAAAAGGGGGTACGGAAAGTAAATAAAATGAAAATAAAAAGCACGTAAGAACAAATGGGGACCACCACGGGTACATAGAATGTATTGAAAAGCTCGATTCGGAAACTTACCCGTTGAAGACCGAAGAACGATGACGAACGAACGAAGAACGTCGAAGAACGGCTGAAGATCTTCGTGAAAATCCCCACGGAAACGTTACGGAAACCTTACGGAAGTGCCTCGGCTCGGATTTTTTTCACGGAACCAATTTTTCTCACTAATTTTAAGTGATTCTTGAATTACCAGGAGGGTTGAACGAAATTCTTCTTCATTTATCCCCCTATTTATAGGAAAATGGGGGAGATGCTTGCCACCCAGCTCACCTGGGTGAGCTCAGCTCACCCAAGCGAGCAAGGTGACTTCCTCCAGAAGCAACCGCCTTCTGGAGGAATCTTCTGGAGGGCCCAAGTGGGCCTGGTTGCTATTTGCACCCCCATTTCTGCTAAATACACCCCCTGCCTTTTTTTTGGTGATTCTTTTTTCGTAAAGTTACGAAAACTTACGAATTTTGTAACGATACCTGTTGTCTTTCCGTAATGTTACGGAACCTTGCAGATTACATAATCATCCCCTTTTTGACTTACAGAATGTTACGGAACCCCACGAATTGTGCAACGATGCTTCCTTTTAAGTTCCGGCATGTCACGGAACTTCACGAATTGTGCAACGATGCTTCCTTTTGAGTTCCGGCATGTCACGAAACTTCACAAATTGCCTGACGATGGGTGCCAAGTACCTCAAAATGGTTAAATGAAAGTTGCATGCCACCAAGCAAAGGTCCCCGGACGAAATTAGGGTATGACAATTAGGAATAGTTTTACATACTCTAAGTTATTAATTTTATATGATAGATTAGGAATATTTTAAATTTTGATATGATAGATTAAGTTTAGTTGAAATTTTTTGTAAAATAGATTAGAAATAATTTGAAGTAGCGTAACTTATTAATTTTAGATTAGCTTTAGTTTAAATGTTGTATATGGTAGATTACATTTAATTTAAATATTTAATATCATAGATTAAGAAAAATTGTATGTACTGGAAATTATTAATTTTAAATTAGGTTAGAATGAAATATTTTATATTACGTTAGTTTTAGTTATTATTAGACAAAATATGTTATGTTTAAATTATAATAGTTTTACGTATTTAAAATTATTGATTTTGTATATTAAATTATATTACTCATAATTATTTAAAGTCATTAATTTTGTATATGGTAAATTATTCATAGATTAAGAATAATTTTATGTAGTATAAATTATTAATTTTAAATTAGGTTAGAATTTAATTTTTTATATTACGTTAGTTTTAGATTTTAATTTTTAGTTTTTTATATTACGTTAGTTTATAGTCGAAAATTTAATTATTAATTTTGTATATATATTATTTTAATTTTTAGTCGAAAATATAAATATTATTTTATATATTGAAATTTATATTTGTATGTAATTTAATTTATTTATAGAATATATATGAATTAGGTTATTTGTATAATATATTTTTTTATTGAAATTAAAAATATATAATTTATTATTTATGTAAAATTGTCTTTGGATGTGATTTAATTTATTTTGTATAATACATTTAAATTTCCGTGATTGTATAATACATTTAAATTTCCCTTATTTTAATTAATTTTTTTGTAAATATACTTAATTTGTGTATGTATAATTAATGTATAAATTTTATCGTTAATGAATTGTTTTATATTTTATTTTGTAGGATCAATGACATCTTCGTCGTCATGCTCATCGAGCATACAAACTAGGTCTGGTCCAGTTGATGGTGACGTCTTGTGGATGCAACCCAAGCATGTTTCAGAACATGTTTGGAATGGGGAACCAGATAGAAAATTACACATCAGACGAGCAGTCCCGACATATCAAGATGAAGAACAAATACCAGAGGAAATTGTTCCTCTACTTCGACAATGTGGGTTTTATTGGATCATGAAGACGGGATACCTAAAGATAAATGCGGCCTTAATTAGTGTGTTCATTGAAAGATGGAGGCCCGAAACCCACACGTTTCACCTGAGATGCGGAGAGGCTACCATTACTCTCCAAGATGTGTCAATTTTATTAGGTCTGCGTACTGACGGAGCACCATTAATTGGTTCGACAAATCTTGATTGGGCCGATTTGTGTGAAGAATTATTAGGAGTCAGACCACAGGAAGGCGAAATTGAAAGCAATATGGTCAAATTAAGTTGGCTGGCTCACCATTTTTCTCACATAAATATTGATGAGGGTAACGTTGAACAATTACAAAGGTTTACCCGTGCGTGGATTCTTCGATTCATAGGAGGTGTCCTCTTTGTTAACAAAAGTAGTAGCAGAGTTTCCTTAAGGTACCTACAATTTTTACGTGACTTTGAACAATGCAGCACGTATGCGTGGGGACTTGCCGTGCTTGCGTATTTATATAGAGAGATGTGCAGCGCCACCAATTACAAAGTTAAATCAATCGGAGGTATGTGCATCTTAATCCAAATGTGGGCATGAGAACGATGCACGACTTTAGCTCCAAAGAGGACACCTCCCGTCATAGAAAATAAACCACTTGGACACAGGTTTGTCGTTAAAAAAATTACATTTGAATTGAAAATATTTAATGATGGAACATGTTGAGAATGATGATTTCATTTTTATTGTAGGTGGCTGCGACGTGGAAATCAACATATCGGCAATGATGATCTTAGAGTTTTCCGTCACAAATTGGATCTGATGAAACAACATGAGGTAAGAAGATCGTAATGTTATGGTTAAATTATATTTTAATATGTTATGTTTGACTGAAAATTGACAAGTGTGTTGTTATATGCAGTTTGTCTGGGAGCCATACACACCAACTGTGATGGCAGCGTTGCCTCCAATTTGTGTGGTTGGAAGTGTAGCCTAGTTCGCGGTGGTGCCACTGATTTGTTTCCATGTTGTTGAGTGGCACCATCCCGATAGGGTTTTACGACAATATGGATTGCAACAACCTATTTCCGGGTGTCCTTCGCAATCGCAGAATCTCCATGGCATAACGCTCAAAGGCAAACAAGATAAGAATTGGTTCCACCTGTTGGCCCCAATCATTAGTCAGTGGAACAATGCAGCTCAGTTTAGGGTCGACGTTTATCCTCGACAGGAGGGCCTACTGGGTTTTAACTCGGACTACATGGTGTGGTATAGGCGTAAAACAAAGATGTTTGTCGACCCAAACAATGCAAACACAGCTGCATTGGTATTTATCTGTTTTTCAATGTTTAACTTCTAATTATTTTCTTAAGTGTGAGCATTAATTTGTTGACGCTAATAATTGCAGGGTGAAGTTGTGGAGACTTTACAGTATATGGTGTCACCACAAGGGAGGAACACATGGACAGTTGATGATCTCGTGCCTTACGTGGATAAGTTGGCGATTATATCAGAAGAGCAAGAGAGAGTCACTGAGCCAGTGTCACATGGTTCAGCATCAGAGCGTGAATTCCCAGCACAAGAGTTTCACATTCTTCAGTCAAGTGTTGAAACTCGGGGCTTAGGCAGACGAAGGGAGCCTATTGAAGTGGAGCAATATTCTCAACAAATGATGGAGCGTGGTCATGGAATGTATTACACGCCAGCAACATTTTCCGAATATCCTTCACAGATGTATCAGTATCCTTTTGAAGGTCATCACACTGATACTTCTGCGAGCGAACATTCATTCGGTGGTGTTGCGGAAACACAAGCTCATTTTTCATGGCCCACTATGACTCCTTCGCAGCAGCACGATGCCCCCATGGCAACACCTAACGCCCCATTTGCTCCGCAATGGAATGTACCCGGAGCAATACCTGATATGGGCGACTTATTAGGTGTTGATTTGCGTCAGGAGTTTTCTGTTGAGGCTGAGCAAGCAGAAGCGGGGAGACAACGCGGCAGAAGAAATCCTGATCGTCAAGCGCGAAGATGGGATCGACCATTTGGCACATCCTCACGACATCGCGGACACCATAATGACTGATTTTTATGTCTCTGTGTAAATTTCTTGTTGTATGTAAGACATTTTATTTTGACAATTAATCTATCGCATGTCATTTATTATGTGGCGCATAAAAGTATCATTTATTATCGCATGTCAATTAATCTATCGCATGTCATTTATTATGCCTTACACCTGTCAATAACATAACAAAATTTAAATGACAATTAACAAAAAATGAACATAATATGAACATAAAATACGTACCTACTACACAAGTGGCAATTAAATCTGAATCAAGTTTCTCGTGATCTTGTGTCATGGTCATATTCAGACATGTGTGTGGTCCACCCCATTGTGTGACTTTCCACGTATCTGTTTTTTTAGATAAAATTGCCCTCATATAGAAAGGGCAAGGACACTCTGCATTTTTATTCAAGCAACAAACCACATACTTGTTCGATTTTCTTTCAACAACTTTGAAACTTTGATGCACCTTCATAACATATTGTTTGACTGCATTTTTGACCGCATCTTTACTATCAAATTCCATGCCAACATATAATTCTTGGCCAACATTAAAGGTCGACGACATCTCCAAACCGCAAATGTCCTCCTCATCAGGATAACTCCAGTTGATATTGTTATAATGTAAAGCATCATTCCAAAATGGATTTTCAATTCGTTGTGCACCTAACAATTCCAAATAAAAAATCAAATCATACTTATTTAGCATTAAATAGAATTGTCATCAAATAATAAATGTATTGTCTAATTTTTTTATACAACAAATTATACCTTTTGCTGGGTGAACAATTCTTACTGGTTGAGGAATGTCGGTGACTTCATCGTTTGTTTCAGATATACCGTCAACACTGTCATCTTCGTCTACAGACTCTTCAACGTATGAGTTAGACACAAGATAATCATCATCGTCTTCATCAATATGTAAATTGCTCATATTTGTTGCCGGTTGTGTCTCATCATTAGATAAATAATTTCCACATGATGTAAGTGAATTTGCAGAATGAAACATTGAACCACCAGCGACATCCTTTTCTATGTACAATTCTAGAACTGACATTTGGTCTTGTTGTTTAAAACTTTCCAACATCGTTTCAATATCTTCGTCATCACAAATTTGCAAGGCAATATATTTTCCTGACACTAAAAATCTACAGCTGATAGCAGAAATAATTTCATTATTTTGTAACTTTACCTTATCTCCAATTTTTTTCTTCAAAGCATTGAAACTAATTCCACGTTTAATCTGAATCGCTTTTTTACTTCCTTCAAATATTATACCATCATTATCTTCATATACCCTTCCATTGAAATACAACATTGTTATAACCGAATTCATCCTGTACCTACAAAAAAAATATTTTAACACGTCAAATAAATTACAAAATGGGTATCACAAAAACTCATTACTGGAACTTCAAAATAAAACTTTATTTAATAAAAAAAATAGTTTCAGATCAATTTCAAATCAATTTCACATTCACACACTTTAAAAAAATTAACGATTTCAATGTAGTAATTTTAAACTAATCAACATGCAATTAAAATTATTAACTTTAAATAAATTTCACATCAACACACTTAAATAACACAAACAATTTTATAAAACTTTAAATCCAAACTAATAAAGTGTAATCCCAAAAGATCTCTTTATTGGAACTTTACATTCAATTTCTCTTTTAAAAAATTTTAATTAACTTCAAATTAATTTCATGAGACACACTTAAAAAAAATGAACAATTTCAAGATAGTCATTTTTAACACAAAATTAAATAATTCATGAACGAAGTTAGTATTATAAAAAATTACTCTTAACATTAATAGCTTTAAAATGGAAAAAGGTAATTACAAAATTACTACAAATATAATAAAATATTTAACACTTTCAAGTTGAACGCTTATAAATTTTTAACACACCAAAAACCAACCTAATCTAATTAAAAAAATACTACAACTTCATCTTAAAAAAAATTCATACTCAAAATACTTACTTTAAATAAATATAATCTCATTTTTTTTTATTCAAAGTTCAAACATTCATCAATTTTTAACACACTAATAAATTATCAACACCAACCTAATCTAATTAAAAAATTATTACAAATTTCATATTCAAAATATTTTTATTTTCACTCAAAATATTATCTTCAAATTAATATTGTTACACAATTTTTCTTTTATTTTTGACATTTAAACACACATTTAAACAAGCCTATCAAATATAAAAGTTAATTTAATTTTAAAATAAATAAATACTTTATATGAAAAATAAGTTACAACCTAACAAAATAACTTTTAAAAAATATTTCATACCACACAATTTTTTTCACAGCTAAAGCCACGAAAACAAAACAAAGACAAGCTCAAAGGCATGGGCAATTGCAAAAGAATGAAGCTCTGAAGCAGTTGCAAGAAAAGGGAAATGAAGTAGATGAAGCAGGTGCAACAAAAGGGGGAAATTATAGGGTATTTAAAGACCCTAAATCGCCAAAGGATCTGGCGTTTTCAGGTGACCTCGCCAACACTAATGGCGCTTTCACTTTCTGCAAAAAGCTGCTGCTACAGGCTAGGGGTAAAGCGCTGGTTTGACCAGCGACTCCACCCTGCATGGCCAAAGCGCCATTGCAGGTGGCGATACCAGTGCTGTCGCCATTGGCAGAGGCGACACAGCCACGTGTCGCGTGCCTGAGTGAGGCGCTTTGCATGAAATTTCCAAGCAGACTTACGTAAAAAACAGCACCCCTATGGAAATTGTTTAGAAACAGCTCTACTCTGGGAAATAGTTTCTAAAAGAAACCTAAAGTGAGAAATTTGCCACATCTCTTTGTCGTTCAACTTGTTGTGGTCATGCCTAACATGTGTAAGATCTTCTACAACTTTTGCTTTGGTCTTGATTATGTCTCCCATAACTGTGAGATCAACAACATTAAAAGATTTTTCTTTTTCTTTATCTTTTTGTTGTTTTTGCCTCCATTGGATGCTCCATGGTAGGTGATGTTGGCTCATAACTTGAAGGTGTGTCCATATTAGAAAAAGATGAATAATCTCTAGAAGCATAAACCTTTATTTTTTACTGGATCTTCAAATTGTGTCAACCATTTCGGTTCCTTCCTCACGATAAGTCATATAGTTTATAATTTGAAACTTGTCTTTATATCTTGCAAATAAATTGCATGTGCATCTCGCATGATGTCAATCTTGGAGCTACCACTCTTATTTCTTTGACATACTTGTTTGTAGCACATTGAAATATTTTTATAGATTCGATGGACCTTTTGCCATCAATGTTTTAGTCATGATGTATATTTTGGCTACCAATGTTGCTCATGACAATTATTGTAATTTTCCGTAATTCTTGACCAAGAAGTTTCCTTTTTTGTTTACCCCCACAATTGTGTTCTTTAGAACATTTAGCCATGAGTCGACAAGACATTCATCTTTCTTTAAGGAGAAGCATGATCTTTGTTGTGTTTCAGATGTTTCCTCTTTTTCTCCTCCTCTTTCATTGACCTCAATATTTTTCAATTCAACTTGGGTGAAAAATGGTGGAGTTTGGGATTTTGACACGAAGTTAGATGGTGTGCCATATTCTCTTTCATTATGTTACCCATTACTAGTACCTATTGAAGACTCTTGATCCATGTAATGGTTAATTGTTGGTGATTGGTACATAAAAAATTGATATGGATGAAATGGGAGTGTAGGATATTGAAAATCTACCATATTTGAATTTGGATTATTTTGTGGTTTTGGTAAATTTGAGAAATTTTACAAATTGGAATTTGTGGGAACTTGAGAATTTAGCATGAAATTAAACCACAAATTCATGTTGCAAGAATTTTGGTTTGGATTCATTGAATGAAAACAAATTAAAGTAGAAGTTGTGAATTTTTTGAGAATGAAATGAGACAAATTTCAGAGGTTTTGGTTGTGTAAAAAAAATTATATTGTACTCTATTTATATTTTTCTAAAATTCTAACGACTAAAAATTTCTCCAACTACTAGAATTTTATGCTTTTATCACATGTACACATTATAATAACAATTTTTTGTTTTTTCTTTAATTTTTTATTGGTAAACATCATTGCTTTATGTAGCAACAATTGCCTCCAAAGCAATATTTTGTACGTTGTTGCAGTGAGAGTTGATATGCAAGCAGGATGCTTCCTTTGAGAAGTTGCTTCCTCGTTTTACTCATGCGGATGCTTTAAAGAAGTATCATTTGTTTGGTGAAGCACGGGTACTTTAGCTTATTAAATTAAAGAAAAAAAGTTATTATCATATTTTGATTTATTGAGTTAATTTTTTTTATCAAATTTCTCAACTTAATTGTATTGTATACGTTGGAACTTAAATTTTAATTACGCAACTTTTATTATTTTAATCAATGTCTTCTATATGGTGCTATTTGCGTGAGGTTAGTTATTTTCATAATTTTAAATAAAATATAATTTAATTATTTTTTTTATCTTTTATTGTGAAAAAAAAAATATTTTACATAATAAAAGTCTACAAATTTCTTAATTTTTAAGGTTTAAATAATTTATAAATAATATAATTATGAATTAATAAAATGTAATGATGTAAGTTTTTTTAGACCCATTGGAAGCACTCAAAGAGAGTTGCTCTATTATAGAGATTCAATAATTAGAGGTACTTATGTTAGAAAGAGTAAAAATAAGTGATGTGTACAAGCAGGTCCCATTGGACACAACTAAAGAAGGTTGCTCCCTTATGGATGTTCTTAGCAATCACACAAAGCACCAAACATTTGTTTATGAAATCAATCAGTGTCCCCTTCCCAAACATGCCATACTTACTTCTTTTTCCCCTAGACTAGTAAAAGAAATATATCATGTCGAAGATGAATAACAACATAAAACTCACGAATAAGACATTTGATAAAATAAAATACTGTAGTATCTAAAACCAAACTTCACAATGCAAAACACATGAATAATCGAACATAATATAACACATTTTAATAAAGCAAATTAGGAAAGCAAAGAACTTATCCATACCAAATGTTGTTGAGCTCTGAAACAAAGTAAATGAAAATTCAAAACCAAACTTCATAGTGCATAACACACGAATAACCAACCATATGGATTTTGTATTTGCCAATTAAAATTTGGAAACAAATAACTTACCTACACCTAGCGATTCTAAGTTCTGAAAAAAAAAATGAAATCCTTTTAAAATATATTATGCAAAGGAGAACATGAAAATACCAAAGGAAAGATAAATGAAACTTACCCACACAACCACACAACAGTGTTGTGAGTTGAGTAAAATAGAACATGAAAATAACAAAGAAGAAATGAAAGTTAGAACCTTTATATGAAAATAACATGAAGCCAACGTGCTTCTAAGAGCTAAAAAAGACAAATGGAAAAAACATACCCACAAAAGATGGTTCCAATTATTGAAATAAAGAACATGCAAATGCTTTAGATATATAATATGGAAAGGAGGGCAACGAAACTTGCCCACAACAAAGTCTACCGTGTTGTGGAAAAGAGAAGATGAAAATGGAAAAAATGAGAAGATGAGAATGGAGAAAGAATCCAAATGAAAGTTACCACACCAGAGTCTTCTCATATGTGCATCAAGGAAAAATGGGAGAAAAATGTAAAGACACCAAGAGAAAGTAGAAACAAGGATTGAAATTGAAAATTTGAAAATGAAGTTGTGTTTTATTTTACATGGTCGATATGGTATAGCAGAGGGCTTCATTGCAGAGAAGCAGGGTGGTAGAACCATATGTGTGGCTTTTAGTAGAATATAATAATATACTATTAATATAATGATGTTAGAAGTGAAGGGACTTTTTTTCAAGGAGAAAAGCCAAGACATTGAAAATAAGATTGACACATGTATCATCTTGGACTTTACTTTATTAAGAGTAATGAATTTGAATTACTCTAGTGCAACTATAACCATTTTAGTATATGAGAACAACAATTTAAAAGCAAGAAAGTAGAGACATGAAGATATCAATAAATTTATGTTTCAAATTAAAGTAAATAAAAACCACTAGTTTTGAAAAAGGAGGATCATTAGCAATACACATATTAGGAGAAAGAAACTTATGTAGATAACATACATAATTTTACTCATCTAGAACTGACAAATTCATTAAGGATGCTAAAAGGCAGTGGATTGACCATAAAATCTTATTCAATAAGTGTAACACTTTATAGGCTAGTTCTCATGTTGGATAATAAGGGCCAAATAAGGATTAGGACAACCAACCACTCATCTTACATTGACTTGCATAATTTTATTTTATCAGCCAATAAAGGATTTCATTCAAATAAAATTAGTATAAGATGTACCCATCTAGTAATAACAGAGCCACACAAGCCAACCCTATAGTTTCTAGTGTTGAAGCATCTAAGCATAAATGAATTCTACACTTTACAAATTCAAAACCCAGGCGAAACAAAAGAAAAACTTCATGCCTGTTCAATAACAAATTAACAACCCAATGAACATAATATACCATTTGAACCCACCTTTCCTCATATTTAGCTTGTTTCCTTATAATATACACAAAATGGTTGTTCTACATAAATATACTTGAACCTCATCGTTGCAATGGTCATGTTACAAAAAAGGACAGTTGAACACCAATGCAAAAGCTTTAAATAACCAAATATATTCACACAAATATTCATTTGTAATCTACACACAATGAAGAATCAAGGGGGTGTAACACCCCTAGTTATGATTGTAATTTTTCTTAATTTATTTTTAAAATTATGGAATAAAAGAATTAACTTAAGAAAAATTGTTCAACGTTTTTTTTAGAAAATCATGATTGGGAATAACTTTGTTTCCTTTAAAACGACATTACTTGAAATATTTTTAAAACGATAAGCCATATTTAAATAATTCTTGTTATACGTAACATATGGCATCCATCAACATTATGAATTTCAATAAGAAATGATTTAATTTATAAAATAATTTATTTCCATTAAACCCATACAAAACAATAAAATCTCATTTGTACATTCTCGATAATACCTTGTTAAACAATTACATTATGCAATTATAATACATGTTTACATTCCTAAAATTAGGTACTTAATACATCTGAGTCACATACAAAAGAATGTTAACATCATAAGATTAAAGCCTAATATACCCTTTTACGCATAAGAAAAGACTGAGACTCGGAGCATTGGCTCAAAGAAAACCAACTCTTGTATACTCACTTCAAACTTTCATGGAATCCTCATCGGATCCTTCTTCTTCTCGAATAAGTATAACCACCTCCTTAGTGCTCGTCACAGTTTTTCCATCCAATCCTCGTCAATGACGTCAAGTCATTCATCCTTCTCTAAAAAACAAAGGGTGTATGGAGTGAGTCACCCATCTCCTCTAAAACTACAAACAAACGACCTTACGGTCTCAAATATACATTCTAACCACTGCAAGGTGGTCCTCTCATGGTCTCACTCGCAATCCTCTTCATGTTTCCAACTAATTCTTAATTTATCACATCATGGGCCCGTTGCCACTGGAACTTTCATAACTTAGTGGTCTTACACATTTTAAGTTGGATGACAATTGAGATTACACCATCGTCATGGTACAATGACAAACTCTTACCAACCTTGTGGATACATGACCACAAACTCAACACCACACCCCAAAGGAACAATAAGCCAACAAGCATACCTCGGATATCAATCTGCAGTCATCCACCACTTTTAAGGGTGGAATCCTCAACGACGTTCCCCATCGAGATTGTCTTTTGTAGGTCTGTGTGGGCTCCTGCCAATGGTACCGGACGACAGTCAACTAAACACATGAGCTCATCAACACACCATACAAAGATCAACATTTCCACCACTATCTTATGGGATCAATCCATTGTTATCCCGTCTTTTCCAAACATAACACACAACAAAAACGGAGCTCCCCACACAACCTCTCCAAAGCTTGCCTCTATAGCTAGCCATCACAAGAAGATCATATTTTTCAATTGACGTGTTATCCACATCACATTCTACACGGTCTCACCATGAATAAAAAGGGAAATGGTTATTTCTTCTCCTTCCATACTCACAAACAAACATGATTTTACAAGCATCAAACTCAACTTATGAAAACATGTGCATCATGCACCACAACAGCACATCACAATCCACAACAATGCCTTGAAGCATTCTCACCTATTCCACGAATTGGATTCATGCCCCACCCCATGTTTTATTGCATGTTATGTTATCCTTCCTTTTCTCAATATTATGCGGAGTTTATCATGACTCATATTCTCCAATCAAGGGTCCTAAGGTTTACTTTAAGTCCAATCCTTACAAATGTACTCCAATGTGCAAAGGTAGCTAAGATTTACTATGTCCAGCTATTTATTAGGTTCACACTCCTATAAAGTCTTTATTCATTGTTTGTCACAATGAATCTTAATTATCACTAGAATTAAATTTTATTTTCTACAAATTCACTCATTAATGGATTGAGTTCATTTGCCCCACCTCAAGGATCCTATAATCCTTAATTACACCAAACAACACCACACCAATATACAAGCACACACCCAATCAAGGTTTACAACACACATTTTCCCGAGGAACACAATTTTTCCCAATTCCCAATTCAATCAATATCAATTTAGTAGAAGCAATTTAAAAGAACACCATTCACAATAATCAATAAATCATGTTAAAGTATAATGGTCTCTCTTTGGGGTAGACTCATTCAATCATGGTAAAGTATAATGATCTCAAGACTCATTTCAAAAACAATTTAATAATAGCGGTTAAACTGTAAATAATGCATACTCAATTTGATTTAATTCCTAACTTATCAATGCTTCGTAAAAGTAATTTCTCCTAATATAACATTAAAACTTGTTTATGTCATTTCATAATGATTATACCATAAGATAATTCCAATTGAAATTCATTTGGAAGTCATTCATAACATGTTTTGCATATTTTCCTCCTGGCACTTAAGCCTGCCTTAGCCTACGCTTAGGCATAGTCTTGCTTAAGCCTGATTCAAACCACACTTAAGCCTAAAAACCAGTAACCTATTTCCCCCTGCAAGTCATCTCGCTTAAGCGCCATGACACTACGAAGGATTAAAGTAAGTGTTGGTTGTGCAGCTCTAGGCCATATATGGGTAATTTCTCTTTTGAAATTTTTGCTATAAAGGATTAAAGTATGACTTAGACATAAAAGAAAATTTTACTTTTACCAATTGAAGTAAATCTCTAGCTAACGAACATAAGTTATGGTGCTAATTACACAAATCAAGGATAATCCCAATTAATCATGCACAAAGTAAGTCTACTCAGTGTGCATTTATATTATCTAAACTTGCACAATGTAGTTTTACACCATGTAAAAAACATGTTTTAAAGAAATTCTAATTTCTACTAAAATTATCACATGAGATAGCATGCATATAATTGAATTTTAAATTAACTACTTGACTTAAACTTTCATTGAAATTAATTTTCAATGTTAATTATATTTCTATAATTCACACAACACATAACTTTCTACAATATGAGTTTTAATTTTCAAGGTATTACAAGGGACATGCCATGTTTTGCAGAGATTGACACTAGAAAGCCATTATTTATATTCTAGGTTTCAACAAGTTTGTTGATTTATTCTGCAACTAGCATTGGATTAAAGAGGTATGAATTTAGGATGAACATGCAAAGGAGTATTGGATTGTTTAACCCTACCCAAACTGAATCAGAGCTTTGATAAGACAATGATAGTGTTGTTTCTCTTCCATACTCTCAAACGCACTCAAGCTCATAACTTGTTATCTGCAATTGCATCTCCTTGACCAAAATCCCTTTTCTAAAGCTTGTCGTCGATTTCCACTAAAACATATAAGCATAAGAAGGCTAGCAAAGAACAAGGAAGTTATCATATCAAAATCCCAAAAACCTCTATGAAGCATCGCCATGATGATTCCCTTCCCCCTATCTCTCTTTCGCATAGCCATGGGGGTTGCTACTTGACATATTTTCTGCAAATTTTCATGATGAAGACTAAGGTGGGAAAAGCAAACTCGTTGCCCCCCAATGTGTGTGAGTTTGGAAAAATGTAGTTAGAATGTTATGGGTTATCAAATTACTTATTAAAAAAGGAGACGATTCAGATTGTTTTGCTATTTTTTGTTTTTTGTTTTTCCTATTATTTTTCCTTTCCTCGTTTGCCCTTTATTCTTCTTCGTTCTTACTTCGTGATGTCGTCGCGGGAGTACCTACCATGCCACATTAATTTCCATGCCATCATGTTGCATGCTGCATCGACTCTGATGCACATTACAGACACAAAATTGGAATCGAACCAAAGACCATGCCAACCCTAGAATCGAAGACCCATTACTAGTGCTTATTTTTCTTCTCCAAATGCAAGGATAAATATGCAAGGAAAACCCATATTGAAAATAAATGTCAATAACAAAACGCTTGTGCTACAACAGAACAATCACAGATTGATGCTTCGTCTTCACTTGCCATCAAAGCTATTAGAGCCTCTTCGATGCATAACCATTATTGTTGTTTCCTAGGGGTTTTGTTGCCTCACAAATCTGACTACAACGACTCTTGGATGCGCAACGGTTGTTGTTGTTCGTCTTCGCTACGACAACAACTCTTTAAAATCGTAGATATGACTACCAAACCCAGATATGAGAAAATCTAACAAATATTTGATAAAGAAGGGAGTAAGGAAGAAAGAGAAGAGGAAAAACAATGGTGGTACCTCGCATGAGACAATGGAGGTTTTCGAGGAGAAAATAAATGTTGCAGAGGGTTGTGTTTGGGGTTGTGGGGTCACTAGTTTGGAGTTGTAGGTGGTGGGTGGGTAGAGAGCCAAAGAATGAGGGAGGGTGGAATGGTGGACAGGGGTAAAGTGGGAAAACAAAAAAAAATCAAACTCACACACTTAAGGCAACAACAGGTTTGCCTTTTCCACCCTAATCTTGGTGTTCATACATGGACTAAACTAACCTTTTATTAATTAGTAACCGGTAACAAGTAAAATATCTTGACCCTTCATTTTTTTTATTAATATATCCAATGGTACTTCAGTGTTGTACCCAATCTTAAACAACTTCACCTTAGAGTGTTAGACTCCATCTCTTCTAATATTGGCCCGGGTAGGAGAGTCTTCTCAAATTTTCAATTCCCCTCCATCGCAACACCTCAATACCAATTCCAAACCTCAGGGAAACAAAAACACAACCCTTCAACTTCTCTCTCACTTTCTCATCCATGGCTTTGGCCTCTATTCCCCAAATGCACAAAAAAAAACACCAATCCCATCTCATTCCCCATAAATCCATGCACTCCGCACTGCACTTCACAAGGCTCAATGATGTGCCATCATTTTCTTCTATTTTCTAAACCCTTTTTGCACCATTTTAATTATTGATTGGTCTTAATTGTCAATTAATTAGGCAGTTTTATTATTTGGGCTCATTTAGCTAATTTGATGTTTTTAATCTAATTTCAGGAATTAATGAAACATTGGGCTTAATCCGGATTTTGGTTGTGGACTTGAAGAGGGCAAATAAAGCAGCGCTTACCTTAGTTAATTTCTAATTAGGAAATTTCGCAATTTTATTTTATGTTGTTCAGTGTTTATTTCGTTTTGGGCCAGAGTATTGTAATAGGGCCCAGTGACTCTGAGTGACTCTTTTTAAATAGCTGCCTTGGGATTCGTGCAGGGCATTCTATTCTGCTATACTATTTTCATTATCCAAGAGCTTTGGTTTTAGGTTTTCACGTTTTTCTGTGCCCTTGTTACAGTTTTCGTTCTTAATGCAAATTTCCGTTTTCTGCTTCTAATTACGAGTTCATTCTTACTTCTTCTTCTACTTTCATTTACGTTTCTGTTCATTTACGTTTCTGTTCATTTACGTTCTTGTTCATTTACGTTTCTGCTTCATGTTTCATTTGCGTTTTTTTGTTTGAATCCATGGAAAGCTAGATTTTCTGGTGTTGTTTCCTTTTGAGGACGAAGCCCAACTCTCTTTGAGGTTTCGTTTGTAATGTGGTTTCCTGGCAGTTTTCCCTTCACCAGTTATCCCAATTTCGTGAATATTTAATCAGTGCACGCTTCGTGTTCGATTAATTGCCTCTGAGCCTAACTTGCGTTCATGCTTAATGGACGAAGGGCTAACTGGTGTATGTGGTACCTAATCACGTATTGAAAACCCTAAGTTGATTTTTGCTTAGTAAATTGAAATAGGGTTGGATTAAGTGGTTGACTGTTAGGGACGAATTCTCCATAACCCAGGATAAGAGAGTGGCTTCTGAATCAGAGGAAACAACCCGTTTTTAATATTAGTAGTTTCGTATTCCATTTTATTTGTCTGTTCTTTAATTACCAAACAACCAAACCCCCCCCCCCCATCGTTACTGTTACTGCAAGTATATTATGAACATTTGGCTTGTCACTGCTCGTTGGGAAACGATCTAGGATCACTTCCTAGTTACTGCATTTTCATGTTTATTTGATTCGGGTACGGCCTCGATCACTCAACATTCCCAAACCTTCGCCCATCTTCACTTGCCCCCTCACCTGGGTCACCTCCGCCACCACCTCTCTCCGCCTCGGCTGCCCTCCTCCGCCTCACCCCACACTTTCCTCTCTACCTTCCATTCTCACCATCAAGACTTTAGACTCTTCCAAATGTAAATCCATTCTCTCCCACCTAACCCCTCACCACTTTGATCGCTTGTTCCTCTCCCTCCACCACACCACCAACCCCAAAACGACACACGAGTTCTTCCATTTTTCCACCCGCCACTGCAACTTCTGCTTCACTGTCCGCTCCTACTGCCTCCTCCTTCGTTCACTCCTCGCCTCGAGTTTTGTGCCACGGGCAAGGTTCCTGCTCGCCTGCCTTATCGATGACAACGTTCCTACATCGACTTCGTTGTCATTTCGTGACAACGAGAGCCGCCTCCGCGAAATAGCCTCCTCAATGCTCGAGCTGGATCAGGGTTCGGATCAACAACAACGAATTGGACTTGCTGCTCCACGTTCTCTGCTCCCAATTCAAGGGCTTCGATTGCTTTTGGCATCTTCGTTATGTTCTCCAAGAGAGGCATTTTCCCTTGTTTGAAAACCTACAATTTCTTGCTAAGTTTTCTGGTGAAGGCCAATGAGCTCCACAAGAGCTACGAGGTGTTTAGTGTAGCTTGCTAGGGTGTGATGTTGGATGTTTTCACGTTCACCACCATGATTAACGTGTTTTGCAAGGGAGGGAGGGTGGGGGATGCTGTGGATTTGTTCTGCAAGATGGAGGGGATTGGGGTTTCGCCAAATGTTGTTGCTTACAACAATGTGATTGATGGGTTGTGCAAGGGTGGGAGGTTGGAGGAGGCGTTGAAGTTTAAGGATAGGATGATTAGGAGCAAGGTGAATCCGAGTGTCTGTGACGTATGGTGTGCTGATCAATGGTTTGATGAAGATGGAGAAGTTCAAGGAGGCGAACAAGGTGTTGGTGGAGATGTATAGCATGGGACAAACACCCAATGAGGTTGATTTTAATGTGCTGATTGATGGGTACTGCAGGAAGAGGGATATGGATAGGGCATTGAGGGTTAGGGATGAGATGGCAATGAAGGGAAGGAAGCCTAATGTTGTTACTTTTAATACTCTTTTGCAGGGTTTTTGTAGGAGCAATCAAATGGAGCTGGCTGAGCAGGTACTGGGGTATATATTGTCAAGTAGGTTGTCTATGAACATGGATGTGTGTTCGTATGTGATTCATCGGTTATTGGAGAGTTCTGGGTTTGATTTGGCTTTAAAAATTGTTACAAAGTTGGTGTTGAGGAACATCAAGGTTAGTGATAGCTTGTTAACCCAATTGGTTGGTGGACTTTGTAAATGTGAAAGACATTCAGAGGCAATTGAGCTTTGGTTTAAGCTGGCAGCAGGTAAAGGGCTTGCAACCAATACAGTGACCTTAAATGCGCTTCTCCATGGACTTTGTGAATGAGGGTGATCGAGGCCGTACCCGAATCAAATAAACATGATAATGTAGTAACTAGGAAGTGATCCTAGGTCGTTTCCCAACGAACAATGATAAACCAAATGTTCATAACGTACTTGCAGTAACAGTAACGATTGGGGGGGGTTTGTTTGTTTTGTGATTTAAGGAGCAGAACAAGTAAATTGGAATACGAAACTAATAATATTAAAAATGGGTTGTTTCCTCTGATTCAGAAGCCATTCTCTTATCCTGGGTTATGGAGAATTCGTCCCTAATAGTAACCACTTAATCCAACCCTATTTCAATTTACTAAGCGAAAATCAACCTAGGGTTGTCAATACGTGATTAGGCACCACATACACCAGTTAGCCCTTCGTCCATTAAGCATGAACGCAAGTTAGGCTCAGAGGCAATTAATCGAACACGAAGCGTGCACTGATTAATGTTCACGAATTTGGGTTAACTGGTGAAGGGAAAACTGCCAGGGAACCACATTATAAATGAAACCTCAAAGAGAGTTGGGCTTCTTCCTCAGAAGGAAACAACACCAGAATGATTAGCCTTCCATAGATTCAAACAGAAAACGTAAATGAAACATGAAGCAAAAACGTAAATAACAAAAACGTAAATGAAACAGAAACGAAAATGAAAACAGAAACGTAAATGAAAGTAGAAGAAGAAACAAGAACGAAATTGTAATTAGAAGCAGGAAATGGGAAATTGCATTAAGAACGAAAACAGTATCATTAGAACAGAAAGAACTTAAAACCCTAAACAAAGCTTTGAATAATGAATGGCATAACAGAATGCCTTGCACGAATCCCAAGGCTTCTATTTAAAAAGAGTCACTCAAAGTCATTGGGCCCTATTACAATACTCTGGCCCAAAATGAAATAAACACTAAACCACATAAAATAAAATTGCGAAATTTCCTAATTAAAAATTAACTAAGGTAAGCGCTGCTTTATTTGCCCTCTTGAAGTCCACAACCAAAATCCGGATTAAGCCCAATGTTTCATTAATTCCTGAAATTAGATTAAAAACATCAAATTAGCTAAATGAGACCAAATAATAAAACTGCCTAATTAATTGACAATTAAGACCAATTAGTAATTAAAATGGTGCAAAAAGGGTTTAGAAAATAGAAGAAAATGATGGCACATCAGAGGGAACATGGAGGAGGTTTTCAAAGTACTCAAGCAAATGCTTGAGAAAGGTTTGCTGCTGGATAGGATCTCATACAACACACTTATTTTTGGCTGTTGTAAATGGGCTAAGATTGAGGTAGCTTTCAAACACAAGAAAGAGATGGTTCAGCAAGAATTCCAACCAGATACGTATACCTACAATTTTCTCATGAAAGGGTTGGCTGATATGGGTAAAATAAATTATGTTCATAGGCTTTTGTATGAAGCCAAAGAATATGGCATGGTTCCAAATGTCTATACATATGCACTTTTATTAGAAGGATATTGTAAGGCTGATCGCATTGAAGATGCTGTGAAATTGTTTAAGAAGTTAGATTATGAGAAAGTAGAGCTAAATTTTGTTGTATATAACATACTTATTGCAGCCTACTGTAGAATTGGGAATGTAATGGAAGCCTTCAAACTGCGTGATGCTACGAAAAGTGGGGGCATTCTACCTACCTGTGCTACATATTCTTCTCTAATACTTGGAATGTGTTGTATTGGCTGTGTTATGAAGCAAAGGAATTTTTTGAAGAAATGAGAAGTGAAGGCTTGTTTCCAAATGTATTTTGTTACACTGCTCTAATCGGTAGTTACTGTAAGTTAGGTTAGATGGACAAAGTGGGGAGTATCTTACTGGAAATGTCTTCAAACAGTATATGACCTAATAAAATTGCCTACACTATTATGATTGATGGGTATTGTAAATGGGAAATATGAAAGAAGCTAGGGAACTTTTAAATGAGATGGTGAGAAATGAAATAGCTCCAGATACCATCACTTATAATACATTGCAAAAAGGATATTGCAAGGAAAGGGAGCTACAAGTTACTTTACAAAGTGATCATATGTCTAACACAAGACTAACCTTGGGAGAAGAAATTACTTATAACACATTGGTTCACAGGTTACATCGACATACAACAATTAGCAACAAAGAATGATGAGGAAACTTCTCAAACTTTTGATGCTTAGTTGATACCAGGGTTTATATGGTTGAGACTGCTATTGTTTAGCTTGATTCCAAAAGGCTTGTTATTTGGAAGATGAAGCTTTGATCACGTGCTTGATCTCTAGATGTGTGGATGACTAGCATCAACTAAAGTGGCATACTCTTGACTTGGCTTCAAAGTTAAAAAAATGTGCATTGGTTTTCAGAGGTTAGTCATTAAGATTTTTTTTTTGTTTTTTTTTTTCATTACATTTGTTAATTTAATTGATAATGGCATTATAAGAAGATGGTCGTTTTATGCATTAGTTCCATTGGCAAATATTTTTATTTGGTGTTTTTGGTGCAGAATGAATAGGATTTATGTGTTACTGTAGGGTTGGTTATGTTATTTTTATTGTGTTAGGGTAATTTTGGGGTTAGTATATTATTTTGAAAACATTATTTATTTTAGGAAATTAGTGTTTATTTAGGATTGGACTAGGGTTTTGACCATCCTTGATTATAAATACTTATTTAGATGGCTTATGTTCTTCATGCTTTCAATGTTGATTAGTTAGAGCAATTATTGTGTGATTTTCTGTTAAACCCAAACATTCTTGGTTCCATGTCATTCTCTTTTAATTTTAAAGGTTTTAATTATGTTCTCCATCATGTTGTCTGGATGTTAGATCCGTATTCCATCCATAGTTGTCAATACCGGCGTAGCGGCCGACCCCCCAAAAGTGGGATAGCGGGATTACCGCTATTCTAATGTTTTTTATATATGTTAAATAATATATATATATATATATATATATATATATATATATATATATATATATATATATATATAAGTTCAAAAACAGAAAAATAACTCAAAACATAGTTACTTAAAAAAAAGTTATGAAACATAAAGTAGAAAGTCAAGCAAATAAAGGGCTTAAAGCCTTAATCCCTCTAAGCTAAAGCCTAAAGTAACTATAATAATAGACAAGTAGACATTAAAATTCAAATAGACAAATGCAAGTTTCTTAATACTAAATTACTAATCAGAATCAGAATGAGAATCAGAATCTTCATCCTCTTCAAGATCCAAGTCATTATCATCTTGAAATCCACCACTCTCACTAGCATTAGAATTGTACTCTTCTTCCCCCTCATCTTTATTCTCTTCTTCCACTTCCATCACTTTTTTTTTCCTTTTTCATTTGTAGGTGCAGGTGCAGCTGCTGCCTTGTTTATCTGTGTTTGACTCATTGTGTTTTTTAAAGGTTCACCAGCCCCAGTTGCCTCAGCAACATCTAATCAATTCAAATCATCATCATCATCATCAAAAACCAAATCATTACCAGCTTCTTCTCCTTCCAATTCTCCCAATAACCACTTATTACTATCATCAATATCATTTAAAGCAATAGGATCAATCACATCATGACACTCAAAGCGATCTAGAAGAGCTTGGTTATACTTAACATAAACCAAGTCTTGAAGCTTTTGGTGCTCAATCCTACTTCTCTTCTTTGAGTGAATCTATAATAATTTAAAAAACATGAATGTTAGTTACTTAGTTTCAATTTCAGCTTCTAATGTTTCATAATCAAATTAAAAATGTTCACTTTCATATAATACTCAATAGATTAAGTGATTAACTTACATGCTCAAAGGTACTCCAATTACGCTCACACCAATGAGCTACAAGTCAAACTTAGAACTTTAATGGCAATGGTTTGCAAGTGTGGTGTTTTCCCTCCATACAATTTCCACCACTCAGTTGTAAAATGCAATTCATATGCATTAGCATTTACCTAGATTATTAATTAATCATTCAAATTTATAAGTGAACTTTCCCACTTACCAGGAGATATTTCAGTCCTTGCTTTCATTGCTACAGTCATACCAAACCTTTCTCCAACCCTTTTATATTCTAGCAATTGTTTGTGAACTTCAACTACAAAATTATCATCTTCACTAAGCCTATCAATACATTTGTAGAGGCCATCCACCACTTTATTATCATTTTCAATGTTTGGATTGGTGTAAAAGAACTTCGGATTTAGATAACAACCCACTGCATGCAAAGGGTGGTGAAGTTGGCAATCCCATCTTTTATCAATGATTGCAAGGATATCCTTATACTTCTCTTCATTGTTATTGAAAGCTCTTTGAATTGCTCTTTGGCCCTATCCATTGCTTCATAAATGAAACCCATTGCAGGTTTTTTTTCATTATCCACCAACCTCAACACACTTACAATAGGCTCCATAGCCTTTAAAATGTAGACAACATCATTCCAAAATGATGGCATAAGAACAACATCTATTGCTTTCCTCCCGTTGGGATCTTTAGCTGCCTTAGACTTCAACCATTCATCCGAAGTAAACATCCTTCAAAGATTGGCCTTTTTCTTATGCAATCTTTGCAAAGTTAAGAAAGTGGTAGCAAATCTTGTAACTCCGTGTCTCACCAATTCAGTTTTTTTGTGAATTTCCTCATGGTGTTCAAAGCCAATGTATGGTTGTAAATGTAACCTACAAGCTTGATGCCTCTTTGTATAACCCTTTTTACTTTTGGGATCTTTCCAATATCTTCTAGCATCAAGTCAAGACAATGTGCAGCACATGGAGTCCAAAATATTTTTGGTCCTGTGACTTGTAAAATTTTACCTAAAAGACCAAAATCAATAAACTTGTATGAGTAGTGTAACAATTAAAAGTTATAACTATAAAATAAAAAAACTTCATTAAGCATGATTGAATTCTCACCATCAACACATAATTACTTCCATTGTCCGTCACCACTTGAATAACATTCTTTTCTCCAATCTCCTCAACAAAGCTATCCAAAAGCTCAAAGATCTTCTGACCAGTCTTCATGTATTCAAAACCATCCACACTCCTCACAAACTGTGTTCCCAATGAACAATTTGCCAAAAAGTTAATCAAAGTTCTATTCTTCCTATCCGTCCAACCATCTAACATAATTGAACATCCATATTTGATTCGCTCCTCCTCATGACCCGTCAATAAACCCTTTGTGTATTCCAACTCTTTTTTAAGGAGTGGAACTCTCAATTCATGATAGCTAGGAGGCTTTAAATGAGGACCATAGGTTCCAATCGTCTGAATCATCAACTTGAAACTTTTTGATTTAGCAACATTGAATGTTATTCCATTCCTAAAAAAGAAATGAGCAATGTACTGAACTGCCTTGTCTCTTGATGCCTTGTTATAAGATTCATTTACACTTGTTTGTCTCATGGTTTTTCCCAATTTGATACTTTCTTCAGGTTGTTTGGAGAACAAAAAATCAAGAGGGCCTTTTTTATTTGTGGTCCTTTTCTTAGAAGCAGTTGAGGAGGCTTCATTTGATGTTGTTGGAGGCCTTTTTCCACTTTTAAGTCTTGTAATCTCTTGGATCCCATCTTCCTCTTCGTCGTCTTCTTCTTGCGTTGCCTCCATGTATGCTGCAGTTTCAGCTATTTTCTTCTCATAAGCATAAATCATTTCTAATTTAACATCCTCCGGTACTTTCTTACAATAACCCACATCTCCTTTTATTTGAAGTTGATGTCTTCTGGCTCTAGAAATTCCTCCAGTAGAAGTTTTTTTGACAAAAATCACATGTCACACTCTTCCTGTTATTTTTATCCTTTAAGTTGTTCCAATTTCAAAAGACATATACCTTATCACCCGTTAGGCTTGAACATTCCAGTTGAAGACCCCTCTAAATTGGTATTCTTTTGTTGATCAGAGGATGCCATGGTTTTGCTTTTGCTAGGCAGTAAGCAGTAAGCACAAATTATTCAAAACCTGAAGTCCTTAACTAGGGTCACCGGAACAGAAGCCGTTATCAGAACGGAACAGAGTCGGAACGACATCGCCGAAACGGAACGGTCGTTGGAACGGGGGATGCAGGCATCGCAAGTGTGCAGAGCAGCAACGGTGCTAGGGTTGAAGATGATGGAGCCTCGATCGTGAGAGTCTTCGTAGAATCTTATAGGAAAAATTCAAAAAACCTAAAATACCCTCACTTACCCTTATTAAGTGAAGGTATTTTCAGGAATTCCAGTGCTTCGAAGTAGCAGTGCAAAAAACCGCTCCAGAACCTGCGTCGCTCCGCCCCGCACCACCGTGATAGCAGGCACTCCAACCGCGACACGAAACCGCTCCACTACAGAGGTGCCCATTGCGGATGGGGGCCACTCCGCTCCGCCGCTATTGACTACATAGATTCCATCTTGCATCGTTTTCTAAATATTAAAGATCTATTGGTGCATTGATAATTATTTCAAAATATATCTATTTTTGCAGTACTGTTTTGATTATTTTACATGATTCTGCATAGTTCTGTGAGGCCTAGTGGAAGGATTTCAACTTTGGACTCATGTTGTATTGTGTTTTATTTTCACATTTTTCTTCCAATTTTAAACTCTAGTTCAGAAAAATTTGGACCCTAGATCTTGCATTGTAATTTGACTTCTTTCTTTGGAACAATGTTTGGGAATTTTGCATGCAGTGGGTGTGCCCTACTTTGGAGTAGAATTTCTTGATTATTAGATATTAAGGCACTAAGGCAGAATGCTCGTACATTTAAAGGTGGTAGACCTCTGCTACTGAATTTGCTATAGGATACGTTGTCTTTATGAGTTGTTATTTTCTCTTAATGGTTGTTTCAAAGGGGTTACAATTTCATGAGCTTTACGGCATTCTTGATCTTTTCTGGTTCAATAGACTATAGGTATCATGCTTTTAAGTTTTGGAGGATATCTTATCGTCCTTCAGGTGTGCTTTCTTCCCTTATTCTGTAATATAATTTGTTTTACTATCCAAAATAAAATGTTAACATACTGTATATTGATATTACATAATATTTATTCAATTTTACATAATAAGACTTATTTGATCTCAGGGCATTGATAGGATGGCAGACCCTGGGGGTATTGGACTAGCATTAAAGATTTGAAAAAAGACTACTAGGGGATCTTTGATAGCAAACATGGTACATTTATTAGAGCCTCAACAGAGCAAGGAAGAGGATCACTTTTCAGATATAACGTTATGGCTAAAGCAAAATAAAACAAAATGTTCAATTTGTGAAACGGTAACTATGTTTTTATTCACTCTTTAATTTTAATTGTAATTTATATGCTTTGTTGTTTTTGCCAATCCCAAAAATTACAGAAAAAATAATAAGAAGAAATTCAACAAACCGGGATGCATCTACACGAAAGGTTTTTATCTTACTATTTAGGGCAGGTGGGGGAACATGATTTAGAAAAGGTTACAGGAATAATGCATAGATTGTTTGAAGTATATACAAGACAAGTGGACACAACTAGCTTGAATGTGGGCTTTTTCTTTCTTTCCCTTGGAATTTTTTGTTCTATTTATGCAATGTTGATGTATTTGATCTTATGTATTTATAAATTCATATCAATTTCTTCAGGTATGTGTTGTTGGTATGATAACTTGGTTGATTTCGAAGCTTCAAGACCCCGTACATTTAAGGAACATGTGATTTTGATGATTGGTAGCTAACAAATTTACAATTGGAAGTGATAATACAGGCTCTGGATAGAGCTATGAAATGTTAAATTCCTAAATTTATCATATGTCTTGGCCAATGACCTTTTGGTTCCCCCATCCGAGGCATTTTTGAATAAGGCTGGAACAATTCTTGAAGAAGACAAACAGAAAGAACTAACAGAAATATGAAAGAAGGCTGAAATAATTTCTTAGAGAAGTCATTCTTGTTGATAAAACCATGGGCCTAATTATATAGTTATTGGATGCAACTCTTCCTTTTCATTTCGAGTGTTGCTAGGTGCACCCAGCATTATTGCTGGTGCACCCAACATTCTAACAAAATGGCAAAATTGCCCTTGCTTGTTTTTCCTCTTACGGATCATGGTGATCCGTAAGAGGAAAAACAATAATTTATTAATTATACATTTAAAGATATTTATTTTATAATATAATTTATACATATATTTATTTTATTAATTATATTATATTTATAAATATTGATTTATTATAAATAATTAATTTTTTATTTTCATTTCTACTATCCCCCATTTGTTTTTTGTGCTTCAGACTTGTGTTCTTCGTCTTAGTTTTTAGTTGTTGAGGTATAAACATTGGCAGGTATTTGGAATTGTTTATTCTTTGCTGCCAGTGCTTCTCACCGTTATCGTTGGTAATGTCGTTGTTACATTAATTAATTTGTTATATATAGTAATCTATTTTTTTAGTTGAGATTCTTGTAATTGAAAACATTATGCAATACATGAATTCAAACAGTACATTAACTTCAACATAGTCAAACGAAATTAAATTTGCATCAAATACTACAACTAACTCATGCTAATTTTGCGACAAGGACAAGTCGTCTTCCATTTGCGGTGCAAGAATACTGAAAACAGCTAAAATTTCTATTGGCCCAATATTTTTCCAGTAGTTAGACTCAATGAGCACCTTCATCACGTCCTCGTTGGTTTTGAGTTCAATTATTTCAAATTTTATAACTTTTTCTGAATACTCATGGTGACTTGGTTTCCGAAAAAACAATCGCCTTACCATTTGTGTTTCATCAACACCATAAGGGGGAATCCCACGAGGCGCAACTTGCTTGATCAAATCCTTTAGTTCATCCATGGTACATCCGATGGGAATGTCAAAGTTTTTGGGATTTTTTCCTGTGAACGAGTAACCAACAAACTCATTTTGGCGTGACATGTTCCACCTCCCATTGTAATATAACAGGGCATCATGAGTAGGGGTCATAGTAGTTTCAAGTAAGTTTAAAATACCATCTGGGGTTCTAACAATGCTACATAATAACTCAATCGGACCAACAAACGAAAATTCATGATTACACAATAACATTGTGTTAACATCAGCATCATCTTTCAGTTGCATACATTGAAACCGAAATTGATTACCTGCATACGTGAAAGGCTGTCGGTAGTAAATTTCATCCAAAAATTGTTTGTCGGTTAGCTTAAGGGTATTGTGTATTCTGGTTTTTAACGTTTGAAAATCACACCCGTTAGGTACTCGAATGGGAACTGGAGGGGAAGCTTGGAAGGAAACACCACTGTCATTGTGAACAATGGATCCATTTGGAAAAATAAAACCTAATGTGGAGTTCACAACTGCCTGACTGCTTGTCTCTCCCAAGAATGCCATAGTTTTTTGTAAGACTTGGGTTGATACTGAAACTTGTGCTTTCTTACAAGGTTAGGTTGTGCCATATATATAGATGAGTTTTAATATCAATGCTGCATTTTTTAAAGATTGAAAATACGCATGCACATGCTTTCTGTATGTGTTGTCAACTACACAAATGACATGACATGCTTTAGCTTGCATCAGATCTGCATGTGTAGTCATGCCGTGCAGGGTCTTTTCACGCGCTTTATGTTAATGCAGACAACAATTTATCATACACGGTTTTCCACAATGTGTAGTCAAGTCAAACAACGATATATCATACATGCTTTTTTAGAATTAAGTAATAATTTTGTTGTGGACGTAACAAATAAATTACATGTTCAAAACGATCAGACATTTATAAATTACATGTTCAATCATCATTTATGTCAACATAGTCTCTCTTGAACATCACGAAGCTCTTGTAATGCTGCATTCTGCTAATATATGGATTTGGCCACGACTTCGCCTGCGGATGACAATTGCTAGACCATAACAATGATACAGGCGGTAAAGGACAACGTTCTTTTAAATAAACCTGTTGTGTATGCAAAAAAAAATGTTAACTCAATCCTACAAAACTCATTGCATAATCATAAAAAAAAACACTTCATATCTACAATGTACCTCAACAAAATGATTGTCATACACATGACCGATACAAATTATACGATGCAATGAAGAATTTGCCAGCGGTTGACTTCTAAGGGGAAAGAATGTCATGCTTTGTTGTTTAGACAAGGATACAACGATTACGTTATACCTTGATGCAATGACATGTCCCATGTCCGTTATATCCATCCAATTATCCGTTGTCACCTGAATAAAACAAATATACACGTCAAACTTAATTTCAAACTAAAGTCTTAAAAATCAAATACATAAATTACATACCTTGGTTAACCCATCAACAAGTAGTGACATCCTTAATTTGTCAAATCTCTCCGTGCCACCAAAGAGCTTGATATAATCTTCTGAGAAATTGGCAAGTTCTTTAAGCAGAAGTTACGGACCACCGACCAAGAGTCTTGACCCATACCTAATAAACCGGCAACCGACCGATATCCACAGTTATCATCACCTTTGACATCAACAATCTTATTAATGAAGTCGTGCATAAATGGCTGAAACTGGTCCAACATGGGCATCATCATTCTTCAATTCGGTTGCTCAGAGGATGATGCAGTATGCCTCACCGACAAATTTCTATTTTGGTGTGATTCAAAGGCATCTACATACTCCCAATAAGATGGATCGCGCTTTGTTGACCTTGGGTTCCTGCTCGTAGTTTTCTTCGGTGCCCCCTTTGTGTTAACCTTTGCTGGAGGAGGACACATCGAATTCTGATCAAGGTGTGCAATTTCCCAAAGTTTACTTCTTAGAGTAAACTTGCCACAAACATCAAGTTCTTCGAATTTTTGGTATATTGTTTCCATTACGTCCTTGATGCCCACCTCGGGCTCAGATAACCCTTGGTCTGAAAAACTGAGTCTCCTCTAGAACATATGGATTGAATCTAGTGGGATGCAACCACCAACATATTTGGATAGCTCACAAGCACAAAGAAGACCAAGCGTGGTTCTCACCACGCAACCACAACTTAAGGGATTCTTGCCAACATAGTCAACACACTCTAATTCAGCAGCAATCTGATTTAAAGCATACCTTGAAACCATTCCAAGTAGCCTCATGTATAAGGTTTTTTGGAACACATGTCCAACGACATGTGTACTTGTTTCAAATGATGCTTTAATCTGTGTGTGCTGCAACATAATCATGTTGTTCATGGCATCCCACACACTGCATAAGTCTCCAATGCTATTTTGTAACAGTCTTTTTAAAGACGAGTGAGCAGATTCAACCCTACATTTCAAATACACAAATAAAAATAAACATATACAATAATACAATTCCATAAATTTTTCAACGTTAATAGAAATAGTTGAAAAGTTTCATACTTGTTTGTTGTTGTGTTTCCTAAGTGCATCACCTTATTAGTCCAGGCGGAAACAAATTTTTCCTTGTGTGGTATTATCCATGTTTCCTTGACATAGTCAACAAACATTGGCCAAGGTGCGCAAGCTATTTCGAACTTCTTCAGGCATTCATCAAACTGCTGTTCTGAAGGACAATCAGTCAGAGATCCCCAGCAATCCATGACATAATCCCAAGCATTTTTTTGCGCAATTAGTGATTTACATTTGGCCTTCACATTCTTGTTTATGTGAAAGATGCACAACAAATTTGTGCATTCAGGGAATACATCTTTCACTACATTCATCAATGCTTGGTCTCTATCAGTGACAATAACTCCAGGGAGGGCATCACGCTTTAAAAAAAGGCCTCAGAAGCGTTGTAAAGCCCATACAAAATTATTAACGCGTTCACCCTCCACATATGCAAAACCGGCAGAGAATGTCATCCCAGTCGGTGTCACCCCAACAAAATCGAGCAATGGGAGTCTATACCGGTTTGTTTTGTAGGTGCTGTCTATCAAAAACACCAAATTACATGCGTTGACTAACTTCACTGAATCAGGGTGACACCAAAAGATATCACGAACCACATCTTCATCCTTTATTCTGTGCCAATAAATATATTGATCACGTTCAAGAAGCTTCATCAGATGTTGCATTTCAAGATCGCTTCCTCTTATGGAAGAACGGAATGCACTTCTTGCATTGTATATCTGTTTAATAGTTGTACAACTATTGGCATTGTGTTCCTTCAGAGTTAGCAGAATGTTTCTTGGCTTCACCATGGACTTCGCCATATCAGCAATAAGTGTTTTTTCAGCTTTAGTCAATCGCCCCGCATATGGATGTCCAACTAATGACTTGGCCAATTCATGATTATGCACTCCACAAATCAACTTCACCATCCAGCCTTCTCCTCCAACCACTGGCTTGCAACGAAGCTTGAAGGGACACCCACATTTCCTAGTCCCAGTGTCTCTTTTGATAAATTCTTTTTTCCTACACTTATACTCGCCACTTCTTTCACAGCCAATTAACACAAACGTAGTCCTTCCTCTACTACCTGTGTTTGTGTTTGACCTTAAAATCACCGCCACAAATCCGTTTTCATGAGCCACGGATCGAGCCCACCGCAAAACATCCTCTCGGCACTCAAACACCTACAAAATCCACATAATTTAAGTTTTCTACCAGTATTCATTTTATTAAATATGTGACAAACATTAACATTATAACCTGAGAAGTCTTGAACGCATCCAAACAATCAACATGTGGTTCATTCGCACCACATGATTATGCATTTTCATAATCCATATCCGCTCGTTCAGACATTATTTCATACATCCACTCATCTTCGTCCATCTAACCAAATCAAACAAAAAATGGTCATACAAAAAAATTAGTAATTTAAAAGAAAAAAGGAAAATAAATGCAAAAACAACAAATACAAAAAATAATACACTTACGAATCAACTTGATCCGGAAGGATGCTACAGATCAACTTGATCCGTAAGTTGATCTGTAACATCCTTCCGGATCAAGTTGATCCAGAACTCATTCGTACGTCCGCGACCCACAAACCACCATATGCGTACCTCGTTTGTCGCCACCGACCACCGCAAAGCTTGACGCCGGTACCTTCACCTTCGCCGTTGCGCTCAACGCTGCTACCCACACGAACCAGAGGCAATGCCGCACGAAAAAGAGAAAACGAGAAGCACAGCTTTCTGAAAATGGAGGTAAGAAGCTTTTCCGAAAAAAAGTTACATTTTTAAGGAAGAAAGGAGGTAGGGGCAATTTTGGCATTTAAAAGCTTTGCTGGGTGCACCTAGCAACACTCTTTCATTTCTTGGCTAGGTCTGTGACTTACCCAACCTAATGAGGCTCTTTCAATTAAGGCTTTTTAGTCCTTGAACTTTAAGGGCTTTTGGTTTTAGTCTCTAAACTAAAATTTGACCGGTCTTGGTTCCCTAAACAATTAGAGACTAAAACTGCTTAATTTTTTGGTTTAAAAATTAAAAGTAAAAAACTTAAAAAAGTTCAAGTTTTAAAAACATAGATAACCCTTCTCCTCCGTATCAAATGTGTTCAATTTTGAATTGTAGGAACAGCTGAGTATAATTTGTTGATTCTGCTTCCATTTGGCCCATTGTGATTTTACCAAAAATATGGTCCTTTATAGGCTATGCAGTGGATGCTATTTACAGTCTTTTATTGCTTTTTGCACTGCCTATCTATTTTTTGTATTTTTTTTATATAAATATCCTTTTACATAAACTAATTTTTGCAAAGTCGTCATGTTCTAATATAATATGAAAAATAATTTCTGTGAAAAAATTAATATAATGGGATTATTTTCTGTAATATTCTATTTTTTATATATTACAAAAGCTAATTTTTATAATAATTTTACATGAAGGAAATTAGTTTTTGTAATATAAATTTTTATATTACAAAACTAGTTCTTGTAGTGTATAAAAAAATTACATTATATAAACTCTAATGTATTAGAACATAACTATTTCAATAACTATTCTCTCTTCAAATATTAAATGTAATTATATATTTATGATTTGAATTCGAGATCACTAGATAAGTGAGAACAATCTCACTCACTTGATCAATGTGTTTGATAGTTCATTTTTGTACATTTGAAATTTCATTAATTTAACTATTAAATATTTGGATAGTAACTCAACAATCACATATATTAAATTTTAAACAAATCTAACATTTGCAATCTTATAATTAACATTTACTTATTATATTCTAAAAATTCTTTCGTTTGTAGATGAAAAATGTAATTGGAAGAACAAATCTCATTAAAAGTGATCAATTAGATTTTTCGATAAAGATTAATCATCAATAAAATTGATTGATACTTCCACTAATGTCGCAGTGATTCAAATTTTTTCTTCTAAAATGTGTATTTTACTCCAAGAGTAACTCTAGGTAAAATTATTTTATTCAATAATTCTCTCTATATTTTAAATTTTAATAATCTAGCTATCAAATTAAAATTGCTATTGAGTAAATTTGGTCTACACAAACTTATACAATTTTAAAAAAATATTAATACTTCATTAAAAAATTAAATTTAATTATAATATAATTTTTAAAAATACAAATAACTTTTAGAGAAAAAAATGATGCATTATTTTTACATTGTCATCTAATCATAAATCATCATGTATGATAAGTTTGTTGACTTTAGTAAAAATTATCTTAAAAGTTATACAAATAGTTATTTATGATTAAATAATAATGTAAAATTGTTTTACACGATTAGTGCATCACCATTAAACTCTAAATTTTAACTATAAGATTATATCTACAAATATTCAATTTATCTAAAGTTTGGTGTGGATGATTGTTAATTACTATCAAAATATTAAAAGTTAGATTAACAAAATTTTATATACTAAGGTTATCGAAATGTTGTTCAAAGAGAGTTATCCCACTCTCTATATATAACCATTAAATATTTTGATTTTAATTCAACAATGATACATATCAAATTTATTTAATGAAGTATTAAATTTAGAGTGACAATTAACATTGTGCACATGAGATATTAAATTGCTTGCACTTGTCTTGTTACTATTTTTTACTATGACTACTAGTATAATACCCGGGTGGATGCACATGTTAGTCGTGAAATTAAATTTATAATATAATTGTATATATTTAGTTGTAATTTTGTAAAATTTAGTAAATGAGAACTAAAACTAATAATATTAAAATATGTAATATAATTTATAAAATAGCGGGATCTATTTAATTCATAAGTTCACAAAATCAGAACACTATCATTTCTGCTAAAATACACTAGAAAAAGTTTTAAACAAAGTTTAGAGAGATTGGTAAAATATAATGTACTTAAATTACAATTAACCAATCCACAATAGAACAAAGTTAGATTGTTATTTGAACATGCATATATTAAACACTCAACTATAATTTCCTAAACAAAATGTTTGTCATGTATTATAATAAATTAGAGGGTATATTTGTTCATTTTACACTCAAATATAATTTCCTGGTCAGCCTCCAAATTATGGTAATTTGCAAAAGACTTTCATCCAGAACCAATATTTGCACTCTTTATCGAGTGATTATAAATAATCTTACATTCTGTAATTCCTTGCAAATTTTATATCAATTGACAAATGATACATATGTGAAATGAACTATTAATTAAAACTATATTTAAGAGAAATATATATTATTGATTGACTTTTTAAAAAGAAAATTATTGTTAGTGATTGCCTTTTTGAATGAATGTATGTAACACAACCATGATTGTCAGTAAACTACATAGAAAAAAGACAAAGTTATAATATTAAGAAATAAGTTTAATCAAATCTTCTATCTTAAATATAACTATGTCTATTACAATGAATTAGCAAAATAACATAATTGTATTTGAATGTCCTACTACAGTTGTTACAAACCTTTTTCAAATGAAACTTATAACCCAAATTGACAAAAGTTGATCAATGAATAGTCTTTTTTCAAAAGAAACTTATAACCCAAATTGACAAAAGTTGATCAATGTATAGTCTGTTGCACGTATAGTTGTGGTTGAATCTGTTGTGGTAAAGTGATACTTAGAGACAAATTATATTAACAAATTAATGTTTTATGTAATCAGAAATTTGGATTGATTGATTAGTGTTAGCATAAATGCATATTTCTAAAAATATTTATCAGCATAATTTGTAGTATAATAGTTGGTATTATCCTTTTTTAGATTTTTATATTAGAAAGTGTATTGTCAATAATTATTGAATTTGTAAATGGGAAGCAAAGAGTATTGAGTCTGAGAACATCATTTCCTAAAAGAACTTATCAGAATATATTCCATGTTGATTCAAAAAACACTCAATTGTTGTTGTAGTGTGCAAATCTGCATAATTGTTAGGATTTTGATTAGTATTTTATATTCCATGTTATCTCTATGCGTATAAAGATAAATACAATTTTTTAAGGTCATTTTATCTTTATATTTAATATAAAGAAAAAATTATCTTGCTACAAAATAAAATAAAATTTTAAAGTTAAATATTTTAAACCTGGGTAACATTACATATTTTAAAGAAAGCGAAAATTTTATATAAATTATCTGCATTTTAAACATGGAAAATAATACTTTATAAAAAATGGTATTAAATGCAAAAAAAAAAGTCAAGTGCTAAATAGGAAATAAGAAAATACTTAATATCTATTATATTACTTTTAGACATGACAAGAAAACCCGTATCGGTGGGTATCCGTCCGAAACCATCTCGACTTTGATGGGTAATACTTGAGTTGACCGGGTACGGGTTCGGGTTTGGGTTTTTCCCGATAACCAAAAGTCGGGTATGAGATTTCTACATCCACCCTGACCCCGAACCCAGACCCGCCCCGCCACTTAAAATTTTTAAAATTTTTGTATAATTTAATCAAAAGACTTAGAATTTTTATTACTAGTTAATTTTATTTTAAATTTTTTACATAATTTTATATTCTTTTCTTAACGATTTTTGTAGACACATGCGCTATAATAAATTTATTGATGTATAAGTAGTTAAAAAATAAATGTTTAACAATCAAATTATTTTTTTCTAAAATCAAATTTTTAATATTTTCTTTACAAAAAAAAAAATATTTTTCTAATTTGAATTAGGTACGGGACGGGGTCGAGGATACCCGATACCCGATACCCAACGGGTACGAGGATGAGATAATAAATTTTAACCCGTCGGGTATCGGGTACGGGTATGGGGACATGTTCGGGGAGTCGGGGTCGGGGATTGGGGAGACAATACCCGTCCCCACCCCGCCCCATTGCCATGTCTAATTACTTTTCTGTTTATTTTGAAACAAATGAATTTTTGGTATTTGAAACACCAACATATTATAGCATAAGACATAAATATAAGTTTGAGTCAAATGAAACCTTGTTGCAGTACTACAAAAGCGGTTATTTACGACGCGTTTTCTAAGACAGTTCTGAAGAACCGTCTTAATATAGGAGGCGGTGACAATTTTGTAATTTGGGGAGAAAAAATGTATTCTACGTCGTACATTCTAAGTCGGTCACAATGAACTGTCTTAGAATGTAACTTGGTGGCAATATTGTAATTAGCATAAAATAACACAATGATGGTTATGAGGTATGCCCGTCTTTGTAGACCCATTTAATTGCGTCCCCTCTGGCCCCTACAATGAACTACTATCCAACGGCCATATTCAAACACTCTACCTAGCCGCTCCTCCGTCTTGTGCCCTAGCTAGCTTACGACGTTAGTACTGTCTCCCTCCACGTGAGCTCGAGGTAGCCGTGAACCACTCTAGCTGAAACCCGACCATCTCTCCCTGAACCTCTATAGCTGCCGTGAACCACTCTCCCTAAAACCCCTTTTCCCATCTAAAGTCAACCACGTACTGATGTAAGCTCCATTGGAGCTAGTAGGCCTAGAATCTTCTTCATCAATGTATTCCTTTGCTTCTTGGAAGATGAATGGCAGCGGAATGGAGAAGCAAAAGAGAGAGGAGACGCCACTTCAAGGAGAAGATGAGTCTAGAAGAAGCTCACCATCATAGGAGGCCATGGATAAGAGCTTGGAGGAAGAAGGAGATGAATGAAGGGAGAGGAAAAGAAGAGCACGAAATTTTGTGCTCTAAAAGAGCTCTGAAATCTGAAGTTTAATATTCAAATGATCAAAGTTGTAAAAATGCACACACATAACCTCTATTTATAGCCTAAGTGTCACACAAAATTGGAGGGAAATTTGAATTTCTATTCAAATTTCACTTGAATTTGAAATTGAATTTGTGGAGCCAAATTTTGGAGCCAAAATTTCACTAATTATGATTAGTGAATTTCATATATGGTTCAGCCCACTAATTCAAGATCAAGTCCAACATTCTCCGCTAAGTGTGCTTAGGTGTCATAAGACATGTAAAGCATGAAGGACATGCACAAAGTGTGACTATATGATGTGACAATGGGGTGTAGCAAGAAAATGCTCACCTCCCCCTCTAAAATTTAATTGGATTGGGCTTCTCCCAATTCATTTAAATTTATTTCTCAACACACACATCAAATATTCACTTAATGCATGTGAAATTACAAAACTACCCCTAATACAAAAACTAGTCTAGGTGCCCTAAAATACAAGGGCTGGAAAATCCTACATTTCTAGGGTACCCTACCTACATTATGGAGCCCTAAATAAAAGGCCCAAATTTAATGAAACCTTAATCTAATATGTGCAAAGATAAGTGGGCTCATACTTAGCCCATGGGCCCAAAATCTACCCTAAGGCTCATGAGAACTCTAGGGCCTTCTCTTGCATCTTTGACCCAATCTTCTTGGAGTCTTCTATCCAATGCCCTTGGGAGTAGGATTGCATCACGTACTCTCTCCCTGAAACCCTTTTTTCCATCGAAGGTGAACCACTCTCTCCCTTAAACCCCTTTTCCAATCAAAAGCGCATGTTAGGTCGTCGTACAGGTAACTCTTCAAGCGCTCTCTTCCTCAAACGCTGAATGAATGTTTACATATATGAAAGTATGATAGATTTGATTATGTTCTTCTTCGTGATTCATATATACATATTTGTGTTATTGTGTTTGTCAGTGGGTGGGTGACAAAAGGGTTTGAACAACATTAGAGAGAGTAAATAAAATTGCGACGGGAAAATATTATGTAACTGTCTAAGTGGCTTTAAGAGAAGTGATGAACAATTTGACTACCCTGATAAATAATCCAAAGTTGCTCAATAACTGATATAGTTGAAGTCCAAGATGTGGTTTTCGAAGACTAGGTGGTTTTATTTTCTTAATTGAATAGTTCTTTTTTTTTTTTGTATACAAGGAACAAAGTTCATGCTTCGTTGCACAACAGAGTTAGTAGTTTCCTTAGTGCTTTAATTGGTCTAAGTTTAGACATTGAGGCTCAGAGCTTGCAACACAGTTGCATTGTGAAGCAAAAGCTAGAAACTTTCTGGAGTTTGTGTTGTAAATTTTTGTTTCCCTGAACTTTGTGGGACAAATTCTGTCACCCCCAACAAAGTTCTATTTTTTTGAGTCATTGGTTTTTTTGTCCATATTTGTTGAATGTACCTAGTTTCTCCATAGTTGGTGAAAACTATTGAGGGACAAATTATGCATAAACCGCATATATGTTAACAAATATGCATGCTACTAGTATTTATTTAATTTCCAAAAACCCAAATGCGTAACAATGAAAATTAATGCATCTCTAGAGATGAATAAAGGTTTCAAGGCAGGTATCTATTTTCTGTTTTTGAAAGAAAGCTGCAGAAATAGCATTGGCATGATTTCTTTGCTTCTATATACACATTAAGCAACAGAATGATATTTTGTCACTTTTACTAGCCCCACCATGCTAAACACATGTTGGAATAAATCTTTGCTTAACACAAGGGAATGAGGGATTCCTTAAAGTTACTATGGACAAAAATTTGAACTTCTTTGCCTATCTACCAGTACTAGAATTTTAGAATGCTTGTGTGATACTTGTCAAACTTAATTTTTATGTGTGTTACATTGCTTTCAAGATTGATTTTCTCATGATTGAATTGTGAGGAATACTCATTTAAATAGTTGTTCTTCTTTGTGACAAGGGAAAAAGGAAAAAGGTTCACTTTGGACCAACTCGTGGAAATGCTAGCTTCTATATATATGGACAATTTCGAGAAATAGCTTGTAGGACTTTGGATCTGAGTGAAGTGTAAATAGAAGGTTTACTTTGTGTGTGGGGGGGGGGGGGGGGGGGGGGGGGGGGGATCTAGTAATGTACGTATGTACGTCATGGTGTTTTTAGGTTTACTATAAAGATAAACCAAATCCAACAACAATAGATATTGCTGAGATTCTTCAAAAGCCTTTTACTTGAATAGCAACATCTTCAATCTAGTAGTGTTGCAGCAATAGAAAAAACCACTTACAAAAAGAAAAGGAAAAAACACATTCGGTAGTACAAAAGCGGAATGATCACATTAGAGAAAGTTTTACAAAATACCATGAACCAAGTACCTACAAAATCATTACTTCAACTTGAATATCAATTAGTGAAATGAACCTAAGCTAAACATAGTAATTGGATATGAGCACAAGCACTAAAAATTACTTAGTTATATGATATAACGGACTTTCTCAACATCACCCATAGAAATCGTGAAATCCATGGATTTGATTCAACGATGAAATTGCTATTAGGAGAGCTTCTAATCAGCTTCTCAAACTCATCAGCAACTCTAGGTATATCCTCATTGATTAATCTTTCCTTAGCAACCCTTATTTTCTTCTCCTTGCAGAGCATACTTGCCACATATTAGAAATCAAAAAAGCAAAAGAGAAAAAAATGATTAAGGGGCAAACATCATCTTTTTTTTTGTTAAAGAAGTAGGTTAAGGATTAGAAATGTGGGTCCATGTTATGAGCTGAAAAACAACTCATAATTTCCTAGCATTTGAGGCCTAGGAGTCCTCTAGAGAGAGAAAGATTAGGAGAGGGGATTTCTAATTTTTTGCCTACCTATCAGAATTACATCCTTCCCTATTTATAGATTTTCGTTTACAAATGGTGGATGAAAATTCTAACAGAATTTGGCATCATATGCCTTGGAGGAAATTCAAAACGCTACCAGGAGACAATCACCTAACGGCACCAAGGACTTGTGATTCTGTTTGTAGAAGGTCGTTTCCAGCTCATCCAAACTAAGTTGCATAATCCTTAAGGTATCGAGGTCTGCTAATTTCCCTTTTTTGTCCTTTTTCTTCTCCTTTGTTTGGTTCTGCATTTTGCTCTGTTTCTTGTTCTTCATTTACTTTTGCATTTTGTTCTGTGTTTGTTGTGCTCTGGTCCCTGTACATAACATTCCCTGGCCCATCAAAAACACCTTGTCCTCAAGGTTTTGGGCTTCAAACCATGGCCTCAAAAGTCGAACTAGGATCCCAAATTAAAATGGGTGAAGGAAAATAGCTCGTGTGTGAATGAAGGTTCGTGTTGCTGAAGCGGAGCCATTTGGGGGTGTCGATAGTGGCGTAGAAGGGAAGGAGGAAGGGGTGGTCGAGCTCCGTGTGCTTGACCTTGGCGATGAATGTGATAGGAGGGGAAAAGCCGAGGTCGGAGAGGAGGATGCGGTGGCTAGGGAACTTCGTACGGATCTGGTGGATGGCGGCCTAGCGGCGCCTGGGGAAGAACGCCTGGGGCTTGCTATTATCGGGGAGGTGGGCGGCAGCAATGGTAAGCGGAGCCATCAAGGGTGCGGGGTGTTGCGGCATGAGTGTGGGGCGTGGTGGCGGAGTTGGCATGGGCGACGGAGTTGGCACGGGAGGTGGAGTTGGCATGGATGTGTGTGTGAGGAGTGCCTTCGCAGAGGAAGAAGATGGAGGTGCGAGTGAGTGGTGTTGACTAGTTTCCAACACAGTAATGCGTTGAATGAGTTCATCTAGCTTGGTGGTGACATGAAGTTGGTTAGAGGCTAGCTTGGCTATGGCTTCTTCTATGCATTCCATTCTGGTTTTGGATCGAGTTGCTTCAGTCATGGTGGTAGTGCTCAATGAAAGCACCAAGTTGTTATGAGCTGAAAAACAGCTCATAATTTCCTAGCATTTGAGGCCTAGGAGTCCTCCAGGGAGAGAAAGATTAGGAGAGGGGATTCCTAATTTTTTGCCTACCTATCTGTCGCAACCTACCCTTTGGCAGGAGGGCGACACAAGACTCACGGGTGCGTTTTCCAAGAAAGGAAAATGCGCGGAGTCGCCACCAACGTTTATTTGAGAAAAACGTCGGAAAAATCGGAAAGGTGTAGTTTACGAATTTTAAGTGTGAAAGGTTCGAGAGTTGTATTTACGCACGGGGAAGGTATTAGCACCTCACGCGTCCATCACAAGGGACGACAACCTTTAATCAAGTGTGCAAATATGACTTCAAAATGTATTTTTATGTTTTTTTTTTGCTTTTTATGGGTCTTTTTGTATTTTTATCTTTTTGTGGTCGACAAGGGTGTTTCCCTCGCTCCTACATATCCTCAATTGCGATGAGGAAATCAGACCTACGTTGTTCTTTTAGAACTAAACGTTGGTTAAGTTGTTTTTATCTTTTTTCGAAAGATAAATTTTAATTGAACAAAGGTCGTTTAAGGCGTTGGACCGTTTAAACAACCTTTTGATTTTGAAAGGAGAGAAACGTTAAGGCGTTGGACCATTAACGATCTCTTTGGTTTTTTTTTTTACAAAAGTGGTAAAGTTACATATTTATTTTATGCTTTTGAATGGTCCATGTTAACCAATAAAAGCAAAGAGGATCGTTTAAGGCGTTGGACCTTAAAACGGTTTTTAGTGACTTTTGCGGACAAAGCTTGATTTGTCAGTTGATTTTAGCCTTAATTTCACTTTGGTTATTAGTCAATTCATTCAAGGAAACTTCCAAAGAAAAATGTCCGATTGTTTTTTTATTATTATTTTATTTGAAGATATTTCGATTATTTTATTATTATTTTACCCTTTTTGGTTTAAATGTGGTTACAGCGTGAATGATCAGTTGGATTTTATTTTAACAGTGATTAAACGATATTACAACTCAAATGATCGGTGAAAATTCATTATATTATTTATTAGGTGAGATAAAGACTTAAATAAATGGTTAAAGCACGTCAAAAAGGGATACGAAAAACAAACGAAATGACACCCTTTTTTACTAAATACACCCCCCTTTGTGCTTTTTTGCTGATTCCTTTTTCAAAATGTTACGGAACTTTACGGATTATGTAACGCCACCTATTTTCTTTCCGGAATGTTGCGAAACTTTACGGATTACGCAACAATGTCCTTTTTGACTTCCGGAATGTTGCGGAACTTTACAGATCGTGCAACAATGCTTCCTTTCGACTTCCGACATGTTGCGAAACTTCACGGATTGCCTAACGATGGGTGTTAAGTACCTCGAGGCGGTCAAGCGAAGGTTTCACGCTACCAAACAATGGTCCCCGAACGAAATTAGGGTATGACAGTTGCTCCTCTTTACTTATCTCTTATTGGAGATAAAAGCGAAGTAAAGATAAGACACTAATTTCGTTCAAGCAGAACATCATCATTCGGCCGGTTAATATCCCGACCAACGGAACTTGTCATTCCGAAAGAAAGAAAAGGTATCAGAAGCGTCAACAAAACTTCAGTGTCTTGAAAGCGATAAAGTGGGACAACCACGACACTTCCCCACGCCATTGAACTTGATCGCCCTCCGCCTAGCAGAGAAGAATCTCGTGCGTCGTCGGGCTCGTATGTCTTCGGACGACTAGAGTAAAATCTACAAAAAATTGAAAATAATCAGAATCAGATGATCAACATCATCGTGATACCGTCGAATTCATTTGTCTCGGTTGACGAAAGGTGCGAATGACCATAAGGTATCCCCGCCTGTCACCTGACTCCATAGGTCAGGATGACAAAAGGTGTAGAAAACGATGTTAGTCTCTGCGTGTCAACGGGCTTGTTTGCCCCTGGTTGATGAAAGATGCGGATAACCATACGGTACCCCCGCATGTCACCTGACTTCATGGGTCAGGATGACAGAAACCGTTTGTACGGATAACCGCTTGGGTGTCTCCGCCTGCCACCTAACTTCACGGGTTAGGATCAACAGAAATCGTTTGTGCGGATAATCACTTGGGTATCTCCGTACGTCACCTGACTTCATGGGTCAGGATGACAGAAAGCACGGAAGATGACGTAAATCTCCGCGTGTCAACGGGTTCGTTGGCCCTGATTGACAAAAGGTGCGGATAACCATACGGTACCCCCGTATGTCATCGGGCTCGCCACCTTGGGATGACAAAAGATGCAGAAGACGACGTTAGTCTCTGCGCGTCAAAGGGATCATTTGCCCCTGGTTGACGAAAGATGCGGATAACCATACGGTACCCCCGCATGTCATCGAACTTGCTGTCTCAGGATGACAAAAGGTGCGGATAACCATACGGTACCCCCGCATGTCATTGGACTTGCTGTCTCAGGATGACAAAAGGTGCAGAAGACGACGTTAGTATCTACGCGTCAACAGGCTCGTTTCCCCTGGTTGACGAAAGGTGCAAGAGACGACGTTAGTCTCTGTGCGTCAACGGGCTCGTTTGCCCTTTGTTGATGAAAGATGCGGATAACTATACGGTACCCTCGCATGTCATCGGACTTGCTGTCTCAGGATGATAAAAGGTGTGGATAACCATACGGTACCCCCGCATGTCATCGGACTTGCTAACTCAAGATGACAAAAGGTGCGGATAACTATACGGTACCCCTGCATGTCATCGGACTTGCCGCCTCGGGATGGCAAAAGATGCAGAAGACGATGTTAGTCTCTACGCGTCAACGGGCTCGTTTCCCCTAGTTGACGAAAGGTGCAGGAGACGACGTTAGTCTCTGTGCGTCAACGGGCTCGTTTGCCCCTGGTTGATGAAAGATGCGGATAACCATACGGTACCCCCGCATGTCATCGGACTTGCTATCTCAGGATGACAAAAGGTGTGGATAACCATATGGCACCCCCGCATGTCATCAGACTTGTTGTCTTAGGATGACAAAAGGTGCGGATAACCATACGGTACCCCCGCATGTCATCGGACATGCTGTCTCAGGATGACAAAAGGTGCAGAAGACGACGTTAGTCTCTGCACGTCAACAGGCTCGTTTCCCCTGATTGACGAAAGGTGCAGGAGACGATGTTAGTCTCTGCGTGCCACCGGACTCTGAGTCTAACGGATAGCAAAAAAATGTGTATGGGTTACCGTATAGGGCGTCTCCGCGTGCCAACGGACTCTTGGGTCACGGTAACAAAAGGTGGGGTGGTCGACAAAAGCGGGGCTTTTGCTCCTACGTATTCTCAATTTGTGATGAAGAATTCAGACCTACATAGTTCTCGAATTTGTGAGACTAAACTAGTCTCAGTGTTTTTTCACTGAAATGCAAACATGATTTAGTAAAGAAACAAAACCTCCAACTGATCAGAGCCATATATTTTTGATGAAAAACAATGTGTCTATTGGGGGAAGGAGAGTATGCTGATGAAATTTTCTCATAACCATAAATGAGATTTTGGATGTTAGCGTTTCGTTTCTAAACAACCATTTAGAGGAAACACTAGGTCCAACAAAATAGAAGAAAATCACTCAAAGTGTATCAATCTCACACAAGTAAGTGTTTTATCCTAATTTCGAACCATAGATATGTCATGATTTGATTTTGCAAATCACTTCCTATCAAATCAAAGATTACATGTGTAACCATGGATCAATAGGACTTTTTCGGGGATGGTGTTTCGATGAGGAATTTGGCTCTGAGTGTTTTGGCCTTTTCCTTTTCTGTTTTTGTTTAGTGCGAGGCAAAAAAGTCACCGACGCACAGGATTTTGGTTGGCAATCAAAGGGAGAGGACCACTTCAGGTCGTGGTTTCCTTTCCTTCCTTATTTGGTGGTGACAATTCTGTATTGTTCAGATATTGTCTGGTTCAAAGACCTTCCTGCATATTTCTTTTGTTTTCTTCCGACGTTTGATCAGAAATTTTCTTCTTTTGCTTTCTTCCGACCTTTGATCGGGAAACTTCTTTTTTGTTATGTTTTCTTCTGAAGGCGAGGATGGGCATTTTCACCCTAGGTCAAGGTTTATGGTGAGTTGGGATTTTGGCTCAAGACTTGTAGAATGGCTGGACATGATATATGTCAGAGTGTTGGTTTGGCCAACGGTTCAGGGATAAAGGGGATGTCCCACATTATTTCCATGACACACATGCAACAATGATGATTATGAATTTTATGCAAAACTGGTCATGCATGCACCCATGTGGACATTCAAGCATCAAGTTTTTATGGTCATGTGACACTAGGGCCCAGGATTTATTTTTCCTATTTTAGTCAACCCAGTGTTTCCAAAACATGTTCTTTTATCAATTCAGGCATTCATCATTATGGGTGTTCGGGAAAATTTTCACAGCATTCACCCTTCAGGTGTATACACATTTTCCAACAAAAAAACCCTTTGTTTTGATCGATGAATTTTTTGTCCAAAGAAAAGCGGGAGGTTATTTTCTTTTCAACAACATGTTGGCTTTTTAGCTAACCAATTTTATTTTCTTCATCTATTAAGTTATTATTATTTGTTTATTTCCTTTTTCTGAAAAGGTCGTGCGGATGAGGGCACACACGGCCTACCCATGTCAAACCACAAAGCAAACGGAGAAGATTGCAATGGTAAGTCACAACAAAAGCAATGACAAAATAACTGAGAGCCGTAATGCCAGGTATCAAACCCTAATTTCGTCCAGGGACCATTGTTTGATGGCATGCAACTTTCGCTTGACCACTTCGAGGAACTTGACACCCATCGTTAAGCAATCCGTGAAGTTCTGCGACATGTCGGGAGTCGAAAGGAAACATTATTGCGCAATCCGTAAAGTTCCGTAACATTTCACAAGCTGAAGAGGGGATGGTTGCGTAATCCGTAAAGTTTTGTGACATTACGGAAAGAAAACAAGTATTGTTACGTAATTCGTGAGGTTCCGCAACGTTACGGAAAAAAGAATCAGCAAAAAAGGGGCAAAGGGGGTGTATTTAGTAAAATGGGGGGTGCAAATAGTAATTTTCAAATCTGGGCCCTTCTAGAGTTTTCTGGGCATTTTCTTGCTTAAGGTGGAAGCAACCTAGCTCGCCTGGGCGAGCTTGGTGGCAACCACATCCCCCATTTTGTTAGAAAATGGGCTTTCGGGGCTTCCGGGACACCCGTAATGCTTCTGTAAAATTCCCATAACCCTAAATAAGCATATTTCATTTAATATGGGTGAGAAGGAAGAGAAAAAAGAAGAAAATCAAGTCCTATAGGCTTGCGTAACTTTTCTGTAAATTACGAAAGAAGGGGGGTGAACTTATCAAAATGGGTGGATGCAAATAGCAATTTTGAAATTTTGAATTAGGCCTTGCAGACTATTTTTTGAAGCTGGATTGATTCTGGAGGAAGCAACCCAACTCGCCTGGGCGAGCTGAGCTCGCTTGGGCGAGCCGGGCGGCAACCTCCTCCCCCTTTTTCCTATAAAAAGGCAAAAGGGGGCTATTCTAAGGGTCCCTGATTCCCCTAGCTATGCATTTCAGCTGTTTAGGGTGAAAAAAATTGTTTCCCTGAAGAAAATCAAAGCCGAAGTGCTTCCGTAACGCTTCTGAGATGTTTCCGTAAGCAAATCCATGAAGGTTTTCCTCCGTTCTTCACCGTTCTTCGTCCGTTCTTCATCCGTTCTTCGTTCTTCAACGGGTAAGAGTCCAGATCCAAGACGTTTAATTCATTTCTTGTTTTTTTGGCTTTCATCTTTATTTCGTTCAATTTCAGTTTATTTTTCTTCCGTTTTTAACGAGCTTTAACCGATCGTTTAAGCCATTTTCTCGCCTAATAAATGATGAAATCAATTTCAACCGATTATTTGCGTTGTAATCTCGTTTAATCACTGTTAAAACAAAATCTAACCGATCGTTCACGCTGTAACCTCGGTTAAACAAAAAAGGCAAAATAATAATAAAATAATCAAAATATCTTTAATAAAAAAAAATCGATTGGATGTTTTTTCTTTGGAAGTTTTCTTGAATGAATTGACTAATAACCAAAGTGAAACTAAGGTTAAAATCAACTCACAAATCAAGCTTTGTCCGCAAAAATCACTGAAAACCGTTTTAAGGTCCAACGCCTTAAACAGTCCTCTTTGCTTTTATTCGGTTAACATGGACCATTCAAAAGCATAAAAATCAACACATCACTTTGCTGCCTTTGCGAGAACTACGTAGGTCGGATTTCCTCTTCGATGGAGGATACGTAGGAGCAAAAGCCCCCGCTTTTGTCGACCTCAAAAATAAAAAAGGAGACAAAAAATTTAGGATACATGATTTCATACAACTCTAATCTAAGGTTGTTGTCCTTTGGGACAAACGTGAGAGGTGCTAATACCTTCCTCAAGCGTAAACATAACTCCCGAATCTGGAATATTCTTTATGACCAGTTTCCTTTGGTTTTTCTAACGTTTTCCTTTCAATAAACGTTGGTGGCGACTCCGCGCATTTTCCTCTCATGGAAGACGCTCCCATGAGCCTCGCCTCGCTCGCCCGCAAAAGGGTAGGTTGCGACAGTTGGCGACTCCACTGGGGACTTTTTTTTTAGTGAGTTAGGCCTTTTTTTTTTTAAAGAGTGGAATTATGAAACTTTGTGTGTGCGTTTTTAAGAATTGTGTAAAAATAATAAATGTTATCTTTTTCACATTTTTACACCGCATTTTAAGCACCCACAGGTTTGAGTAAAAAAGGGGCCCTACACCCGGGTTCATGGAAATCTAAGGAGTGGAGGTGGATCTATGTGTTGGATCGAGTGGCCTCAGAATAATTAAGAAGGGGGGGGGGGTTGAATTAATTATTCCTAAACCTTTACTAATTAAAAAATTACTCTTTTAAGGCTTTTACTAAATTGTTAAGAGAATGAGGAGTAGAAGAGAAACTTAACAGAAAGTAAAAGCGGAAATTAAATGCACAGCGGAAAGTAAAAGAGTAGGGAAGAAGGAAACAAACACACAAGAGTTTTTATACTGGTTCGGCAACAACCCGTGCCTACATCCAGTCCCCAAGCGACCTACGGTCCTTGAGATTTCTTTCAACCTTGTAAAAATCCTTTTACAAGCAAAGATCCACAAGGGATGTACCCTCCCTTGTTCTCTTTGAACCTAGTGGATGTACCCTCTACTAGAAATGATCCACAAGAGATGTACCCTTTCTTGTTCTCAGTCAAACCCAAGTAGATGTACCTTCTACTTGTACCACAAAGGATGTACCCTCCAATGTGTTAAGACAAAGATCTCAGGCTGTTAAACCTTTGATACTTTATGAATGGGGATACAAAAGAATTCTCAGGCGGTTAGTCCTTCGAACACTTTTGTATTAGGGAATGGGAAGAATCTAAAGAATTCTCAGACTGTGTCGTTTTGAATTCTTTGACAAGGGAGAAGGGAGACACAAAAGAATTCAGGCGGTTAGTCCTTCGTTCTTTTGGAAAAGGGAGAAGAGAGACACAAAAAGAATTCAGGCGGTTAGTCCTTGGCGAATTCTTTTTGGCAAAGAGAGAAGAGAATGAAAAATGAATAGCACAAGTTTTCAAGGTTTGGAAAACCAGAAAACTTCAGAAAGCTTTTGGTACAAAGAAGAAGAAGAAGTTCAAAGAGATTCAAGGCTTGTAAAGGATTGATTGGAAAAGTAAATGTGTGAAAGAATTAATTGATTGAAAATGCAAAACAAAGCCTTGTTTTTATAGACTCTTCATGTCTGGTCAAGAAGACCATTTAGAAGAGTTATAACTTTTAGAAAAACTTAAAACTAATTTGAAAAAGTCAAAAACCTTTTGAAGAGTTACATCTTTTGATTTATTCAGAAACAGTCACTGGTAATCGATTGCCAAATAAGTGTAATCGATTACACAAAGCTTTTATGTGAAAAGATGTGACTCTTCACATTTGAATTTGAATTTCAACATTCGAAGGTACTGGTAATCGATTACCAAAACTTTGTAATCGATTACAGCTTTTTGAAAATAATTGGAACGTTGTAAATTCAATTTGAAAACTTTTTCAAAACAATTTTGCTACTGGTAATCGATTACAACAATCTGGTAATCGATTACCAGAGAGTAAAAACTCTTTGGTAAAAGGTTTGGTCAAAAACTCATGTGCTATTCAAAGTTTCGAAAAACTTTTTAATACTTATCTTGATTGAGTCTTCTCTTCATTCTTGAATCTTGAGTCTTGAATCTTGATCTTGATTCTTGAGATCTTGAACCTTGAATCTTGATTCTTGACTCTAGACTTTCTTCTTGAGTCTTGAATTCTTCTTGATTCTTATCTTGAACTCTTGACTTGTTCTTGATTCACTTGAGTTGTTCTTTGATTGATCTTTGATTCACTTGAGTTGTTCTTTGATTGATCTTTGAGCTTTTTGTCATCACCTTTGTCATCATCTTTTGTTATCATCATTGTTATCATCAAAACACCTTTGAATCACCTTTGATTCACCATGAAGCTTTGCTTCTACACTATGGTCATGCTAGGTCTCCGACTTGCTTGATAATAGTGAAACCTCGTCTAGAGCTTTCCCTCTTTATAATGTGTTGTCATTGGTATTCCATACCGCCGCAATATTATTATCTTGAGTGATGATAGCTCTAGAGAATAGCCGTGTGAGATATGGATCGTTGGGAGTAGTTATTAGAGACCCCTAGATATTATCCTATAGGTCCCCAAATAAGGGCATGGAGCAAGCACGCTCTGTACCATTTGTTTTCATGCATTCTTTTGCGAATATCACATAAATTATAGTTTTGCTATATATCTAGTGATATCTTGTCTCTTTAGAGTAGCACGTCACTTTTTAATGCATACGTTGGGGCGCCGCAATGCCTAAAACGTAGTATTAAAAAGGTGGATCTTTTTCGGACTCTCGTATATGTGAACTACTACTTGTTTTTCTTCTTCTCTTTTCATGCATATGCCTTGCATCATTCATATCGGAGCCTTGATTCACCCCTTTTTAGGTAATTGATGGGAACAAATCAAACCGGAAAAAGATTCTATCAAGTCAAGATTAAGGGCCTAGATGTCACCAGCCTTAAGGAGTTGGGACGGTTGATGGGACCCCTCCAGATGCAAGCCTCCCGCAAGGCGTACGAAAAGATTTTTGATTTGACCATAGCGGAGGTATCCACGGAAGCCATTGTATCCCTCACCCAATACTATGACCAGCCATTGAGATGCTTCATGTTTGGGGACTTCCAAATACTACCGACTGTTGAAGAATTTGAGGAGATTCTAGGATGTCTTCGTGGGGGAAGAAGACCGTATCTTTTCTCCGGGTTTCTTCCCTCCTTGAGCAAGATTGCAGTTGTGGTTAGGGATTCGACAAAGAAGTTGGATCGTGTAAAGCAAACTCGAAACGGCATAGTGGGCCTGCCGCGGAAGTACTTGGAAGGAAAGGCAAGAGATATGGCGAATCAAGAGGAGTGGGTCCCATTTGTGGACATATTAGCTTTGCTAATCTTTGGGGTTGTCCTCTTTCCAAACGTGGACGGTTTGGTGGACCTAGCCACGATTGATGCTTTCCTTGCATATCACCATAGCAAAGAGAGCCTGGTGGTAGCTATCTTGGCAGACTTATTTGATACATTTGACCGAAGGTGCGAGAAGAATAGCGCACGGATCATCTGCTGCTTACCCGCTCTTTGTGTATGGTTGGTTTCGCACCTATTCTAACAAGACATAAGACACCCATGTTCGCTCCAAAGTCATCGCTCGTGTGTCAAAAAGAGAAGAGTAGATTGGGACCAATACTTGGCTGGGATAGGAGGCAGAACAATCAACTGGTTTCCTCGATGGAAGGAAGGAAATGAGGGAGTTCTCTTTTCATGTGGGGACTACCCAAACATTCCGTTGATAGGGATGAGGGGTTGTATTAACTACAATCCCGCACTTGCTATAAGACAGTTAGGGTACCCCATGAGGGGAGCATCGACGGAAGAGAGCCTCTCGCCTTTCCTTGTGAGAGATTTCGGCGCGCAAAGTTTCAAGATTGTACAAAGAGTCCACAAGGTGTGGGAAAGCCCGTTAAGAAAAGATAAAGAACTTAGGGGCATCCGTAATGGCATCATCGGTGGTTATCATGAATGGCTGAAAGTTCATACACGAGGGTTAGATTGACTCTCCAAGTTGAAAATTATCAACAAGGAGAACTTCGAAGCTCCAGAAGAGGATGAAGAAGTCCGAGCTCTAAAAATAGAGCTAGGAAAGGCAAGACTTGCCAAAGGAAAATTCAAGTTAGTCGCTACAGACGTCCGAAAAGAGTGTGCCAAGTTACGAGAAGAAAATGTAGCTACTGCAAGAGCCCTTGAACAACAAACCAAGAGGGCTCGCAAGGAAGAGCATGGCCGAGACAAATTCTGTGGAGCTTTGTGGGGCAGCAACAAGGAGCTCAAGCTTCGAAGGGAAGAGAGAGACCAATCACGAGTACATAGCATGGTCTTAAAAGAGGAGTTAGCTGCTTGCTCAAGATCCAAGAGGAGTTTGGCCCAACACTTAGAAGCCACGGAGCAAAGCATGCTAGCTATAATAGGGCAGTACAAAGAGGAGCTAAACTAATCTTTGGCTCATGAGCAAAAGCTAGTAGAGGACTTCGCACAAGCATACGCCGAGAAGGAGGCAAGAGGGAGGGTGATTGATGCATTGCATCAAGAAGCGACCATGTGGATGGATAGGTTCGCCTTGACCTTGAATGGAAGTCAAGACCTCCCACGACTACTAGCCAAAGCAAGGGCCATGGTCGAAGTGTGTTCAGCCCCAAAGGAAATTCACGGGCTAATCAATTATTGTCAACACATGATAGATTTAATGGCCCATATAATTAGAAACCGTTAGGTTCTGTTGTAACACTTTTGTGAAATCTTGGCTAGATGAAAGCTTTTGTTCCTTTTTTATAAAAAGAGAAGTTCTGAAACTCATCACGTTATCTAAAAAGGGTCTTGAGGTGGATCTAAGTGCTCTGATCATTCATTAGCATAACATATTCATGATTTGGTGGCATGCTCACCACTGTTTGTTTCTTTAGGAATCTCACCATAACTAAAAATGCGCAAAGGCACCCCTATAACACCCGAATCAAAAGTAAGATGGGTAACGAAGAGGGAGTGCAAGAACAGATGAAGGCCGACATGTCGGCTTTAAAAGATCAGATGGCTTTTATGACGGAAGCCATGCTAAAAATTCAAAAATCAATAGAAGACAATGCTACGGCGGCTGCTTCCAACACAACTAGGGAAGCGGAACCGGTGCTACAGCCTGCAATGAACTCGGGCCGGGACAGAAGCGCGACGGGTTTCAATCGAAGGTATAGTCCTCAAGCCTACCCTTATGGCTTGCCTCCAGACTTCACTCCCGTACCGCTCCAGACGATTTGAGCCAAGCTCCTACCTTCGAGCGGCAACTCCCTCCTCATGTTGACTACCCTCTGCAGGAAGATGATGAAGGAGATGCCCATTTAGGCCCTCTACTTCCCCCAAGGGAACCGGCCCCCCATGAGTTGCCCCAGCCAAACATAATCTGCCATGCCCCGTCTCAATCCGCACCCATTAGGGAACTCGTTCCCATTTCAAAAGACAAGGGAAAGATCGATCTGCTTGAAGAGAGGTTGAGAGCGGTGGAAGGCCTTGGCAACTATCCTTTCTCGGATATAGCCGATCTATGTCTGGTACCCGACATCATCATTCCTCCCAAGTTTAAGGTACCAGATTTCGACAAGTACAAGGGGACGACATGTCCAAAGAGTCATCTTCGGATGTATTGCCGAAAGATGGGAGCATATTCCATGGATGAAAAGCTGTTAATGCACTTCTTTCAAGACAGTTTAGCCGGAGCAGCAGTGGCGTGGTACACAAATCTGGAAGCCTCTCAGGTTCGGTCATGGAAAAACTTGGCAACTGCCTTCGTTAGGTAGTACCAATACAACACAGATATGGCTCCCGATCGGAACCAACTTCAGAGCATGAGCAAACGGGAACATGATTCCATCAAGGAATATGCTCAAAGGTGGAGAGACCTAGCAGCCCAAGTCATCCCACCCATGACTGAGAGGGAGATGATGACGATCATGGTAGATACACTGCCCACGTTCTACTACGAGAAACTGATAGGATATATGTCGGCTAACTTTGCAGACCTTGTCTTTGCCGGAGGAAGAATCGAGTCTGGGCTGAGGAAAGGCAAGTTTGAATACGCCTCCAACGCTAGCCCCAACAGCAATAAAAGATCCCAAGTGGTGGGCACGCGGAAAAAGGAAGGGGATACCCACGCGGTCACCACCACCCCAACGTGGATGAAAACGCCCCAAAATGCTCAAAACTCATACCAACACAACCACCCGAACTTCTCGATCCGAGCCAGAAGTTCCCTCCCAACTCAAGTAGAAGGGCCTGCCACGACTGAAAAAGTGCCTGCACAACACGCGGCTCCAGCCACACCCCGGCCAGCCAATAATGCGACTCCTGGCACGAGCTATGACAATCTGCGTCGCCCCCCGAGAGACCAATTATCTCCTATTCCCATGGCGTATTCCGAGATATGGCCCTCATTGTTGGAAAACCATTTGGTGGTGGCCATACCCGGAAAGGTCTTCCAGCCACCATACCCCAAGTGGTACAACTCAAATGCCACATGCGCATACCATAGTGGAGCCCCCGGACACAACATTGATTCTTGCCTGCCATTCAAGTATAAGGTGCAACACCTAATAAATGCCGGCTGGCTATCTTTTCAAGAAGAGGGCCCCAACGTTAAGACCAATCCGCTAGCCAGTCATGGAGGAGCTAGCGTAAACGCTATCGAAAAGGATAGGCCGTCAGGGTCAAAGAGATTAGAAGATGTGGCCACATCCAGAAGATTCATCTACCAGTCGCTGCAAGCAGCATGCATGGTCTCTCGTGGCGGAGACAAAAGCGACGAATGTCTATTTCATCTCGGGGAATTACACGACATGGAAACATGCCTAGCAGTGGAAGAGCTACTTTAACGGCTCAGGGACTGGGGGCAGCTCGAAGTGTTCGAGAAAGGTAGGGAAGATCCGCAGATTTGCACGCAGTCGGCAGAAAGGAGGGCTCCCCCAACCCCCAAAGCCCTAGTGATATGTTTCACTAGAAATATGACCAGCCTCAGGTCCGAGTACCCCCCGGTGGTGCCCAAGCCGATGCTCTTTTCCTATAAGAGCGATAAGGTCGTCCCATGGAAGTATACCCCTCCTTCTTTTGGAAAAGGGGCTGCAACCGAGGTTGACTCCTTGTCAGCCAAGGTGACCAACATTACTGGCCTTAGTGGCGTAACCCACAGTGGTTGGGTGTTTGCTCCCCTTCACCCGACGGAATTGCCCTCCAAGGGGAAAGCACCCATGACCCAAGAGTCCGTAGGCGTGGCCACCCCTTCAAAAGAGGTGGATCCCCCGGTAGTAAGGGGAGTTGAAAAGAAGGAAGATCTCCAAGGGAGGGCGGTGACCTTGGAGGAGGCTCATGAGTTCCTTCGTCTCATCCAACAAAGTGAGTTTAAAGTGGTTGAACAATTGAATAAAACTCCAGCAAGGATCTCCTTGCTCGAACTGCTCATGAGCTTTGAGCCTCATCATGCACTATTAATAAAGGTCCTCAACGAAGCCCATGTAGCACACGACATCTCAGTCGAGGGCTTTGAAGGCATTGTTAATCACATAACTACCAATAACTACCTCGCGTTCGTAGAGGAGGAGATTCCGGTTGAGGGGAGAAGGCACAACAAAGCCCTACATGTGTCTGTCAGATGCATGGACCATGTCGTCGCTAAGGTACTCATCGATAATGGTTCAAGTTTAAATGTGATGCCAAAGACCACCTTGGAGAAGCTTCCTTTTAATGCGTCACATCTAAAACCGAGTTCGATGGTAGTACGAGCTTTCGACGGTAGTCGGCGGGAGGTAATGGGGGAAATTGACATCCCCATTCAAATAGGCCCCCACACTTGCATTGTGGTTTTCCAAGTGATGGACATAAATCTCACCTACAGTTGCCTTTTGGGAAGGCCATGGATCCACGCACTAGGAGTGGTCCCCTTGACGCTTCACCAGAAACTGAAATTCGCAGTTGGTGGACTCTTGGTGATAGTGTCGAGCAAAGAGGATATGTTGGTAAGCTGCCCCTCCTCGACACCATATGTAGAGGCAGCGGAGGAATAATTGGAAACAGCTTTCCAATCCTTCGAGGTGGTAAGTTGCGCCTTCGTGGAAACAAGTCCATTGCTACCTTGTTTCTCTAATGCAGCCCTGATGGTGGCACGGGTAATGCTCAGGCACGGTTATGAGCCCGGAATGGGTTTTGGCAAGGACAGCCACGGGAATGCCGATGTGGTTGACATTAGGGGTAACCCGCACAAATGTGGGTTGAGGTATGAGCTCGGGAAACCTGGAAGAAGGAATGCACCGTCAAGACTCTGGGTAGATAGGGCATGGCCCGGTCATGTTAGCCAGTGTTTCACAAGTGCCAGGATAATGTTCGAGGAAGAGGTGGCGGCAATAGGAGGAGAAGCTCCACAAGATCCGCCGAGTTTCGTGCGACTGTGCCATCCCAATTTCCAACTGGGGAATTGGCACGTGACGAGCCAGTCGGAAGTCTATACCGCTGATTCAATGTAATTGAAGGCTATAGTTTCCTTTCTCTTTCGTTTTGTTGAAACCTATCTTATTAAATAACAAAGAGATCTTGTTTCATCTGTTCTTACGATTCCACCTTTTCTCATATCATTTTGCATGTTTTTTTTTTTGTCTTGAATGGTATAGATGTGAGGATCGATCCTTTGAGGATTCTAACAACGAGGGCTTGATAATCAATTTTGACCGAGAAGTAAGTCAAACAATAAACAAAGAAGAGGAAGAGGATGTCCTCTCACCAGAGTTGGAGAGGTTGATCGCTCAGGAAGAACGTGAAATGAAGCCTTACCAAGAGGAAACCGAACTGATAGACTTAGAGATTGGAGAGGGAAAGAAAGAAGTAAAAGTAGGGGCCGGTATGACCGCACCTATCCGCCAAGATTTGATAACCCTTCTTGAAGAATATCAAGACATCTTCGCATGGTCATACCAAGACATGCCAGGTCTGGACCTCGACATTGTGCAGCATAGGTTGCCATTGAATCCTGGATGTTCCCCAGTTAAGAAAAATTACGAAGGATGAGACCCGAAATGTCTTTGAAAATTAAAGAAGAAGTAAGAAAGCAGTTCGATACGGGTTTCTTGGCTGTGGCTCGATACCCTGAGTGGGTAGCCAACATTGTCCCTGTCCCAAAAAAGGATGGCAAAGTGCGAATGTGCGTAGACTATCGGGATTTAAACCGAGCCAGTCCTAAAGACAATTTCCCCTTACCACACATTGATATACTAGTAAATAATACGGCTAAATTCGCCCTTTTCTCATTTATGGATGGTTTCTCAGGGTATAACCAGATAAAAATGGCACCCAAAGATGTGGAGAAGACCACTTTCGTCACCCTATGGGGAACATTCTGCTACAAAGTGATGGCCTTCGGGCTAAAAAATGCTGGTGCAACCTATCAACGTGCCATGGTAGCCTTATTCCACAACATGATGCATAAAGAGATAGAAGTCTATGTAGATGACATGATTGTCAAATCTTGAACCGAGGATGAACACCTCATCAATCTGCGTAAGCTGTTTGGAAGGTTGCGGAAATACCAACTGAAACTAAACCCCGCCAAGTGCACCTTCGGGGTAAAGTCAGGGAAGTTGTTGGGTTTTATCATGAGCCAGAAAGGGATAGAGATAGATCCCGAGAAAGTGAAGGCCATTCTTGAAATTCTCGAGCCACGCACGGAGAAGCAGGTTCAGGGTTTCCTGGGCAGGTTGAATTACATCGCGAGATTTATCTCGCAACTCACCCCTACATGCGAGCCCATCTTCAAACTCTTGCGTAAAAACTAGGCGGTCCTGTGGAATAGCGACTGCCAAGAAGCCTTCGAAAAAATCAAACAGAGCCTCGCAAATCCCCCGGTGCTCATGCCGCCTGTAACAGGAAGACCTCTTTTCCTGTACATGACTGTGTTAGACGAATCTATGGGGTGCGTGTTGGGTCAGCACGATGACTCTGGGAAGAAGGAACAAGCCATTTATTATTTAAGCAAGAAGTTTTCCGCCTGTGAGATGAATTACTCAATGTTTGAAAGGATGTGTTGCGCCTTAGTATGGGCATCACATCGTCTTAGGCAGTACATGCTCAGTCATACCACTTGGCTTATTTCCAAAATGGATCCCATGAAATACATCGTTGAGAAACCGGCCCTTACGGGACGAATCGCTAGGTGGTAGGTACTACTATCTGAATTCGATATTGTGTATGTCACCCAAAAGGTGATAAAGGGAAGCACCTGGGCAGATTATTTGGCCCAACAACCCCTCCAAGATTATCGGCCAATGCACCCTGAGTTCCCGGATGAAGACATCATGGCCCTATTCGAAGAGAAGCGAACACACGAGGATATAGACAAATGGATTGTTTGTTTCGATGGGGCATTTAATGCATTGGGCAATGGAGTAGGGGCAGTCCTTGTATCCCCAGATGATCAATGTATCCCTTTCACGGCCAGGCTGGGTTTCGATTGTACCAACAATATGGCTGAATATGAAGCGTGCGCCCTTGGGATTCAAGCTGCCATTGATTTTGACGTGAAGCTACTCAAAGTGTATGGAGATTCGGCTTTGGTAATACGTTAGTTGAGAGAGGAATGGGAAACTAGGGATCAAAAATTAATACTCTATCAAACTTATATCTTGAAGTTAGCTGAATTCTTTGACGACATTGTTGGACCTTGTGGCCTCAATAATCTTAAGAGGGATAGGCTTAGAATGCAGAAGAAGCAACAACAATCAATTTAATAATGTTCTATAAACATGTAAGGCAAAATTGATTGCAATAACATAAATGAGATAAGGGAAGAGAGAATGCAAACATAATTTTATACTGGTTCGGCCACTTCCCGTGCCTACATCCAGTACTCAAGCAACCCACTTGAGATTTCCACTATCTTTGTAAAATCCATTACAAAGTCTGAACCACACAGGGACAACCAATCCCTTGTGTTCAGGAATCCTTTACAACAAGAGACTCACAGTCTCTTAACCAATCTCATTGAATAAGAAGAATTCTCTCTTCAAGAGAAGAATATTACAATAAAGATCATGAAGGAATCCTTATAGATTTTGCAAGTGTTTGGCCAAGGATTTCTTTTGAGAGAGCATTTGACAATGAAGTTCTTTTGGAATCTCTCTCATTGTCTTTTGAGAGGATAAGACATTTTTGCCAAGCAAAACACTCTGCATCAAATTCATGCCCAAGTCACCTATTTATAGGCCTTTGATGGCCATTCACAAATCTAATGAAAAGATGTGATTGTTGGCGATATTCCTTGAAAATCCTCTCTGGTAATCGATTACAGAATTAGTGTAATCGATTACACAGTTGTTTTGCTTGAACAGTTGTGACCCTTCATTTAAAATTTGAATTCCCAACGTTCAGAGTCTCTAGTAATCGATTACATATGATGTGTAATCGATTACACACTTTCAAACCATTGGTAATCGATTACATGTATTGGTAATCGATTACATGTGCCTTGAATGACTTGAAACCTTTCATTGTGAGACAAGGCTTGATCTTGAAGAAATCTTGAATCAAGGCTTTGTTTGTTGAAACAATCTTGTATTAATCTTGAAGCAAAATGAGCCTTGTTTGATTCTTCTTTTGACATCATCAAAATCATGTATACATACATTCACAGACATTTCTTTCCACCACATACCTCAGGAAGAGAACCAGATGGCCGATGCATTGGCCACCTTGGCATCCATGTTTCAACTTGCCCCACACGGGGATCTTCCGTACATTGAATTCAGATCTCGAGGCAAGCCAGCACATTGTTGTGCGATAGAGGAAGAGCAAGATGGGAAACCATGGTATTTCGACATCAAACAGTATGTCGAGAACAAAGAATATCCACCAAGGATTTCCGACAATGACAAGAGAACGTTAAGGAGATTGGCTACTGGTTTCTTTGTGAGTGGTACCATCCTGTACAAACGAAACCATGACATGACCCTCTTGCGATGCGTAGATGCCAAAGAGGCGAACCACATGATCGAGGAAGTCCATGAGGGTTCGTTTGGGACGCATGCCAATGGGCATGCTATGGCCAGGAAGATTCTCAGAGCAGGTTATTACTGGCTCACTATGGAAAGCGATTGCTGCACCCAAGTAAGGAAATGCCATAAATGTCAAGCGTTCGCAGACAATGTCAATGTTCCGCCACATCCTCTGAATGTCATGTCCGCCCCTTGGCCTTTTTCCATGTGGGGGATAGATGTCAAAGGGGCCATCGAACCCAAGGCTTCGAACGGTCATCGCTTCATTCTCGTGGCGATAGATTATTTCACCAAATGGGTTGAAGCGGCTTCCTACACCAATGTCATGAGGAGCATGGTGGTTAGATTCATAAAGAGGGAGTTGGTTTGTCGGTATGGACTCCCTAGGAAGATCATTACTAACAATGGCACCAATCTGAATAAAAAAATGATGCAGGAAATGTGCGAGGATTTCAAAATCCAGCATCATAACTCCACCCCCTATCGGCCGAAGATGAACGAGGCTGTGGAGGCTGCAAACAAAAATATTAAGAAAATTATTCAGAAAATGACAGTGTCGTACAAAGATTGGCATGAGATGTTGCCTTTTGCCCTACATGGGTACCGAACCTCGGTACGAACTTCTACTGGGGCAACACCGTACTCCTTGGTTTATGGGATGGAAGCAGTGCTCCCATTTGAGGTAGAGGTCCCTTCCCAGAGGATACTAGCGAAATCGGGCCTAGTAGAATCAGAGTGGGCTCAAACACGCTACGACCAACTCAACCTTATTGAAGGTAAGTGTTTGACGGCCATGAGCCATGGACGCTTGTATCAACAAAGGATAAAGAACACATTCGACAAGAAGGTGCGTCTGCGCAAGTTCAACGAGGGGGACCTTGTGCTAAAAAAGGTGCCCCACACTGTTAAAGGCAACCGAGGGAAGTGGACCCTGAATTATGAAGGGCCTTTCGTTGTTAAGACGGTTTTCTCCGGGGGGGCCTTGATACTCGCTAACATGGACTACGAGAAACTGCTTTCGCCAGTAAACTCGGATGTCGTCAAAAGATATTATGCCTAGAGCGGCACTAAAATAGCCATTTCATTCGCATGTATAGGTTGATAGCGCTTGACCAAGAAGGGCCTAATAAAATGAGTATCTGTTCTTTTTCACCACTGATAGCGTTAGTCTTTGTTTTCTTTAAAATGTTTATTTCTTGGATCATACGAGTGCCACGAGCGCGAATTTAAGGAAATAACCAAAGTAAGGACATGCGCATGCATTTGCATCTTTTTTATCTTGTAGGACCTATAGTAATGTTGCATGGCGCACACAATCCAGGGCATGAAGAGAGGTAAGTATCCCTTTTTAAAAAAAAACTAAATTTAAAAAAAAAGGAGTTAGCTCGCCTGGGTGAGCACCCCCTGCACGAATTAGATAAAAAGGGGGTTGGGGTGAGTTTTCTTCACCCAAAACTCCCCCCCCCCTCACTCAAGAACTTCATTGTTCACGAAAATAGCAAGAGAGGCAGCCCCCCAAGCTTCCATTGCAGGGTTTTTGCTTCCCATTTTGCATTTTGATTCGCTCCCAACAGAAAATGGCTCCAAAAAAGCTTTCCACGAAGAGGTCTAGGAGAGACGCCGCGGCGGAAGGGTCCAGTGCCGCCCCCGAGTTTGATAGCCACTGTTTCCGGAGCACCGAGCACCAGCAGCGCTTCGAGGCCATCAAAGGATGGTCGTTCCACAGAGAAAGGCGCGTCCAGCTTAGGGAGGATGAGTATACAGATTTTTAGGAGGAGATAGCTCGCAGGCATTGGACGTCACTGGTGACTCCCATGGCTAAGTTTGACCCTGAGGTAGTCCTGGAGTTTTATGCTAATGCTTGGCCCACAAAGGAGGGAGTGCGAGACATGAGTTCATGGGTAAGGGGTCAGTGGATTCCCTTTGACGCAGACGCCCTCAGCCAGTTCCTGGGTGACCCGCTAGTGTTGGAGGAAGGCCAACAGTGCGAGTTTAGCCAGACGAGGAACCGGGCTGACGGGTTCGACGAGGAGGTCATTGCCCAGCTGTTATGCACACCGGGGCAGGATTTCGCCCAGACCACTGCAGGGATGCGGGTGTGAATCATGCACACCAGCATGACCACTTTGACCCAGACGTGGATGACATTGTTGCTCAGCAATGTCTTGCCTAGCAATCATAACTCTGATCTCCCTCCGTTGAAGTGCTAGTTGGTGTATGTCATCCTGACACGGATGAGCGTCCACGTGGCCTAGGTGATTGCTGACGCCATCTATTTGTTTGCAGGTATGCCACCCACCAGGCACCTTCTAGACCCGGATAAGTCTAACAGGGCCCTGGGGTTTTCGGCATTGATCACGGGCCTCTGCCAATCGTTCAGGGTTCCCGTCACCCCCAACAAAGTGATCCGACCACCGATCACCCGAGCCTTCATTGAGAATTAGTGCACGCCTAGGCAGGCACAGGGTGACGCACCTCAGGGCACGGCCGCACCGCCACCACCTCATCAGGCCGGTCCCGCTGGATCACTAGGCATGAAGCGTTATCTACAGCACTTGGTTCGCCAGCAGGCAGCCAACCACCGTGGACTGGTGCAGATACACGAGTGTCTCTACCATTTCAGCCGCAGTCAGCAGGGGCAAAGTTCCACCCCTTTTGTGTGCCCTACCCCAGAGCAGTTTGCGGCTGAGGACGCATGGCCAGGAGACTGGTCCGATGCCCAGGTAGGGGAGGAGCCTACAGGATCCCCCGGTAGGATGGATGAGCCCCGCATGGACGAGGATATGACTGACCTGTTCGATTTCTTGGGAGGGAGCGGAGCCACATGACCGTGGGATTCCCAGATTCGTATTCTTTTCAGTTTTATGTTTCATCATTTGTCATTTGCATGTTATTTTATTTCTATGATTTGAGGGACTAACGTTTGTTTTTGTTGTTTCGATTGTCATTTGTTTTGTGCATACATTTTGTTTGGATTGTTGTGTTAGTGCTTATTTCGTTATTGTCGATAATGTTTGTTGAAATTCCGAAACCGTGTAGAGTTTTCATTTAGGAACATCATCCTAAAATAAAACAAACAAACGTCGTGATAATGCCAAGAATAGAGAAAGAAAGAGACGTTGTGGACAAAATGTCATATCTGTATATAAAGAAAAGAAAAGAAATTTTTTTGTATATAAACAATGTGTGAAAAGAAATTTTTATATGAAACAATGAGTGTATATTGAAAAGGGGAAAAGAAATCTTTGAAAAGGAATAGAGATTTTATATAGACCATGTCGGTATAGAGAGAAAGGGTTTTTCAATGTGTGTGTATATAGAGAAAAAAGTTTTTTTCGTGTATAGGAACTTAGGTGTACAGAGAAAAAGATTTTCTCCTAGATAGCGATGGATGTATAGTTTTTTGCAAACATGCATAAGAAAAAAATGAAACAAAAAGAAAAGAGAAAGAAAGACCTCGAAGGTCGGCATGTTATGGTCATAGGAAGCACAAATCATTCGTAGAGAGCAAACATATCTTTTGGAAACAAGAAATTGACGCTAAGAGTTTATTTTCCAAAATAACCGAGATAAGAATGGATGGATTCGTTGAACCAATGAAAGAACATAATTTGGAAAAGTTGGGTCTACTTGCGTAAATCCCAAGCCTCAGTATCACAATGCCATAAACTGGATGCTTGAGTACCCACCTAGCTGTATGCATGACTAATTTTGCACGTTGTTTCCAAATCATCATTGTTACGCGTGCCTCGTGGAAATAATATGGAAGTTTAACCTGAAACCGACACCCTGACACATGAATTTGTTTTGCCCCAAATATCAAAATCGGGCACGCACAATGAAAAGACCATGTTGAGACACAACCTTAAGCTACTTTGAACCTTGGCCCATGAAGAGAATCCTCACCCTTCCCCCAAAGAAGAGGACAACAGAATCTCCTCAAGGGAGAGCGAATAACGAATGCTAAAACCCGAATTCCCAATCAAAGATCGGAAGAAAAAAAAAAGAGGGGAAAAGAAATGAAAAGAAAGAAAAGGAAGAGATGAAAAGAAAGTAAAGAAAAGGAAAAGAAGGATTCCCGATCAAAGATCGGAAGAAAGTAAAAAGGAAAATATCAGAGGAAAACAGAATAATTCCTGATCAATAAAGGAAATCAAGAAAGAGAACAGAAGATCTTCGGACCAGATAAATTTTCGGCGAGGCAAATGACCGCCGGCAAAGGGAAAACCAATTTTGAAGTGGTTCTTCCTTTGGGATTTCCATTCAAGGTCGCTCTCGACTGGCGATGTCCCGTCCCACATAAACAAAGAGGAAAAGACCGAAACACCCAACTTCCTCTCCAAAAACACTACCCTCAAGAAAATCCTATTGACCCGTGATCGCGCGTGTAATCTTTTGGTTCGATAGGGAATCATGTGCAAAATAAAGTCATGGTGCAGCTATGGTTTGGAATTAGGGTAAAACACTTACCTGTGTGAGTTTTTATACACCATGAGTGATTTTATTCCCAGTTTCAGTTTGACCCGACGTTTCCCTTGAATGTTCATTTAAAAGCTAAACGTTGACATCCTACCCTTCGTTTTCGGTTACAAGGAAAACTATTTTGGCATAAGCATATTGTTTCTCTAAAATATGGTGCTCTCGCGAATGATTTATTTATTTTTCCTTGCTAAAGCATGTTCGCCTTTTAGGTGAAAGAACCCGGTGGACCATTCGGTCCTAAAATCAAATCTTATTTGGAGCCCTATGAATTGATTGTCATTCATGCATCCTCCACCATCGAGTCCAGAGCCCCACGAATTGATTGCCTAGCACTGTTTGTGCATCCTCCACCATCAAATCTTATTCGGAGCCCCATGAATTGATTGTCATTCATGCATCCTCCACCATCGAGTCCGGAGCCCCACGAATTGATTGCCTAGCACTGTTCATGCATCCTCCACCATCAAATTTTATTCGGAGCCCCATGAATTGATTGTCGTTCATGCATCCTCCACCATCGAGTCCGGAGCCCCATGAATTGATTGCCTAGCGCTGTTCATGCATCCTCCGTTATCAAGTACGGAGCCTCCGGTGAGGGGGAAATACAGTTTTTTGTTATTTTCCCAATCGGTTCCTTCGCCAAACATGTGTATACGTGTATATTATGTTATTTTTTTTTGTTTTGTTTTGTGTTGTGCAGGGAAAGAAGAAGGAGAGACGAGAGTCAATTATTTCAAATCGTTTTGGTTGGAACTATTGTGATTGAGATCAATTAAATCCCCATGATGGGCAAAGGATGGCCTTCGGGAATCATCATAGATTAATTACGGAAAAGGCTAAGACGGACGAAATAAGTGTCTTATCTTTACTTTCCTTCTATCTCTGATAAAAGGTAAGTAAAGAGGGGCAACTATCATATCCTAATTTCGTTCGGGGACCATTGTTTGATGACATGCAACCTTCGCTTGACCGCTTCGAGGAACTTGACACCCATCGTTAAGCAATCCATGAAGTTCCACGACATGTCGGGAGTCAAAAGGAAACATTATTGCGCAATCCGTAAAGTTCCGCAACATTCCAGAAGCCGAAGAGGGGATGGTGGCGTAATCCGTAAAGTTTCATGACATTACGGAAAGAAAACGAGTATCGTTACGTAATTCGTGAGGTTCCGTAACGTTACGGAAAAAGAATCAGCAAAAAAGGGGCAAAGGGGGTGTATTTAGTAAATGGGGGTGCAAATAGTCATTTTCAAATCTGGGCCCTTCTAGAGGTTTCTGGGCATTTTCTTGCTTAAGGTGGAAGCAACCTAGCTCACCTGGGCGAGCTAGGTGGCAACCACCTCCCCTGGGCGAGCTAGGTGGCAACCACCTCCCCCGTTTTGTTAAAAAATGGGCTTCTGGGGCTTTCGGGACACCGTAATGCTTCTGTAAAATTCTCATAACCCTAAATAAACATATTTCATTTAATATGGGTGAGAAGGAAGAGAAAAAAAGAAGAAAATCAAGTCCTATAGGCTTTCGTAGGCTTCTATAAATTACGAAAAAAGGGGGGTGAACTTATCAAAATAGGGGGTGCAAATAGCAATTTTGAAATTTTGAATTGTGCCTTCTAGACTGTTTTTCGAAGCAGGATTGCTTCTGGAGGAAGCAACCCGGCTCGGCTGGGCGAGCCGGGCGGCAACTTCCTCCCCCTTTTTCCTATAAAAAGGCAAAATGGGATATTATATGGGTCCCTGATTCCCCTGGCTATGCATTTCAGCTGTTTTGGGTGAAAAAAATTGTTTCCGTGAAGAAAATCCAAGTCGAAGTGCTTCCGTAACGCTTGCGAGATGTTTCCGTAAGCAAATCCGTGAAGGTTTTCCTCCGTTCTTCACCGTTCTTCGTCCGTTCTTCATCTGTTCTTCGTTCTTCAACGGGTAAGTTTCCAAATCCAAGACTTTTAATTCATTTCTTGTTTTTTTTTGCTTTCATCTTTATTTCGTTCAATTTCAGTTTTCTTTTTCTTCCATTTTTAACGAGCTTTAACCGATCGTTTAAGCCGTTTTCTCGCCTAATAAATGATGAAATGAATTTCAACCGATTATTTGCATTGTAATCTCGTTTAATCACTATTAAAACAAAATCTAACCGATCGTTCACGATGTAACCTCGGTTAAACAAAAAAAAGGCATAATAATAATAAAATAATCAAAATATCTTTCAATAAAATAATCAAAAAATTGATCGGACGTTTTTTCTTTGGAAGTTTCCTTGATTGAATTGACTAATAACCAAAGTAAAACTAAGGCTAAAATCAACTCACAAATCAAGCTTTGTCCGCAAAAATCACTGAAAACCGTTTTAAGGTCCAACGCCTTAAAAGGTCCTCTTTGCTTTTATTCGGTTAACACGAACCGTTCAAAAGCATAAAAATCAACACATCACTTTATTGCCTTTGCGAGAACTACGTAGGTCTGATTTCCTCTTCGATGGAGGATACGTAGGAGTAAAAGCCCCCGCTTTTGTCGACCTCAAAAATAAAAAAGGAGACAAAAAATTTAGGATACATGATTTCACACAACTCTAATCTAAGGCCGTTGTCCTTTGGGACAAACGTGAGAGGTGCTAATACCTTCCTCAAGCGTAAACATAACTCCCGAATCTGGAATATTCTTTATGACCGGTTTCCTTAAGTTTTTCTAACGTTTTCCTTTCAATAAACGTTGGTGGCGACTCCGCGCATTTTCCTCCCATGGAAGACGCTCCCGTGAGCCTCGCCTCGCTCGCCCGCAAAAGGGTAGGTTGCGACACCTGGTTATAGTAGAAACATAAACAATAACTGAAAGCAGTAACGTTAGATGACAAAAAAACAATAACTGAAAGCAGTAATGTTAATAACAAAAAAGTGCGGTGACCTTGGTCATGTGGCCCCGCTCCCTCCCAAGAAACCGAGCAGGTCAGTCATATCTTCATCCATATGGGATTCATCCGCCTCACCGGGGGATCTTGCAGGCTCCTCCCCCGCCTGGGCATCGGGCCAGTCTCCAGGCCATGCGACCTCAGCCCCAAACTACTCCGGGGTAGGGCATACAAAAGGGGCGGAACCCTGCCTTTACTGACTAAGGCTGAACTGGTAGAGACACTCATGTATCTGCACCTGTCCACGGTGGTTGGCCGCCTGCTGGCGAACCAAATGCTGTAGATAACGCTCCACGCCCAGTGGCCCAACTGGATCGGCCTGGCGAGGTGGTGGCGGTGCGCCTGCGGCCTGATGTGCGTCACCCTGCGCCTGCCTAGGCGTGCAGTACTTCTCGTTGAAGGCTCAGGTGATCGGCGGTCGGATTAAATTGCTGGGGGTGACAGGAACTCCGTAGGACTGGCAGAGGCCCATGATCAAAGCCGGAAACCCCAGGGCCCTGTTGGACTTCTCTAGGTCCAGAGGGTGCCTAGTAGGCGCTATTCCTGCAAACAAATAAATGGCATCAGTAATCACCTAGGCCACGTGAACGCTCATCCGTGTCAGGATAACATACACCAATTGGCACTTAGGCAGAGGGAGGTCGAAGTTGTGGTCGCTAGGCAAGACATTGTTGAGCAGCAGTGTCATCCATATCTGGGTCAAAGTAGTCATGCTGGTGTGCATGATCCGCATCCGCCTCCCTACAGCGGTCCGGGCAAAATCCTGCCCCGGTATGCACAGTAGTTGGGCGATGGCTTCCTCATCGAAACTGTCTGCCTGACTCCTCCTCTGGCTGAACTCACACTGCTGATCTTCCTCCAAGATCAGTGAGTCGCCCAAGAACTGCCTGACCCCTTACCCACAAGCGCATGTCCTGAACTCCCTCCGTGGGCCAGGCATTAGCGTAGAACTCTAGGACTATCTCAGGGTCAAACTTGGCCATGGGAGTCACTAGAGGTGCCCAACGCCTGCGAGCTATCTCTTCCTGGAAGTTCGAGTACTCATCTTCCCTGAGCTGGACACGCCTTTCCATGTGGAATGACCATCCCTTGATGGCCTCAAAGTGCTACTGGTGCTCGGCACTCCGGAACCGGTGACTGTCAAACTCCAAGGCGGCACTGGAGCCTTCTCCCGTGGCGTCCTTTCTAGACCTCTTTGTGAAAGCTTTTTCGGAGCCATTTCCTGTGAAGACAAACATTTGAGAAATTAATTCAGAAGGAATATGCCACTAGAAAACAAATATGGGATGCAACCCCCTTTTTGACTTGGAGCAAAACTCGTACACACATTTCCTTGAAGAAACACATTTATGGAAGTGTATACGTGCAAAAGATTTATGCTATCTACGTCAATGTATAAGTATATTCAAAACATTCTTGCTACCTACAACCGCCTGCATATCTTGAACACAAACAGATATATGCACGCTCAAGGTATTTTACAAAAAAACAAAATTACATATATCCATATACAAAGCTTTTTGCTACCAAATATTACACAGTGCATACTTTAAGTATTAACATACAAACCAATACAGGTATCCTGCTAACCAAATGAATATATCAACAAGGTAGTTGCCAAAGTAATTACCAAAGGGCGTTCTAATCACCTATCATGCAACATATACATTTTATGAGGTATTTTACTATCTCACATGCAATATGCCTATACATTCAGGTGTCTTCAATGATCACATTTTTGCTTTTCACATTTCATTTATACACATGTGCCTACTAGAGAGTGAATTTCATGTTATACACTTATTTGCATTTATTTGAAAAGTAATTTCATGTCACACACTCATGGGAAAGGCAGAAATATTTTCACTACTCATTCACATTTTGAAAATTCATTTCATGCCATATGTTCCTATTTTGAGAAGCATTTTCGCGCCATTTTTGGCACACGTTTATATTGGCAAAGCACTTGGCTACCTACTCAACACCCACATGCTTATTTCGTCCCTTGTTACCTACTCTACATCATCTAGGTGCAAAGAACCATCAAGGTGCAGCCTTCATCAAATGCAGGACTAAAGGGAAAACCTTACCAATATGCTCCCATTTACTCTCTCTTGCATTTGAAAACCCAAGTTTGGATCTCTAGACTTAAGCACGCATTTAGGCACCCGCCTTAGTTCCTGCAAGCTGTCCCTAAACTTCACAATGGCAGCTACCTATGCTAGAGGCATTTCCAAAAGGGAACTCAAAGAATTGTGATCAAATGTCATTGAGACATTTCACCGAGCACTTGGCGGGCACGCTTTTAGGCATGAATATCAAGAGAATGGGGACAATGTGGCGTGCCCCATTATTCTAGAACGCAACCTAGGCCTAGAGCCATCCTCTACAACTCCCCATCTCAACAAAACAATCACGAATTCAAGGATAAAATTGCTTCTCGGATTTTTGCAAGTATGAGGAAATAAAGCATCAAAATGCAACAATGGTAAGCCAAAGGGCAAAGAGATAGCGCACTTACTTGTATGAAGTGAATTAAACAGGGGAAGCGCTGAACAGCAAAACTAAAACAGAACACGCACTAAACAAAATAACAAGGTACTAAACAACACTAACACAATACTAACACAATATGAAAGAATTAAACACTAACACGACACTAGCTATTATAAACCTTTGGACACTGCTCCCCGGCAACGGCGCCAAATTTGATCGAGGCCGTACCCGAATCAAATAAACATTAAAATGTAGTAACTAGGAAGTGATCCTAGGTCGTTTCCCAACGAGCAATGATAAACCAAATGTTCAAAACAGATAGTAGGAAATTGTAACAAATTAGGGGGGGGGGGGGTTGCTTGCTTTTGTAAATTAAATAGCGAGTAAAATTGAATTAGAAAAATATCAGAATTAAAATACGTTGCTTCCCCTTGATTCACAAGCAAGTCTCTTATCCTAAGTTGCGAGAATTTATCCTTTATCAGTTTAACCACTTAGTCCAACCCTAAATTAAATTACTAAGCGAAATTTAACATAACGCATTCATTATGTGATTAAGCAACGCATACACCAATTACTCATAAACGATCATTAAGCATGAACGTAAATTAAGCGCTGAGACAATTAATCAAGCACTAAGCAAGCATGAATTAATAGCAACAAATTTAGAGTAATTAGTGAAGAGGAAAAACTGAACAAAATTTAACAGTAATAATAGAACCTCAAAGAGAAATGCGCTTGATCCTCAAGAGAAAGCAACGTTGGGGACTTAGCCTTCCATTAATCAATAGATAACAAACTTATAAATTGAAGAACAAAATTTTATTGCTACTGGAATTGCAAAACGAAAAAAAATGTCTCAAAGAAAAAAATAACTAAAACTAGAAAACGAAAATAGGAGAGAGAGAAGAGAGAAGAGAATAGGCCTAAACTAGAACCTTGTTGCTGTTATATAGTTTTTTAGCTCCAAAGCTTACAAATCTGTTTTAAATCCAAGCCCATAAATAAAATAAAATCAAATCAAATCTAGATAAGATAAGATAAGATCTAATTTTGTAGAATAAAATAGTCTGCCCTCTTCAAGTCCAAGCCCAATTCTGGATTCAAGCCCAATGCTTCATTAATTCCTGAAATTAGATTAAAAACATCAAATTAGTTGAATGGGCCCAAATAATAAAACTTCCTAATTAATTTGACAATTAAGACTAATCAGTACTTAAAATGGTGCAAAAAGGGTTAAGAAATAAGAGAAAATTATGGCACATCAGCGAGCTAACCCTGTGTATTTTTTTTTTTTGCGAAGAAAGTACGCTCTCTCTATGGGTCAGTGTTCACTTATTCGAAACCCCTTGGGTAAGTTAGGCATCCGATCATCATCTTAATGAAACAACAATAATAACAGGTAGGAATTTAAAGGATACTAGGCTGCCTCCCAGTAGCGCTTCTCGATTGTCCGGAGCTGGATGCGGGACAGCGATCTGTTGATCATGGGCCTAGCGTCCATTCGTGCCCGTCCCCAAGTACCTGGAAGCAGGAAATGACATTGCGCGGTATTTTTTGATATCGCGTTACCACTTACCTCGATTCATCTCTGTCTTGGATTTGGTGTGGTATTTGACCATTGCTTAAAACGATCTCGTCCCTGTCACAAGATAACAAATATGCATGTACATGCGTATGCATGAGCGTTTTCAAATGCAATAATTCTTTAGCAAAAGCTTGTCGGGTTTAGTTTCGATTAAGCGCTTGGGGCATCCCCATGGACTGAGCGAAAAGGCTCGGGTCATTAAAGACTACGCATCTTTTAAGGTACGAAGCGAGGATCAGAACAACGAAACCCCAATTCTACGTTCTTTAAAAGACTGCGACGAAAAAAATACAAAGGACAGGAATCCCTGGGGGAAACCATAGAAAAATAAAAACATGCAGCGACTTTCTTAATTGCCCCAAATCTTAAGCGTAATATCGCTTGACAATGTCGGAGTTCACGGGTGAAGGTAGTTCCTCGTCATCCATGTTGGCAAGCACAAGGGCCCCTCCAGAGAAAGCCCTTTTTACGACGAAAGGCCCTTCGTACTTCGGGGCCCACTTTCCCCTATTGTCTTTCAGGGCTTGGGAGACCTTCTTCAGTACCAAGTCCCTATCGTTGAACCTGCACGAGTGTACCTTCTTGTCAAAAGCGTTCTTCACTCGTTTATGATATAAACGCCCGTGGCTCATGGCGGCCAAACGCTTGCCTTCTATGAGGTTAAGCTGATCGAAACGTGCTTGGGCACACTCCGACTCCTTTAATCTGAACTCCGCCAAGATTCTTAATGATGAGACTTCCACCTCAAACGGTAGCACAGCCTCCATTCCGTATACTAATGAGAACGGCGTTGCCCCGATTGATGTGTGCACTGAGGTTCGGTAACCATGTAGCGCAAACGGGAGCATCTCGTGACAATCCTTGTATGACACAGTCATCTTCTGGATAATCTTCTTGATATTCTTGTTGGCTGCCTCCACTGCTCCGTTCATCTTGGGTCTGTAGGGTGTGGAATTATGGTGTTGGATCTTAAACTCCTCGCACATTTCCCCCATCATCTTGTTATTCAAGTTAGTGCCGTTGTACGTGATAATTTTCCTCGGTAAACCATACCGGTATATAATCTCCCTCTTGATGAACTTGACCACCACACTCCTCGTGACGCTGGCGTATGAAGCAGCTTCGACCCAGTTGGTGAAGTAATCGATCGCTACTAGGATGAAACAATGTCCGTTCGCAGCTTTGGGCTCTATGGCCCCGATCACATCTATTCCCCACATGGAAAATGGCCATGGTGCGACCAAAACGTTCAGAGGCAAGGGCGGAGCATTGACATTGTTCGCAAACGTCTGGCATTTGTGACACTTCCTCACATGGAGACAACAATCCCTCTCCATGGTGAGCCAATAGTAGCTCGCCCTTAAGATCTTCCTGGCCATGGCATGCCTATTAGCGTGCGTACCGAAAGAGCCCTCATGGACCTCCCCCAGCATGCTCTCAGCTTCTTTAGTGTTCACGCATCGTAGCAAAACCATGTCATGGTTTCTCTTGTATAGTATGCTTCCGCTAAAGAAGAAATCGGCCGCCAATCTCCTTAATGTCCTCTTGTCATTGTCGGAAGCCTCTGGTGGGTACTCTTTGCTTTCAATGTATCGCTTGATATCGAAATACCAAGGCTTATCGTCCCGCTCTTCTTCCACCAAACAACAATATGCGGGTCTGCCATGACACCAGAACTCAATGTACGGTAGGTCTTCGTGCGGTGTCAGCTGGAACATGGACGCTAAAGTGGCAAGCGCATCCGCCATTTAATTTTCCTCTCTGAGAACGTGATGGAAGGAGATCTCATCAAAGAACTCAGCCAATTCCTTGATATAGGCCTGGTAGGGTATCATTTTGTGGTCCCTAGTATCACATTCTCCTCTTAGCTGGTGAATCACCAGCGCCGAGTCTCCGTACACCTTGAGTAGCTTGACGTTGAAGTCGATTGCCGCCTGGATGCCCAAAGCGCATGCTTCGTATTCAGTCATGTTATTGGTGCAGTCAAACCCTAGCCTGGTCGTGAAAGGTATACATTGATTGTTCGGAGAGACCAATGCTACCCCAACTCCGTGGCCTAGAACGTTTGACGCTCCATCAAACCACACGATCCATTTGTCCCTGTCCTCGTCTAGCTTTTCTTCAAATGAGGCCATGATGTCCTCATCCGGGAACTCGGGATGCATAGGTTGATAATCATTGAGAGGCTGCTGAGCCAAATAGTCCGCCAAGGTGCTCCCTTTTATCGCCTTTTGGGTGACATAGACTATATCGAACTCGGATAGCAAAACCTGCCACCGAGCGATCCGTCCCGTGAAAGCAGGCTTCTCAAAGATGTACTTTACTGGGTCCATCTTGGATATCAGCCAGGTGGTATGGCTCAACATGTACTGCCTTAAACGATGGGTCGCCTAGACCAAAGCACAACATGTCCTTTCTAGTAGGGAGTAGTTCATTTCACAGGCCGTGAACTTCTTACTTAAGTAGTAGACAACTCGCTCTCTTTTCCCGGACTCGTCATGCTACCCAAGCATGCACCCCATCGACTCGTCCAAAATTGTCATATACAAGATGAGAGGTCTCCCGGGCACCGGTGGCATAAGCATAGAAGGTTTCATGAGGCACTGTTTGATTTTTCCAAACACCTCTTGACAGACCTTGCTCCAGTGGAAGGACTGGTTCTTGCGTAAGAGCTTGAACAGCGACTCACAGATAGTTGTGAGCTGTGATATGAATCTAGCAATGTAGTTCAAGCGCCCCAAGAAACCTTAGACCTGCTTCTCGGTACGTGATTCTGGCATCTCAAGGATGGCTTTTACCTTTTCGGGGTCCACCTCTATTCCTTTCTGACTTACGATGAAACCCAGTAATTTTCCTGACTTGACCCCGAAGGTGCACTTAGCGGGGTTTAACCTCAATCGATACTTCCTAAGCCTTTCGAACAACTTCTGCAAGTTGACAAGGTGTTCCTCCTCGATTTTAGACTTGGCGATCATGTCGTCTACATAGACTTCGATTTCTCGGTGCATCATGTCGTGGAACAAAGCCATCATAGCTCGTTGATAGGTTGCCCCGACGTTCTTGAGCCCAAAGGACATCACTTTATAGCAGAACGTCCCCCATAGGGTGACGAAGGTGGTCTTTTCCATATCCTCTGGTGCCATCTTTATCTGATTGTAGCCGGAGAACCCGTCCATGAAGGAAAATAGAGCGAAATTGGTCGTATTATCCATGAGGGCATCGATGTGCGGCAGAGGGAAATTGTCCTTGGGACTAGCTCGATTTAAGTCCCGATAATCCACACACATTCATACTTTCCCATCCTTCTTAAGGACTGGCACAATGTTGGCCACCCATTCCGGGTACCGAGCAACAGCCAAGAAGCCAGTGTCAAATTGTTTCTTTACTTCTTCTTTTATTTTCAAGGACATCTCGGGCTTCATCCTCCTCAGTTTTTTCTTTACCAGGGAACACTCAGGATTCAGAGGTAGTCTGTGTTGTATAATGTTAGAACTCAAACCGGGCATATCTTGGTACGACCAGGAAAAGATGTCTTGGTAGTCCTTCAGCAGGGCCATTAATTCTTCACGGATGGGTGCGGTCATACCCGTGCCTACTTTTACTTCCCTTCTTCCATTGTCGGTTCCTAAGCCTACGAGTTCTGTCTCTTCTTGATGCGACCTCATCTCTCGATCCTCCTGGGCGATTATCCTCTCCAGCTCTGGGGGAAGCCCCACATCCTCATCCTCTTCATTCTCCTTCTGACTTGCTTCTTGCTCGAAATTGACAGCCAGGTCCCTGGTATTAGTACATTCGCGGGACTCATCGTCGGATCTGTATCGTTTTAAGCGTAACAAAGAAATAAACGTGCAAATGAATAAGAATGGGTAGAGGAGCAGGAACAGATGAAGAAAGATCTTTATATTATAACTTCAAGAACAAAAGACATAATGCCTTAACAAAAGGAAACTCTAAAGCCTAGGCCCAACCATAGAGTTTTAAAGCTACAAAAGGTTACATTATGCTTGTCACGTAAACATCTGGGCATTCCTCCACCTGCCAATTTCCTAGTTGGAAACCGGGAGGGCATGGCTGTACCAAATCCGATCTCCTCGGGGAGTCATCATTGCATATCGTGGCGACTTGTCCTTCATGTCTTAAACCCGCACTTACGAAGCTGCTACTGATGTTGCACAGCGGAGCCTCTTTGGCTCGTTGTCCCGACCGCGGGCCTTGACCTTTGTTCTTCCTTTCTGAGATGTTTTTCCTTATGTCAGCATGCGTTGGTTTATAGCCTAACCCAAACTTCCTGCGGTTTCCTCTGGTACTCACCAGGTTGGTCCTGCCACCGTTGTTCTTGCCCAAACCCATTCCGGGCTCGTAACCGTGCCCCAGCATCACCCGAGCCACCATCATTGCTGCATTGGACAGGCAGGGCCACCTAGGGAGGGAATCTACGGAGGCGAAGCTTACTACCTCAAAAGATTGGAAAGCCATTTCCAATGACTCCTCCGCGGCTTCCACGAATGGCATAGAGGAAGGACAACTTACCAGGACATCTTCCTCCCCTGATACTATGACCAAATGTCCCCCCACCACAAACTTCAACTTTTGGTGGAGCATGGAGGGGACGACTCGCACTGAGTGGATCCATGGACGTCCCAGAAGAAAGTTGTAGGCCGGGTTGATATCCATCACTTGGAATGTAACCTGGCAGGTATGAGGCCCTATCTGTACTGGGAGGTCGATCTCCCCGCTTACCTCCCGGCGGGTGCCGTCGAAGGCACAGACCACCATGGAACTTGGCCTTACATAGGAAGCGTTAAATGGCAATTTCTCCAACGTGCTCTTGGGCATCACATTCAGGCTTGAGCCGTTGTCGATGAGTACTTTGGCCATAACGTGTTCCATGCATTTGACTGACACATGTAAAGCCCTGTTATGTCCTCTCCCCTCGACGAGGATTTCCTCTTCAGTGAAGGTGAGGTAATTGCTGGCTGTGATGTTATTGACGATCCCCCCAAAACCTTCTACGGAGATGTCTTGGGCTATGTGAGCTTCATTCAAGACTTTTACCAGCAAAGCTCGAAGAGGCTCAGAGCTCATGAGTAATTCCAACAACGAGACCCTGGCCAGGGTTTTGTTGAGCTGTTCAATGACTTTGAACTCGCTTTGTTGAATAATACGGAGGAACTCGCCGGCCTCCTCGAGTGATACCTCTTTCTTGCCACAACCCTCTCTTCCCTCAGAAAAATCCTTTGTCGGAACATCCTCATCTGGCGCAGGGATCACCTTGACATTTTGTCCTTCGGTTATCTTTGCTTTCCCTTTAAAGTTCGCGAACTGTAACGACAGGCTAGGGGGTGTGAATACGCGACCGCTGCGGGTCATGCCGCTTAGGCCAGTGATATTGGTCACTTTGGCTGATAGTGAACCGATATCGGTAGCTTCTTCCTTCCTTCTGCCCGGAGGAGTATACCTCCACGGAACTGCACGACTATTCTCGTAAGGAAACGACAGAGGCCTAGCACCTGATACTGCCGAGGGGTGTTGAGGTCTTTGGGGTGTTGTGTCCCTGGTGAAGAGTATTACCAAGGGTTTGGGCTTTATAGGGCCTTCCTTATCTACTGACTGCATGTACACATGTTTTTCATCCTCCCCCTCATTGCTGACCTCAAGTCGGCCTTGGTCTATCATTTGTTGCAATAGATCTCCTACGGCTGAACATGTTTCCATATCATGCAGCATGCCTGGATGCATTAAACACGAATCCTCGTTGTGCTCACCGTGGGGAATCACGCCCGCCTTTTGCAAGGCTTTGTAGATAAACCTTCTGGAGGTCGTTACGTTTTTCAAAAGTTTGGGCCCGTGCGACCTACTCACCTCAATGGCATTAACAGCTCCTCCTCTATGATTGGCAAGAGGGTTTGTCTTTATGTTGGCCCCGTCCTCTTGAAATGTCAACCATCCGGCTTCTATCAAACTTTGGACCTTGTTCTTCAAGGCCAAGCACTGCTCGACTGAGTGGCCCGGGGCTCCCCCATGGTACGCGTAGGTTGCGCTAGGGTTATACCACTTTGGGAATGGAGGCAGTGGGATCTTTCCCGGAATCACCACGGCCAATTGGTTGGCAATGAGAGACGTAAGAGATCCCCATACGTCATTAGGATCGGGGCAAAAATCTGAGCTTGCCTTGGAGAGAAGTTTCTTGCCGTGTTGGGGCCCGAGCCAAAGTAGGCATTGTTGGCTGGGTAAGGCCGGGTTGGAGCCGAAGCCTAAGGAGCCCCCTCCCCCCTTATGGGGGTGTGCGCGCCCTTGGTTGGGCAAGCACTGTGTCGAAAGAGCCCCCGGCGCGAGCCGAAAAACTCGAATGATGCTGTGCATATTGGTGGGTACTGTGGGGGGTTTGCGGCGGCTTGGGCCACGCAAGTGTTGAAGTGACGGTATGAGCGTCTCCCTCTTTCTTCTTTGCCCCAGCCATTCCGGTCCTCCTACCGCTGGCACCTACCGGGGAGACGTAATCAAACTTTCCCCTCTTCAAACCCACCTCAATCCTTTCTCTAGCGAAAACCAATTCCGTGAAGCTAGAGGGCATGTAGCCTACTAACTTCTCATAGTAAAATACAGGCAAGGTATCCACCATCATACTAACCATTTCCCTCTCGACCATGGGAGGGGCTACTTGCGCTGCTAGGTCCCTCCAACGCTGAGCGTATTCTTTAAAAGACTCATGTTCCCATTTAACCATGTTTTGCAGCTGAGTCCGGTCGGGAGCCATGTCAGAGTTGTACTGATACTGTCTAAGGAAGGCGGTAATCAGATCCTTCCAGGTACGGATGCGGGAAGCCTCTAGATTAGTGTACCAGATGACTGATGTCCCAGCCAAGCTATCTTGAAAGAAAGGCATCAATAACTTCTCATCCCTGGAATATGCACCCATCTTACGACAGTGCATTTTTAGGTGATTCTTAGGACAAGTCATCCCTTTGTACCTATCAAAGTCAAGTACTTTGAACTTCAGAGGGATGATGACGTTCGACACCAAGCAAAGGTCGGTCATGTCCGCGAATGGATAATCGCCAAATCCCTCGACAGCCCTCAATCTCTCTTCGATGAGATCGAGTTTCCCCTTTTCTTCTACTGCTAGGGGTGGCCCTCCCACGGACAGAAATATTGGTTGCATTGGGTGGCTTCGAGGTTCTCCCGTGATGTTGGTTTGAGGTTGTGCGTTGGGCGCTGGCCCTTCAGCGAGAAAGTAAGAGTTGACATCTCCCTGAGCATGCTCCTGAGGATTCTCTTGGACCCTTTTGGGATGTCGAGGAGGCTCCCTTTCGAGGATGAGGGGAGGAACATGGCCCACGTCATAATGTGCGGCTGGTGGTGTGTAATTAGGTGGTAAACCGTAGGGGTAAGTTCCTCGGTTGTACCCTGGATGGAGATTGCTTATGTGCCCCGGCGTGCTTCTCTCTTGTCCCACCATATTTGGAATAGGGTGGTGCGCAGCAGTCGGAAGAGTCGGGTCTGCCTCGGCAGCCGAACTAACAGTGACGACGGTGGCCACGTTACTCTCCATAAGTTGTTTCATTCCTAGCATAGCATCCATCATGGAATCCATTTGTTCTTTCAAAGCCGACATGTCGGCCCTCATCTGTTCTTGTACTTCCTCTAAGTCACCCATCGTCCTAGATTTGGATCTGGTGCGATAGGGATGCCTTAGGGCGCGCTTAGTTATGGCGTCTTTCCTAAAAAGACCAAATGTAAGGAGTACGTAATGAGAAATGAATGTATGGTAGAGATGGAATGTGGGAGTGATTTGATTCGCACTGTTTTTCTTTGGAGTATAATCATGGGATAAACTTATTTTATTCAGAAAGTTATAACTAGTCAAGATCTGAGTGACAATATAAACTCCCTAACGGCTCCTAATTATATAGGCCATTAGGTCTATCATGTGCTGACAATAGCGGAGGAGCCTGTGGATCTCCTCGGGGGCGGAGTAGGTGTCTGCCATAGCTTTGGCCTTTGCCAACAATCAGGGAAGCTCTTGACTCCCGTTCAAGGTAAGAGCAAACCGGTCCATCCACATCGTTGCTTCTTGTTGCAACGAGTCAATCACCCTGCCTTTAGCCTCCTTTTCCGCGTACACTCGAGCGTATTCGTCCGCTACCTTGTGCTCATGGACCGTGGCTAGATCTAATTCTTCTTGATACTTGCTGATGATGGCTAACATGTTGGTTTCGGTCTCGCATAACCACTGAGACAAGCTCCTTTTGGACCTTAGATAAACCCTCAATTCATCCTTCGGGATCAAACCGTCTACTCGCGATTGGTCCTTTTCCTCTCTTCGGAGCTTAAGCTCGCTGTTACTGCCCCACAGAGCCCCTCGGAATTTGTTCCGGCCATGTTCTTCCCTACAGGCCCTCTTGGTCTCTTGTTCTAAGGCCTTGGTGGTGGCTATATTGACGTCTCTCAGTTCGGTGTTTTCCTTTCAGATCCTAACAGCTGCTGACTTGAACTTTTCTTTGACTGTTTGGGCTTTCTCAAGTTCTGTCCTGAGGGCCTGTACTTCTTCGTCTTCTTCCGGAGTTTCAACCTCCACCCCCTTAGTGGTCCTCAAACTCGGGAGCCAATCCAGATCTTGTGTGTAGGTTTTCAACCACCTACGGTAACCGCCGATGGGCCCGTTGCTACTCCCCCTAAGTTCCTTGCCCTTTCTTTGTGACATTTCCCATGCCTTGTGGATCCTCTGAAGCACCCCCGCGTTGGTGCTATTGAAACCTCGTGTAATAAAAGGCATGAGGCCTTCCTCTGATGGCGCCCCTCTTATAGGGTAACCAAGTTGTCTTATCGCGAGGACAGGATTGTAATTGATGCAACCCCTCGTCCCTATCAAGGGAACATTTGGAAATTTCCCACACGAAATAAGAACCCCGGTTCTCCCCTCCTTCCATCGGGGGAACCAATTGACAGACGCTCCCTCTTTGTTTGCTAAGAGCCAGTCCCAATTTGCCTCTTTTTTCTCAGTGCATGAGCGGTGGCCTTCTAACGGGCAAACGTGTCTCATCTCTTGGCGAAAGAAGTTTGAAACCAACCATACGTAAAGGGCCGACATACAGCAAATGATCCTTGCATTGTTCTTCTCACATCTTCGGTCAAATGTGTCGTATAGATCGACTAAGATAGCGACAACCGGGCTTTCCTTGCGGTCGTAAAAGGCAAAACAAGCATTAATTGCTGCCTGATCCACCAACCCATCCACATTTGGAAAGAGGACCACCCCGAAGATCAAAAGTGTCAGGATGTCCATGAACGGGGCCCATTCACCTTGACTCGCCAAGACTCTCGCCTTTGCTTCCAAACATTTCCTTGGTACCCCAGCCACCCCATTTTCGACTTGCTTTCTGCGGTCTAATTCCTGTGTCGAGATTTTGACTATATTAGAAATTCTAGCTAAGGAGGGATAGAATCCCGAGAAGAGGTATAGTTTCCTTCCCCCCAGAGGGCATCCCAGGATCTCTTCAAACTCTTCCACTGTGGGTGTTAACTGGAAGTCCCCAAAGGTGAAGCACCTTAAAGGCTGGTCATAATATTGGGCGATGGCCTCCGTGGAGACCTCTGCCATGGTTAGGTCCCGGATCTTACCGTAAGCTTTGCGAAAGGCTTGTCACTGGAGCTGACCCATCAACTGTCCTAACTCTTTCAGACCGGTGACTCCTAGGCTCTTGATCTTGACTTGATAGAACCTCTTTTTAAGCGAAGGCATCTTGCTCGACCCCATGTTTTACTAAAGTGGAATAAAAACCAGTGCGAATCAAGACTCCGACATCTATCACAGGTGAAATGGATGAATGCATGAAGAAATGTGTATGGCCTAGATGCATTTTACGGATACGAGAACCTGGGAGACTTATCTCTTTCTTAAATACAACATTCGGGCAGCATAGCGCCCGATGTATGCATTTAAGAAGGTGACACGGACCTTCCGTCTTCTCGTGACAAAGAGAGGGGATCAAGACGCAACCCGTGCATGATGACATGATGCAGATGCGACAAAGTGAGGGTAACAAGGGGATGCACACAGCATGGCAATATCCTCAAATAATCACACAGCGAAGGCATACATGACATTTAGGTTATAGGCATGGCAGTCTTTAAAAGGCACGCAGCATGTTCGCTTCGTGCCCCTATTTTAGGGACCTAAACGGGAGGAACTAAAAGGTTTTTAGTGATAATCCCCAAGGCGGTCATATCTCTCTTGATGGTTTCCAGAGGTATCATCCCCTTTAAAAAACATATTGCGACAGTAGGGACTACCAGCAACAATATGTTATCAAAGAGGAAAACTCTAGATGAGGGTTCACTGTTATCAAGCAAGTCGGAGACCCGGCATGACCACAGATTCACCTCCACTCCTTATGTTCCCATGGACCCGGGTATAGGGCCCCTTTTTTTTTCAACTCCCCATGTGTACAAATAGTGTTGGTGTTTGTGTGCATCAAATGAATAAATATCTATCTCATGCATACATTTCAAAAACACACTAAAAGCATCAAAGAGTTATATACAAGGACATAAGAAAAAATAAAGGAAAACGAAAAAAATAGAAGTCATGGTAAGGAATGCACATTGAGTGATTGGCCTAACTCTTTAAAAACAGTCCCTAGTGGAGTCGCCAACTGTCGCAACCTACCATTTGGCGGGAGGGCGATGCAAGACTCACGGGTGCGTCTTCCAAGAAAGGAAGATGTGCGGAGTCACCACCAACGTTTATTTGAGGAAAACGTCGGAAAAACTGGAAAGGTGTAGTCTACGAATTTTAAGTGTGAAAGGTTCGGGAGTTGTATTTACGCACGGGGAAGGTATTAGCACCCCACGCTTCCGTCACAAGGGATGGCAACCTTTAATCAAGTGTGCAAATATGACTTCAAAATGTATTTTTATGTTGTTTTTCTTTTTATGGGTCTTTTTGTATTTTTATCTTTTTGTGGTCGACAAGGGTGTTTCCCTCGCTCCTACGTATCCTCAATTGCGATGAGGAAATCAGACCTACATAGTTCTTTTAGAACTAAATGTTGGTTAAGTTGTTTTTATCTTTTTTCGAAAGATAAATTTTAATTGAACAAAGGTCATTTAAGGCGTTGGACCATTTAAACGATCTTTTGATTTTGAAAAGAGAGAAACATTAGGGCGTTGGACCATTAACGATCTCTTTGGTTTTTTTTTTTACAAAAGTGGTAAAGTTACATATTGATTTTATGCTTTTGAATGGTCCATGTTAACCAATAAAAGCAAAGAGGATTGTTTAAGGCGTTGGACCTTAAAACGGTTTTTAGTGACTTTTGCGGACAAAGCTTGATTTGTGAGTTGATTTTAGCCTTAGTTTCACTTTGGTTATTAGTCAATTCATTCAAGGAAACTTCCAAAGAAAAACGTCCGATTGATTTTTTTTTATTATTTTATTTGAAGATATTTCGATTATTTTATTATTATTTTACCCTTTTTGGTTTAAACGTGGTTACGATGTGAATGATCGGTTGGATTTTATTTTAACAGTGATTAAACGATATTACAACTCAAATGATCGGTGGAAATTCATTTTATTATTTATTAGGTGAGAAAACGGCTTAAATAAATGGTTAAAGCACGTCAAAAAGGGATACGGAAAACAAACGAAATGAAAATAAAAGCACGCGAAACAAGTGGGGGACCATTGAGGGTGCATAGAATGAATTGAAAGATTCGATTTCGAGAACTTACCGGTTGAAGATCGAAGAACGACGAAGAACGAACGAAGAGCGGTGAAGAATCTTCACGAAATCGCTCACGGAAACGTCTCGGAAACGTTACGGAAGCGCCTCGGCTTGGATTTTTTTCACGGAAACAATTTTCCTCACTAATTTCGAGAGAATCCTAAATACCAGAAGGGCTGAACATTTTAACTCTGCCCTCTTTCCCCTATTTAAAGGAGAAAAGAGGGAGGTGGTTGCCACCCAACTCGCCCAGGCGAGCTGGGTTGCTTCCACCAGAAGGCACCGCCTTCTGTTGGAACCCCTAGAAGGCCCAAGTGGGCCTAGTTACTATTTGCACCCCCTTTTTACTAAATACACCCCATTTGTGCTATTTTGCTGATTCCTTTTTCAAAACGTTACGGAACTTTACGGATTACGTAACGACACCTATTTTCTTTCCAGAATATTGCAAAACTTTACAGATTACGCAACAATGTCCTTTTTGACTTTCGGAATGTTGCGGAACTTTACGGATCGCACAACAATGCTTCCTTTCGACTTCCGGCATGTTGCGGAACTTCACGGATTGCCTAACGATGGGTGTTAAGTACCTCAAGGCGGTCAAGCGAAGGTTGCACGCTACCAAACAATGGTCCCCGGACGAAATTAGGGTATGACACTATCAGAATTACATCCTTCCCTATTTATAGATTTTCGTTTACAAATGCTGAATGAAAATTCTAACAGAATTTGGCAGCATATGTCTTGGAGGAAATTCAAAACACTACCAGGAGACAATCACCTAACGACACCAAGGACTTGTGATTCTGTTTCTAGAAGGTCGTTGCCAGCTCAGCCATACTAAGTTGCATAATCCTTAAGGTACTGAGGTATGCTAATTTCCCTTTTTTGTCCTTTTTTCTTCTCCTTCGTTTGGTTCTGCATTTTGCTCTGTTTCTTCTTCTTCATTTACTTCTGCGTTTTGTTCTGTGCTTGCTATGCTCTGGTCCCTGTACATAACAGTCCACCCCGATCCATCCCAAGTCATGGTCTATTCCAACATGGTCATTGCTATCCAAACTCTATAAAACAATGGTCAAAACAAATGAAGAATGAACTCTTTATTAAAATAGTTTAACTTTTTGCATAACTATTTACAAGCTAGTCAACTCTTGTTTGAATAGTATTTATATTCCCTCTCTCAAGTGTCTTTAAGTAGTTCCTTTTTTCCTTGTCCCAATAAGAGCATAGTTAATAAAATAACTTGAGATAAGAATAGCTTAATCTTGTATCAATAACAAAGAGATAGGTTAATCACATACTAGTGACAATGTTTTAATAAAAAAAAACTAATTAAATTGAAAAAAGGCTCAAGTGACTTAAGATATTTATTAAGAGTTTAATAATTAAATTAAGAAGCATATAACCATAAATCTGAGACCTTCCATGGTGCAGGCTCCTCTTGGTATCTGCAAGAGGTCTTGCTCGGTTATGTTTGCGCCATCTTCGCGTTTCATTGTCTTTATTTTGGTTGGGAGCATTGCCCATGTTGTTGTTGAAAATCTCCATGCAGACTGGAATTAGACCAGGATGTGCTGCCCAAGTTCCATCATAGCCTGCCTTCACTTCTCTAAGCTTGTCCTTCCTTACAAGTCCCAGTGCTACCTCGTTAGCCACTGGATCTTCTTTGATTGGAATCTCCGCTGCCTGCTTAACAAATTAAAAGAGAAATCAGTACATGCATTACAGTATAAAAGAATTTTCATAATGTCATTCAATATCAAATTATAATATACTAACCTCTGATGCTATTTATAAGAAATAAGTTGTAATGTACACTAATAGATTCAGAGGTAGTATCATAAATTTATAAATTTTTATAATAATTATCTTAAAAATCATACTAACCCTAATTTTTAATTGATTGATTGATACTGACCATGTAAAGGGTTTTCATGATTTGATCCAATCACAAAATGCAATAAATTGGTTGTCTTCTATGATAACTATAACAAAAATCATACCAATAATAATTTCTAATTGATAGAATACAAGTATTTATAGACACAACATAGAAGCTTTACTCAAATAAAAAAATAACACAAACCATACAACTAATTTTTTTATGTGACACTATTTAGATAGTAACTATGAATCCAACATTATATAGTCTCTAATCTAAAATTATCCTTCTGCTTAAAAGTTAAAACTGCTTAAAAACAAATATGCATGCCTAGTTAGTAGTAGTAAATCAAGAGATATGAAGATACAAATATACAATGTTATGTCAATGGAAAAAGTATATATAGTTGAAGGAAACTATGCCTAGTTAGCTTGGTTGAATAAATATACAATGTTATGTCAATGAAAAATAAATATGAAGATACAAATATACCCTATGCCTAGCTAGCTTGGTTGAATATTGAATCATCTAAACTATGCATGTCTAGTTAGTAGTAGTAAACCAAAGAATTCTATTAAATAAGATTAAATATACATAATATATATAATTCAATTCGGTTAAAAAAATCATATTATTTTGTATGGAAACAAAAATATATTCTAACTTAAAATGATTGGTCCTAACTACTTTTACCAAGCATGGCTCTAGAACTTCAAGTTGTCTTTTGCACTCCGGTCAAATCAAACTTATTAATTTCAATTCGAATAAAACAGAGAACATAATAGAATGGCATCCTATTCTATGACTATAATAACCAAACACCCCCTTGAGGAGTGGGCCCAGTCTTTTATTTTGCGCAAACGAGGCCCATGCTATGTGGAAACTGAAACTACAATGCGAAATATCCCACATTCACATAATCAAACAGCAAGATGAACAATTATTTAGGGCATAGGATAATTGATCCATCACCGGATGAAGACACATTGGGCAGAAGTAGGTGACAACAAAAAGTGTGGCCACTGAGCTGGTGAGAATCCCTAATGCCATTATAATCTTACTTTTTGGTCTTCATGATTTGGTATAAAGCACTTGGATTTCATGGTGTTTGAGTAAGCATTTATGGGACTTGAAGAAAATTAGATTTAAGTGTAGCATATTTTTAAAATTGAGATTTTGTGTATATTTTGTGTTAACAATCTTATTTGAGTTAGATAAAATTAATGGATCATCATGAATGATAAAATTTTTTTCTCAAGTGTTAACAATGACTCGAAATCAAGATATTTGATTAAATTGTAAGAACTTATATCAAAAGGATCTAACTCGATTGAGTAGTGTACGCAAGTTAGTGTAAATTTTTTGTATTTAAATTCAATTCTTACGAATAAAGACAAATTAAAACAACTTATGTCAATCAATTTACTTGTTAAATGATAAATTGTGTAAATTTAAAAAGGAAAAAAATGTGTATTTGATTCGTGTATTTCCAATCGAACTTAATTTAGGTCTTTATATTTTAAAATTGATGAATTTAGTCCTTCAACTTTATAAAATATGTGAGCTTAATCTCCCTCCCAATTCCATGCCAATAAGAAATTATCATTAAATATTAAGTTCAAACGCAAAGATGGATTAAATTCATGTATTTTTTAAGTTAGAAGATGAAATTAATCAATTAAAAAAAATAAGGATTAAAACTATGTTTGACCAAAAATATAAAGAATAAATAAAATTATTCCTCATTTAAAAATAAAAAGTTTTGTATTAAAAATACAAAATAAATAAAGGGTTAAAATAAGTTCCTCTTCATAATAATAAAAAAAAAAAAAAAAACAATTTACTCTTCTTTATCTCGCTAACCCCTCTACCTCCAACCCATGAGTTTCTGATTTTCCTCACAATGCCTTGTATGCTTATGACCAAGAGGCAAAGGAACTACCTCATTCATCAACTTTGTAAATGTGCTAATGAATATAAAGCAGTCGGTGAATGTCAGAAGTAAAAAAGAAAAAAGAAAAAACTGCTTGGTGTAAGAGGGAGAAATTCGTTAAGTTTCTATTTTAAATTTGGTAAGTTTGTATTATTGTAAATTTGTAATAAGTATCTCAAGTTTGTACTAACTGGGGAAGAGAGGTTAAATAACAGTATATTTATTATTTTATTTACGGTTTTGATGATATTAACCTCTAATGAATACTTTTAGACAACTGACATTGAAATTTTTTTTATTAAAAAAATTATCACCGTTTTTGTATTTTTTATGTAATAAATTTTTTTTAATTAAAAACCTTTTTATTCCTTGTTATTTAAAATCAAGTCTATGAATTAATGTTAACAAAATACTTTTATTTAAGAGTCTCGTTAAGTGTTAATGAGTGTTCTAAAAGTATTCATTACAAAATAATAAATATTTTTATTAAAAAATATAAGTTAAGCATATTAATAATATTAAATGTTACAGTTTCTTTTATAAAAAATATGCTTAATTACATTAAGTAGCTTTTTTTTTCTTTATTTAAAGTGCACAAACTATACCTACATACAGTTCAGTGAACTTTATTTTTAGAGCAGCACGCCACCACCCTTAATTTTTAGAGGAACAAGTTGGGATTTCTTTTAACAACCATAAACGGTGTTTTGTAGAACTCAGCATCTTATATTATTGATGAAAATAACCAATGAAAGTATGCCAACGCACAAGTTGTTATAGGAGTTAAATTAAAAAAATCTTCATCAGTGAGTTTCAACTAGTCATGATGTCGTTACTAGGCAGCAAATCTACAAAACTAATGGATGTCAAAGAAAGTAATATGGGGATATTATGAAAACTTAACTACTAAAATAATAGCATATGACGCTCCATTCACGATGGTTTTCAAAAAAAAAATTACCAAAAAAATGCAGTGATAATATTGTAATTAAACTGAAACACACAACATCAGTTTCAATGAAACCGTTGTTAAAAAGATGAGGTGTTTTAGATTTCCTTAATGCTTTTATAGTTTTTATAAAGATCATTTGATTTTATGCCCAATGTTGATACAAAATCTTATGAATTATTTACCAAATGTTGTTAAACCAATTCAACTGAATTACTGTCGGTATTAGATGCACCGGCTGATAAAACATTTTAATCATAATGGTTAGTTTGAGCTATATGATGGGAGTCCAATTTCATGTTATTTTAGAAATTCAGAATAAAAATATTGACATTTGATGTAATAATATGGGAGTTGATGGAACTAACATATTTACCATGCATGTTGTATAGTATGATTGACAAATATTTTTCATGCTCTCAATATTTTCTTTATTTGGATGAACTAGGTAACATATTGCTTATATAATTCCTTTTTCTATCTTAGAAAGTAGTAACCATGTTAATTTTTCATGTTTCTATTGTAAAATCTGTTTTGCCTGTGTATAGTTTGTTTTGCATAGATGTTGATACTTGAATAGGTAAACAGTCTCTTCTGTTTATCCACGTCTTATGTAGTTGCAGCACCTATTTATGAGATTTGTTTGGGTTTTTCATTTCTTGCTTACTATGGTCTCAAATCCTTGTTGTCCATTGTTATCTTTTTACGAAGGTTATCTTGAATTCCAAATTTCACGATACATAGGTCACTTATGCATGGTACCATGCCTCAGTTAACCTTCCAACATAGTTATTTCATGAATCAAAATATGAGAGATTTTGAGGGCTTTAAAGTTTTACATTCATGGATGTATCCTCAATCCATTCTACCACCTTCTCTAATTTTCATCTTGATTGTTGGACAAGTGGCCTCAATAACTTAAGAGAGGGGGGGGGGGTGAATTAAGTTTCAAAATTTTTCCACTAACAAACTTTAACCCCTCTTTTAAATGATAGGCTTAGAATGCAGAAGAAAAAGAAACAATCAATTTAACAATGTTCTTTTAAATGCGTAAGACAAAGTAAATTACAGTAAAATAGTTGAGATAAGGGAAGAGAGAAATGCAAACTTAATTTATACCGGTTCGGCCACTTCTCGTGCCTACGTCCAATCCTCAAGCAACCCACTTGAGATTTTCCACTATCTTCTGTAAATCCTTTACAGACTTTGAACACACATCGGGATCCCACACCCTTGTGTTCAAGATTCTCTAAGAGACAACTCGTCTGTTGATTACAATTGACTTTCTGAGATGAACAGAAAGATTTCTCTCCTTTGGAGTGGATGATACAAAATGAAGTTTCTAGAGGAATTTCTCTCTTGTAGAGATGATAATACAATTTGAAGTTTATGGATGAATTCTCAATAAATTTGCAAGTGTTTGCCCAAGAGTTGTTGAGAGAGCATTTGACAATTAAGTTCTCTTGAAATATCTCTCTCTTGCTTTTCGAAGTCAGACACACACATATATAGGCCCTTCATGCCTTTTCAAAATGGTTTGAAGAGAAGCGTGTTTTCAAAAAGCTTTTTCTGAAATTCTTCACTGGTAATCGATTACACAATTATATTTTGAAGGGTCATGTCTTTTCAAAGTGTTTTCTGAAGTGTCATTGTTGGTAATCAATTACACATCAATGGTAATCGATTACAACTTTTAAATTCAAATTTCAAAACCCTTCTAAAAGCTGATTTTTCAAAGTTGTCTTCTGGTAATCGATTACACTGCCTGGTAATCGATTACCAGAGCCTTGATCTCTTGGAAACACTTTTGTTTTGAGGCAAAAGCTTGATCTTGAATTAATCTTGAAGCAATGTTTAACCTTTGAATGTTTGTTGAAGTAATCTTGAAATCAATCTTGTTAGATTATTCTTTGGCATCATCAAAATCATGTATTTATACATTCACATTCTCCCCCCTTTTGACGATGACAATCATTATTAAATGAATTCTTTTCAGCATCATCAAAACCTGCATTATTCATATTCTCCCCCTTTTTTATGATGACAATCATTATCAAGCAAATTCTTTTTTACATCATCAAAACTTGCATGATTCATATTCTCCCCCTTTTTTTTTATGATGACAACCATCTGTAGGTTAGGAGTAAAAACAAAAGAATATCTATATGTATAGTTTACTCCCCCTTGATTTTGCAATAATTGCTTATATGAAACAGTTTAAGATTTCATAGATTTCATATATAAAAAGTTGTTTCATAAAGAATAGATAATTTTCCTTATTATCTTAACTTTTATCTATATTTCTCCCTTTGTCAACATCAAAAACAAATCATGAGTAGAAAGGAGAAAAACATTCAATAATTTATAATGAATTAAAAGAGTAAAGCATGCCATACCGTTCAAAGTATCATTTCTTGGCCCAAAAGAAAATGTTACCGCTTGTTGGAATATATGAGAATCAAATTATATCAAAAGGCCTTTTTCACATAATTGATAAATACTTGATAAATTATGCTTAAGACCATCAATAAGTAAAACATTTTCTGTGGAGGTAGAGAGATTCGTACCTATTTTTCCAACTCCAACAATTTTACCTTTGTTGTTGTCTCCATAGATCACATGTTCACTATTTTTTAGAGAAATATGAATAAACTTTGATGCATCTCCCGTCATGTGTTCGAAACAGCCGCTATCAATGTATCAACTTTGCTTCAAGGAGTCCATCATTTATATAATCATATTTTGATTTTGGTACCCAAATTTTCTTGGATCCTTGTATGTTAGTTTTGAGTAAGGATCCTTTTGAAACCCATACCATTTTTCCAATGGTACTACCATTCTTTCTAATATAACATGTTGATGCACTATGATCATTCTTACCACAGTAAAAGCATGTTGGACAAGCGGAGTCAGAGAAATTTTTATACATCTTTTGTTGATTTTCAAGATTATATCTTAATCCAGTCTTATCAAAAATACATCTTTGTTTGCCTAATATAATATCTAAATTATTTTTACTAAGATTAACTTTGGCAAGAGAAATTTTTAAATCTTCAATTTCTTCTTTGAATTTATGACAACATTCACATGAATGAGATGCTTTATTGTTTTCTTGTATTAGGCATTTTGTAGAAAATTGATTTTTATCTACTGATTTTAAAATTTTAACTTCAAATTTAAGATTTTCTAACTCTAGATTTAATTTCAAAATTTCCTTTTCTAAACTTGAAATATTTTTCTTAGAATATGAGACTAATTTGGCAAGTTTGGCATATTCTTTATGCAAATCATTGAATGCATCTTGGAGTTCATCAAAAGAAATAGATAAGTCATAGTTAGAAGACATTACCTCTTCTTCGCTTTCATAGTCTTTGGCCATGAGACCCAGATTTATGATTTCATTTTCTAAATCACTTGAATTATCCATGTCATTATCTTTCCAAGTGATGTGTGCTTTCTTTTCTTTCTTTTCTTTGACATTTCTTTTGTCGGATTTTTCCATTCTTCTCTTAAAGACAAGACAATCAAATCTCATGTGCTCAGGTTGATCGCATTCATAGCATTTTGGGGCCAATGAGGAATCTTCTCCTTTCTTCTTTGGATTGATGTTTGATTTTCTTTGATTTCTTTTGTTTCTCAAAAAATTATTGAATCTCTTCATAAAAAATCTGAAATCATCATCTTCTTGTATTTTATTCAAGTCCTCTTTGTCACTTTCTTCTTGAATAGAAGATGATGAGGCTTTGAGTGCAATTCCTTTATTCTTTTTGTCATTTTTTTCATGTTGATGGAGTCTCATAAGTTCCATTTCATGTTCATGAAGCTTTCCAAAAAGAGTTGCAAGAGACATGTTAGTAAGATCTCTTGATTCTGCAATTGTTGTTACTTTTGGTTGTCATTGTCTGCTTAAACATCTCAGCACTTTGTTAATGAGATCTTCATTAGGAAATATTTTTCCCAATGATGCAAGATGATTAACTATATGTGTAAATCTCTTTTGCATATCTTGTATCGTCTCATTGATTCATTTTAAACAGTTCATATTCATGTGTGGGAGTGTTAATTCTAGATCTCTTGACATTAGTTATGCCTTCATGGATTACTTGTAATGTATCCCATATTTCTTTTGCATTTTTATAATTTGAGACTCTAAAATATTCATCCATGCCTAATGCATAAGTGATTATATTTTTTGCCTTTAAATTGTATTGGACCATTCTTCTTTTATCATCATCTCATTCTTCTCTAGGTTTTTCTATAGTTGCATTTCACACTACCATTGTAGGAATCAAGGGATCAATTTCAATGGCTTCCCATATATTTAAATCTATGGCTTCAATAAAGATCTGCATTCGGGTTTTCCAATAGTGATAACCCTCACCATTGAAAACAAGAGGCCTATTAATAGAATTTCCCTCAGGAAATGAAAAGTTAGATGAGACCATCATTATTTTTAAAGTTTTTAAACTTTAAACAAGAATCCTGCACTAATACCACTTGTTGGACAAGTGGCCTCAATAACTTAAGAGGGGAGGGGGGTGAATTAAGTTTCAAAATTTTCCCACTAACAAACTTTAATCTCCCTTTTAAATAATAGGCTTAGAATACAGAAGAAGAAGAAGAAGAAGCAATTAATTTAACAATGTTCTTTTAAATGCGCAAGACAAAGTAAACTGCAATAAAATAACTGAGATAAGGGAAGAGAGAAATGCAAACTCAATTTATACTGGTTCGGTCACTTCCCGTGCCTACGTCCAGTCCTCAAGCAACCCACTTGAGATTTTCCATTATCTTCTGTAAATCCTTTACAGACTTTGAATACACCTCGGGATCCCACACCCTTGTGTTCAAGATTCTCCAAGAGATAACCCGTTTCTTGATTACAATTGACTTTCTGAGATAAACAGAAAGATTTCTCTCCTTTAGAATGAATGATACAAATTGAAGTTCCTAGAGAAATTTCTTTCTTTTAGAGATGATAATACAATTTGAAGTTCCTGGATGAATTCTCAATAGATTTGCAAGTGTTTTTCCAATAGTTGTTAAGAGAGCATTTGACAATTAAGTTCTCTTGGAATATCTCTCTCTTGCTTTTCGAAGTTAGACACACATATATATAGGTCCTTCATGCCTTTTCAAAATTGTTTGAAGAGATGTGTGTTTTCAAAAAGCTTTTTCTGAAATTCTTCACTGGTAATCGATTATAGGTTTCTGGTAATCGATTATATAGTTATATTTTGAAGGGTCATGTCTTTTCAAAGTATTTTCTGAAGTGCCGTTGTTGGTAATCGATTACACATCAATGGTAATCGATTACAACTTTTAAATTCAAATTTCAAAACCCTTCTGAAAGTTGATTTTTCAAAGTAAAGTTGTCTTCTGGTAATCGATTACATTGTCTGGTAATCGATTACCAGAGCCTTGATCTCTTGGAAACACTTTGTTTTAAGGCAAAAGTTTGATCTTGAATTAATCTTGAAGTAATGCTTGTTTTTTGAAACAACCTTGTATTAATCTTGAAGCAATGTTTAAACTTTGAATGTTTATTGAAGTAATCTTGAAATCGACCTTGTTTGATTATTCTTTGACATCATCAAAATCATGTATTCATACATTCACATTGAGTTCATCAACATTCAAT